>NC_041389.1:469824972-469845722 GCF_002162155.2 Triticum dicoccoides | reverse complement strand
CACCGCCCCCGGCCGTCGCCTCGCCGTCGCCGTCGCCCCGCTGTGAGCTCTCCCCCTCTAACCCCTCTCCCTCGCCCCCGGCGGCCACCATGGGCGCCACCCCTCCCCGAGCCCATACACACACACAAGCATGATGAACACGCACACACACACGTACATATGTATGAATTAATGCATGTATATACGTATTTTGTATGTTTAATTAGTTTAGATTATTTAGATTATTATTTTTTCACTATTATATATGTATGAATGCATGTTAGATGGATATAATTAGTGTTTAATTAGTATGGAATTTTTTTATATAATGTTGTTTTTTAGTTTTTTAATGGATGTATAGAAGTTGTGTTTTCTGTTTTTAGTGTTAGATGCTTAATTAGTATGAAATAGTATATAGATTTTTGACATATGCAATGATATCATAATTAGTGTTATATAGAAATGTTAGAAATTTGAGTTATCAAAATCCAATCATTAAAAAAATGTTACTTTTTGCGGGCATATAGCTAGTATTTGTTCTCGACGATGCCCGACCCGCATCCTCGCCGTCGACCCGTCCGCGACGATGTCCGGCTGACCCTTGTCTGGGACTGGGCTCCGCCGGGCTGGCACTGGGAGGTGCTGCCTGGAGGGGCGCGCCGCTTGATGAGGAACCCGGCCCCGGGTCCCGTCGTCGACCCTGATCTCATTTGGTGGCGTTCGCGTGGGCCAGTTTCGGTGCGGAGGGACCCGGCCCCGCCGGAGGTGGTACGTTGCCGTGTTAGGGAGGAGGACAAGCACGTCCATCGCTACATGGTTGCGTTAGAAGGCGGCAGGTTCTCCAATACCTGGCAGTTTCTTCGGGGATCTCACTTCAGCTATGATCCTGTGAGGGTTCCTTCTCTTTGGGTGTCCACCGCCCGCGCCGCAGGAACCGCGAGTGTCCTAGATTCTTCTGTAGTATTCGATCTTTAATTAGCTACCTAGCCAGTGATGTACTATTCAATATTATATATTATTCGAGACGATGTATTCGAGATTATATCTATTATTCTAGACGATGTATTCGAGATTATATCTATTTTTCGAGACGATGTAATTTGAATACTAAATTGTTTTATATTTCTTTTGGATTAGTTAAATAAAAGCTATGGCAGACAATACTGACAAAGAGGGAGAACAGACCATGTTCGATATGATACGCGGGCCAGATGATGATCAGAATGAAGAAGAAGATTATGACGGCTCCGAATTTCTAAACAACACCGGAGAGGGTGATATGATATTCGATCGCGACGACCGAATTGATGAAGTCATGAACTACGATTATGACGATGACGAAGAACATGTTGATCCTGAAACAACAAAGACCGGCGAGGTATATTTATATAAGCAGGCATCTGGTGATCATCACATGTATTAAACGACTTGAAGATATATTAACGAATCAATCTTTGTTCTTTCAGCCATCCGGATCGAGCAAATCTTCAGGCAAAAGGACGAAACGAGGCCCGAACAAAAAGTTGAAGGAGGGCGTAAAGTACAATATCGAGGCAGTCAGACCTAATGGCGAACCATTAGTGCCTAAGAAGATTGCGGACAAGTTCGTTCGTCAGTGCGGAGTTCTTGTGAAGGACCAACTCCCGATCAAACTTCAAGAATGGAGAGAGCCAGCAAAGCCACGTCCAGATGTTACTTTTGTCGACAAGAATCAAAAAGATCTGCTTTGGGATACTCTCATGGAACATTTCACCCTACCAGATCATTTCACAAAAGCAGATGTGCAGAAAGTCAAGGACGCTGCTCTTAGGAAGATGGCGGTTGCATTCAAGAACCACAAGAATCGTGAATGGGACAAGTATGTCAAGGGAGGAAGGAAGACTCCAGTATTCGAGGGAACACTAGAGAACCAATGTGCTCATTGGGACGATTTCGTGAAATTCAAGGATTCGGAATTAGCTAAGGAACGGTCAAGAATAAACAAGAAGAATGCCGAAAAAAGGATAAGTTCCATAAGCTGGGGCCAGGTGGCTATGCGGTGGCAATGCCTAAGTGGGATAAGTCTGAGAAAGAGATGGAGGATGCAGGTGTCACTCCGGTTACTAAGAGCTGGCCCCCCAGGTGCAGGACTTGGTTCTATGCGCAGGGGGGGAGTTGGACCCGAAGACACGCAATGTTTCGACGAAGGCAAGTCTGAAGGGAGCCGACGATGCGATACTTGTTGCAATAGAAGAGGCACGATCGGGGGTGTTCCAGCCCAACAGAGAGAACAACGAGCTTACGCGTGCCCTGGGAAATCCTGAACACCCGGGAAGAACACGAGGCAAGGGCGCTATTCCATGGTATAAGGGGTTTTCAGACTGGAACACCGACTACAGAACCCGTGCGAGAAAGAAGATTGCGGAGGAGAAGAAGAGGAAGATGGAGGAGGAGCAGAGGAAGCGGGACTATGAACGCCTTCAAGGCCTAGAAGCAAGTCAAGCGGAATTGGCAGTCAAATTCCAGCGGCAGCAGGAGCAGATCGACTCACTTACCCAACAAAGGGGGTCTCAGCAGCTGCAGCTTCTAGCGGATGATCCAACATTGGATAGCACCGCCCCATCCATGCCGAGAAGCAGCGTGGGTTCCGCCCCGGACGACGCAATGCTGGGTAGATACCCCGTGGATGACATCACGGAGAACACTAAATGCGAGCTACACGTCAAAATAACGAACATATCCATGAAGGTGGCGGACGCCGTTGCTTTTACAAATCCCCCCGAGGCAACCTTCCATTGCAACCCGATTCCAGCGGGCTATGCTCGTGTCTTGGTTGATGAGGTGGTGGACCCACCATATTCGGAGCTACAGCTTGACATTCCTGGAGGTGACGACGAGCGCTTTCTCGGAGAGGCCAAACATCATATCATCCTATGGAAAAAGGATTGCATCATCTTTCGAAGGCCACCGACACTGCGTCAGCCGACTCCTCATCGAAGTCCGCCACCGAGTCAGCAGCCTCCCGCTCCTGCAAGTCCACCAAGTCCGGCAAAGTGTCAGGCCACTCCTCCTCCAAGTCCGGCAAAGTGTCAGGCCACTCCTCCTCCTCCAAGTCCGCCACAGCGTCAGACGTCCACTCCTCCTCCAAGTCCGGCACAACCTCAGGCCACTCCTCCAAGTCCGGCACAGCTTCAGGCCACTCCTCCTCGTCCAACTCAGCCCCGTCAGCCGTCTCCGCCGCCTCAGCAATCATAGAAGAGACAACCCGCAGCTATGGTGCGTAGCGGTACGAGTCGAGGTAGTACAGGAAGTACAGGCGGAGGCAAGCGATATAAATATGGTCCAAGCCTCACGCCTCTTCCACAGAGGGCTTATGACAAGTCCGAGGAGGAAAACACAGCCATATCGAAGGCCGAGGTGGAAGCCCATTTTGCACCGAAACCGCCACCGCCGCCAAGGGAGAAAGTGCCTGAGGAAACGATTGACCACTTCATTCGTATGGCTCAACCACCAGCTCCCAAGCCTGTTGACACAGACTATGAGCGCCACATCAGGAAGTTAAATCGAGCACGTCTACGTAAGGAGGCGAGCTCAGGATCGAGCAAACAACAAGCAGCTGTCAAAAAATGCGGGAAAACCATTCCCCAACTGGGAGAACAGGCGGCACAATCGATCCCCTCGCTTGTTGTGCCAACAACACGTGACAGTACGCGCACCCAATATTATTGTGGGCAAACAGTTTACGTTCCCGAGGTGGGCAATGTGGTAATAACCAAGGACCATATAATGCAGGCTGAAGTTCTCAACATCACTGTTGGACAACTCCTCGAGATCGAGCCCATGCCTGTGCTTAGAGAGGATGAAATAAAACGGAAATATGTCCGGGGCCAACCTTTGGTCGAGCCAGACAAGGTCAAGAACCTCCCAACGAGAATGTATGAATTGCATCAATGGTACATGAACATTACCAAGATTTCAGATCGATTGTCCCTCATGGTGAATGTCAAGGAGGAGCATTACTTCCATGAGAAAGCTCTGTCCATTGAGTATTCAGAACTGTTTCAGTTATACAATCAAGACGCACTCAACAAATCTATCGTCAGTTGCTATTGTCTGTAAGTGATTTCTTTCTGTAATTTAAGTCTCAAGCTAGCCGTAGTGATCCTTTTGATCAATCATTACCTGTAATTATCCTCACTATATTCTTTTCTGTGGTATTATGCAGGATGAAGATGTATGAAATGAGAAAAGGTGGACGCTATGGCATTGGGTTCATTGACCCAAACACCGTTAATAAATACACATGGCGGATAAATCCACATCATCAAAAGGACATAGAGGACAACATGTTAGAGTTCTTGAAGCGCCTCAAATACAATGAAGATATACTACTTCCTTACAACTTCCAGTGAGTCACACTGTCTTGTACTACAAATTCTCTGTTTTTGCCTACTAGCTAGCTACATGTTTTTGCTTACATATGCCCGCTTAATTAAGACATGCAAACGTGTGTGCATGCAGATTTTACTGGGTCTTGTGTATCATTAAAATTGACGCCAAAATAGTTGAAATACTGGACTCACTACTCAAAGTTAAAACTGACTATAACATCTTGTTTGGGATAGTCAACAGGTAATTTCAATCATTATTAACTATATATCTCGGCCTATTTAGTTCGTCATTTCATGATATGAACTATTTAATAACCCCTTTATTCATTTTCTTTGTCGGCGGGTAGGGCTTGGGCAAGGTTCATCAGCGTCACGGATGGCGAATGGAAAAAAAGCTTCAATGGTTTCGACCCAAGGTAAGTAATTAAGTAGTACTAGCTAGCTAGCTAGCTGCCATCTCTTTAATTATCATGCTTGATTAATTATTATCTGATCAAATTCCATTCTCGTAAAGGCCCTGAAGCAGGCGCAGGGGACTGATCTGTGTGCATTCTGCGTTTGCGAGAACATTCGCATGATGGCGTCCGAAAGGAGCAGATCTCAAAGACAGGAATGGGTACGCTTGTCAGAACACTATTCACAATTTTCACACCATTATTGATATCTAGTCACACAACTAATACACATGCATATTGATCTCCTTCTTAACAGTTCAGAGAGGTGCGGGAGAAGCTCCTAGAAACGGAGCGCGTAGAAGCACTTCAAGAGGAAATAGCGGGATTTTTGCTCGACCAGGTCATAAATCCGAAGGGAGAATACTATTACCCGCTACCGCCCCCATGAAAACCACTTCCAATTGTCATCGTGCTCCGAAGGCACCAATTAGGCTAATGCCACTGGCTTCGAAGGCAACATGCATATGTAGGAGAAATTGTATATAGCTATACATTTGTGTATGTGTGAATTAATTAATATGGTGGTTTGTGAGACATTGATGATATATATATGCATGATTGGTTCTACTAGAAATTCTATTTATATATATATATATATATATATATATATATATATATATATATATATGCATAACGTGTACAATGTGTAGTATCGTAAAATACCAGCAAACAAAAAAGAATTAAAATGGAAACACAAAATTAAATGAAAAAGAAATCATAAAACTAAAAAAACCCCAAACCTTATAGTACCGGTTGGTATTACCAACCGGTACTAAAGGGCTCCAGCCCCCCGGAGCTGGCTCATGCCACGTGGTTACCCTTTACCACCGGTTCGTGCTGAACCGGTACTAAAGGGGGGGGGCTTTAGTTCCCACACTTTAGTGCCGGTTATGGAACCAGCACTAAAGGGCCTTACGAACCGGTGCTATTGCCCGGTTCTGCACTAGTGGGTACACCCAAAGGACTCCTACGGTATCCGGGAGTTACACGATCTCATGGTCTAAGGAAATGATACTTGACATTGGAAAAGCTCTAGCAAACGAACTACACGATCTTGTGCTATGCTTAGGATTGGGTCTTGTCCATCACATCATTCTCCTAATGATGTGATCCCGTTATCAATGACATCCAATGTCCATAGTCAGGAAACCATGACTATCTGTTGATCAACGAGCTAGTCAACTAGAGGCTCACTAGGGACATGTTGTGGTCTATGTATTCACACATGTATTACGATTTCCGGATAATACAATTATAACATGAATAATAGACAATTATCATCAACAAGGAAATATAATAGTAATCATTTTATTATTGCCTCTAGGGCATATTTCCAACAGTCTCCCACTTGCACTAGAGTCAATAATCTAGTTACATTGTGATGAATTGAACACCCATAGAGTTCTGGTGTTGATCATGTTTTGCTCGCGGAAGAGGTTTAGTCAATGGATCTGCGACATTCAGATCCGTATGCACTTTGCAAATATCTATGTCTCCATCTTGAACATTTTCACGAATGGAGTTGAAGCGACGCTTGATGTGCCTGGTCTTCTTGTGAAACCTGGGCTCCTTGGCAAGGGCAATAGCTCCAGTGTTGTCACAGAAGAGAGTGATTGGCCTCGACGCATTGGGTATGACTCCTAGGTCGGTGATGAACTCCTTCATCCATATTGCTTCATGCGCTGCCTCCGAGGCTGCCATGTACTCCGCTTCACATGTAGATCCCGCCACGACGCTTTGCTTGCAACTGCACCAGCTTACTGCCCCACCATTCAAAATATACACGTATCCAGTTTGTGACTTAGAGTCATCCAGATCTGTGTCGAAGCTAGCGTCGACGTAACCCTTTACGACGAGCTCTTTGTCACCTCCATAAACGAGAAACATATCCTTAGTCCTTTTCAGGTACTTCAGGATATTCTTGATCGCTGTCCAGTGTTCCATGCTGGGATTACTTTGGTACCTTCCTACCAAACTTACGACAAGGTTTACATCAGGTCTGGTACACAGCATGGCATACATAATAGACCCTATAGCCGAGGCATAGGGGATGACACTCATCTTTTCTCTATCTTCTGTCGTGGTCGGGCATTGAGCCGAGCTCAATTTCACACCTTGCAACACAGGCAAGAACTCCTTCTTGGACTAATCCATATTGAACTTCTTCAATATCTTATCAAGGTATGTGCTTTGTGAAAGACCTATGAGGCGTCTCGATCTATCCCTATAGATCTTGATGCCTAATATGTAAGCAGCTTCTCCAAGGTCCTTCATTGAAAAACACTTATTCAAGTAGGCCTTAATGCTGTCCAAAAGTTTTATATCATTTCCCATCAAAAGTATGTCATCTACATATAATATGAGAAATGCTACAGAGCTCCCACTCAATTTCTTGTAAACGCAGGCTTCTCCATAAGTCTGCATAAACCCAAACGCTTTGATCATCTCATCAAAGCGAATGTTCCAACTCCGAGATACTTGCACCAGCCCATAAATGGATCGCTGGAGCTTGCATACCTTGTTAGCATTCTTAGGATCGACAAAACCTTCCGGTTGCATCATATACAGTTCTTACTTAAGATAGCCGTTAAGGAATGCCGTTTTGACGCCCATTTGTCATATCTCATAATCATAGTATGTGGCAATTGCTAACATGATTCGGACGGACTTCAACTTCGCTACGGGAGAGAAAGTCTCATCGTAGTCAACCCCTTGAACTTGCCGATAGTCGTTAGCGACAAGTCAAGCTTTATAGATGGTAACATTACCATCCGCGTCCATCTTCTTCTTAAAGATCCATTTGTTTTCTATCGCTCACCGATCATCGGGCAAGTGTGTCAAAGTCCACACTTTGTTTTCATACATGGATCCTATATCAGATTGCATGGCTTCAAGCCATTTGTTGGAATTTGGGCCCGCCATCGCTTCTTCATAGTTCGAAGGTTCACCGTTGTCTAACAACATGATTTCTAGGACAGGGTTGCCATACCATTCTGGTGTGGAACGTGTCCTTGTGAACCTACGAAGTTCAGTAGCAACTTGATCCGAAGTACCTTGATCATCATCATTAACTTCCTCTCCAGTCGGTGCAGGCACCACAGGAACATCTTCCTGAGTTGCACTACTTTTCGATTCAAGAGGCAGTACTTCATCGAGTTCTACTTTCCTCCCACTTATTTCTTTCGAGATAAACTCTTTCTCCAGAAAGGACCCGTTCTTGGCAACAAAGATCTTGCCTTCGGATCTAAGGTAGAAGGTATACCCAATGGTTTCCTTAGGATATCCTATGAAGACGCATTTTTTCGACTTGGGTTCGAGCTTTTCAGGTTGAAGTTTCTTGACATAAGCATCGCATCCCCAAACTTTTAGAAACGACAGCTTAGGTTTCTTCCCAAACCATAATTCATACGGTGTCGTCTCAACGGATTTAGACGGTGCCCTATTTAAAGTGAATGTAGCTTTCTCTAGAGCGTATCCCCGAAATGATAGCGGTAAATCGGTGAGTGACATCATAGATCGCACCATATCCAATAGAGTGCGATTACGACGTTCAGACACACCGTTACGCTGAGGTGTTCCAGGCGGCGTGAGTTGTGAAATGATTCCACATTTCCTTAAGTGCGTACCAAATTCGTGACTTAAATATTCTCCTCCACGATCTGATCATAAGAACTTTATTTTTTGGTCACGTTGATTCTCTACCTCATTCTGAAATTCCTTGAACTTTTCAAAGGTCTCAGACTTGTGTTTCATCAAGTAGACATACCCATATCTACTTAAGTCATCAGTGAGAGTGAGAACATAACGATAGCCACCGCGAGCCTCAATGCTCATTGGACCGCACACATCAGTATGTATAATTTCCAATAAGTTGGTTGCTCGCTCCATTGTTCCGGAGAACGAAGTCTTGGTCATTTTACCCGTGAGGCATGGTTCGCACGTGTCAAATGATTCGAAATCAAGAGACTCCAAAAGTCCATCTGTATGGAGCTTCTTCATGCGTTTGACACCAATGTGACCAAGGCGGCAGTGCCACAGATATGTGGGACTATCATTATCAATCTTACATCTTTTGGTATTCACACTATGAATATGTGTAACATCATGTTCGAGATTCATTAAGAATAAACCATTGACCAGCGGGGCATGACCATAAAACATATCTCTCATATAAATAGAACAACCATTATTCTCGGATTTAAATGAGTAGCCATCTCATATTAAATGAGATACAGATACGATGTCCATGCTCAAAGCTGGCACTAAATAACAATTATTGAGGTTTAAAACTAATCTTGTAGGTAAATGTAGAGGTAGCGTGCCAACGGCGATCACATCGACCTTGGAACCATTCCCGACATGCATCGTCACCTCGTCCTTCGCCAGTCTCCGTTTATTCCACAGCTCCTGTTTTGAGTTACAAATATGAGCAACCGCACCGGTATCAAATACCCAGGAGCTACTACGAGTACTGGTAAGGTACACATCAATAACATGTATATCATATATACCTTTGGTGTTGCCGGCCTTCTTATCCGCTAAGTACTTGAGGCAGTTCCGCTTCCAGTGTCCGCTTCCCTTGCAATAAAAGCACTTAGTCTCAGGTTTGGGTCCATGCGTTGGCTTCTTCCCGGCAACTGGCTTACCGGGCGCGGCAACTCCCTTGCTGTCCTTCTTGAAGTTCTTTTTACCCTTGCCTTTCTTGAAACTAGTGGTTTTATTGACCATCAACACTTGATGTTCCTTTTTGATTTCTACCTCCGCTGATTTCAGCATTGAAAATACTTCAGGAATAGTTTTCACCATCCCCTTCATATTGTAGTTCATCACAAAGCTCTTGTAGCTAGGTGGGAGCGACTGAAGGATTCTTTCAATGACCGCCTCGTCCAGGAGGTTAATGTCCAGCTGGGACAAGCGGTTGTGCAACCCAGACATTTTGAGTATGTGCTCGTTGACAGAACTATTTTCCTCAATCTTACAATTGTAGAACTTGTCGGAGACTTCATATCTCTCGACCCGGGCATGAGCTTGGAAAACCATTTTCAGCTCTTGGAACATCTCATATGCTCCGTGCTGCTCAAAATGCTTTTGGAGCCCCGGTTCTAAGCTGTAAAGCATGCCGCACTGAACGAGGGAGTAATCATCAACACGCGACTGCCAAGCGTTCATAACGTCTTGGTTCGCTGGGACGGGTGCTTCACCCAGCGGTGCTTCTAGGACATATGCTTTCTTGGCAGCTATGAGGATGATCCTCAGGTTCCGGACCAAATCCGTATAGTTGATGCCATCATCTTTCAGCTTGGTTTTCTCTAGGAACGCGTTGAAGTTGAGGTTGACATGAGCGTGGGCCATTTGATCTACAAGACATTTTGCAAAGGTTTTAGACTAAGTTCATGATAATTAAGTTCATCTAATCAAATTATTTAATGAACTCCCACTCAGATAGACATCCCTCTAGTCATCTAAGTGATCCATGATCCGAGTCAACTAGACCGTGTCCGATCATCACGTGAGACAGACTAGTCATCATCGGTGAACATCTTCATGTTGATCGTATCTTCTATACGACTCATGTTCGACCTTTCGGTCTCTTGTGTTCCGGGGCCATGTCTGTACATGCTAGGCTCGTCAAGTCAACCTAAGTGTTTTGCATGTGTAAATCTGTCTTACACCCGTTGTATGTGGATGTTAGAATCTATCACACCCGATCATCACGTGGTGCTTCGAAACAACGAACTTTCGCAACGGCGCACAGTTAGGGGGAACACTTTCTTGAAATTATTATGAGGGATCATCTTATTTACTACCATCGTTCTAAGCAAATAAGATGGAAAAACATGATAAACATCACATGCAATCAAATAGTGACATGATATGGCCAATATCATATTGCTCCTTTGATCTCCATCTTCGAGGCGCCATGATCATCTTCGTCACCGGCATGACACCATGATCTCCATCATCGTGTCTCCATGAAGTTGTTCGCCAACTATTACTTCTACTACTATGGCTAACGGTTTAGCAATAAAGTAAAGTAATTACATGGCGTTTATTCAATGACACGCAGGTCATACAATAATTAAGACAACTCCTATGGCTCATACCGGTTGTCATACTCATCGACATGCAAGTCGTGATTCCTATTACAAGAACATGATCAATCTCATACATCACATATATATCATTCATCACATCCTCTTGGCCATATCACATCACAAGGCATATGCTGCAAAAACAAGTCAGACGTCCTCTAATTGTTGTTGCATGTTTTTACGTGGCTGCAATAGGGTTCTAGCAAGAACATTTCTTACCTACGTCAAAACCACAACGTGATATGCCAATTTCTATTTACCCTTCATAAGGACCCTTTTCATCGAATCCGATCCGACTAAAGTGGGAGAGACAGACACCCGCTAGCCACCTTATGCAACTAGTGCATGTCAGTCGGTGGAACCTGTCTCACGTAAGCGTACGTGTAAGGTCGGTCCGGGCCGCTTCATCCGACGATGCCGCCGAAACAAGATAAGACTAGTAGTGGCAAGTAAATTGACAAAATCTACGCCCACAACAAAATTGTGTTCTATTCGTGCATAGAAACTACACATAGACCTAGCTCATGATGCCACTGTTGGAGAACGTTGCAGAAAATAAAAAAATTCTACGCTTCACCAAGATCAATCTATGGAGTCATCTAGCAACGAGAGAGAGGAGTGCATCTACATACCCTTGTAGATCGCGAGCGGAAGCGTTCAAGAGAACAGGGTTGAGGGAGTCGTACTCGTCGTGATCCAAATCACCGAAGATCCTAGTGCCGAACGAACGGCACCTCCGCGTTCAACACATGTACGGTTGGGGAAGACGTCTCCTCCTTCTTGATCCAGCAAGGGGGAAGGAGAGGTTGATGGAGATCCAGCAGCACGACGGCGTGGTGGTGGAAGTAGCGGCGATCTCGATAGGGCTTCGCCAAGCTCAGCGAGAGGGAGAGGTGTTACGGGGGAAGAGGGAGGCGCCAGGGACTAGGGTGCGCAGCCCTCCCTCCCCCCTCTTTATATAGGGGCCCTGAGGGGTGCGCCGGCCCCCTAGAGATCTAATCTCAAGGGGGGCAGCGGCCAAAAGGGGGAACTTGCCCCCCAAGTCAGGTGGGGCGACCCCCACCCCTAGGGTTTCCAACCCTAGGCGCAGGGGGAGGACCAAGGGGGGTGCACCAGCCCACCAGGGGCTGGTTCCCTTCCCACTTCAGCCCATGGGGCCCTCCAAGATAGGTGGCCCCACCCGGTGGACCCCCGGGGCCCTTCCGGTGGTGCCGGTACAATACTGGTGACCCCCGAAACTTTCCCCGTGGCCGAAACTGGACTTCCTATATACAATTCTTCACCTCCGGACCATTCCGGAACTCCTTGTGACGTCCGAAATCTCATCCGGGACTCCGAACAACTTTCGGGTTACCGCATACTAATATCTCTACAACCCTAGCGTCACCGAACCTTAAGTGTGTAGACCCTACGGGTTCGGGAATCACGCAGACATGACTGAGACAGTTCTCCGTCCAATAACCAACAACGGGATCTAGATACCCATGTTGGCTCCCACATGTTCCACAATGATCTCATCGAATGAACCACGATGTCGAGGATTCAAGTAATCCCGTGTACAATTCCCTTTGTCAATCGGACGTTACTTGCCTGAGATTCGATCATCGGTATCCCAATACCTCGTTCAATCTTGTTACCGGCAAGTCACTTTACTCGTACTGTAATGCATGATCCCGTGACCAACCACTTGGTCACATTGAGCTCATTATGATGATGCATTACCGAGTGGGCCCAGAGATACCTCTCCGTCATACGGAGTGACAAATCCCAGTCTCGATCCGTGTCAACCCAACAGATACTTTCAGGGATACCTGTAGTATACCTTTATAGTCACCCAGTTACATTGTGACGTTTGGTACACCCAAAGCACTCCTACGGTATCCGGGATTTACACGATCTCATGGTCTAAGGAAATGATACTTGACATTGGAAAAGCTCTAGCAAACGAACTACACGATCTTGTGTTATGCTTAGGATTGGGTCTTGTCCATCACATCATTCTCCTAATGATGTGATCCCGTTATCAATGACATCCAATGTCCATAGTCAGGAAACCATGACTATCCATTGATCAATGAGCTAGTCAATTAGAGGCTCACTAGGGACATGTTGTGTTCTATGTATTCACACATGTATTATGATTTCCGGATAACACAATTATAACATGAATAATAGACAATTATCATCAACAAGGAAATATAATAATAATCATTTTATTATGGCCTCTAGGGCATATTTCCAACCGTTGTGGCATAGACGATTAGGTCATGTGGGCATGCGAAATCTTGATAAGCTTATTAAAGGTGATCATATCCTTGGTGTTAAAGATGTTATATTTGACAAGGATAGACTATGTAGTGCTTGACAAGCAGGAAAACAAGTTGGAGGAAGTCATCCCATGAAGAACATCATGACCACGAGAAGACCACTTGAGCTACTTCACATGGATGTCTTTGGTCCCAATGCCTACAAGAGTCTCGGTGGTAACTCATTCGGATTGGTCATTGTTGATGATTTTTCAAGATTTACGTGGGTGTTCTTTCTTGATGATAAATCGCAGGTCCAAAAGATCTTCAAGAACTTCGCTAGGAAGGCCCAAAATCAATTTGAAGTGAAGATCTAGAAGGTTGGAAGCGACAGCAGAACAGAGTTCAAGAATGCCAATGCGGTCACCTTTCTTGACGAAGAAGGGATTTCACATGAGTTCTTGGCTACGTACACGCCTCAACAAAATGGAGTTGTTGAGAGGAAGAACCGGACGCTCATTGAAATGGCAAGAATGATGCTTGATGAGTACAAGATGCCAAAACAATTTTGGGCGGAAGCAGTTGAGACAGCTTGTCATGCAACAAATCGTCTATATCTTCACAAGCTACCCGGCAAGACGACATACGAGCTTCTCACCAGTAACAAACCCCAAGTTGGTACTTTCGGGTATTCGGCTCAAAGTGTTATATTCTAGATAAGCATCGTCATTCGAAGTTTGCTCCTGAATCTCATGAAGGTTTCCTACTCGATTATGGCTCAAACTCTGATACGCCCATTGTTACAGCTGCTCAAGAAGATAATGCTATATTTGTTGTTGTTGTGCATCACTAAAAGATGGAAGAAAAGGTCTCACTTTTAGATGTTGCCGCCATTGGAAGTTGTGATTCCATGCATGATATTTTAACAGAAAAACATCTAGTAGTAGATGAACTAGTGCACCACGGTTGCTCTCGGATTGTGTCAGTACTAACTAAAAGATACTACTTTGGAAAGACCCAGTCGCACATAGCATGTTTTATTTTGATGAAGGATTTTGCAAGCTATTATTATTTTGGCAGGTCACGTCCTCCAGAGATTCAAAGATCATACTTAGCAAGGACTCTTCTAACGTGGGAATTTCTTTGTTTGTGTTCCACCGGATGGGGCCCACCAGATCAGATCAAGCTACCGTGGAACGCAATATATTAAGAGTATTAGGTATGGTCCAATTTGTAAAGGTTGCATGCCAAAGTAAGGCACGTAATCTACTAGGAGTCCAAGGTTGGTATGTTTTACTAGGATCGGTTGTTTATTTTTCAGATTAGACACGGGTCGGCTATGTACTATAAATAGCCAGGGTGGTGCATCGTTGTACAGAGGTTATCTTGGAGATGAATTAGACACGTGTGTGTTTTTTGGTCGTCGGCCATTATCGAGTTTTTAGAAATCTTGTCAAAAGTCTCTATTGGCGTGTGAGTTCCTGCGACGTGACGCGTAGGAGATTACAAGCTGAACCTATACGGTTCATCCATGTTATTCCTTCAGATCGAGCGGTTGGCGTGTTGTTTTTGCGAGGTTTGTGAACATCTTTGTAAACCCGCATCTAGTTCTTGTTGCGATGGATATTTATGCCATGAAAGATCGGGCCAACAACGGATCGAGCCTCGCCTTGAGGTTCACTCCTCATCAAGTGGTATCAGAGCCCGGTGTTTCCCATGACACTTCGGAGGAGACGGTCGGCGCGCCATCACCAAGGAGCTACTGGAGGCTCTCCGATGACTTTTTGCTGGAAGAGAAAGGATATGGTGCTGAACTTTTTCACACCTATTGTAAAGTGGGAGAGAAAGTTTATGCCACGACGATCGACCATGGCAGTTCAATCAACATGGTCGGCATTGACATGGTGGAGAAGCTGCAACTGTCAACGACACCACATCCATGCCCGTACTCATTGAGGAGGTGTTACGACAAGTTTGACATTATGCACCAAACTATGGTACTGTTTTCAGTCGGCAAATTTTCTTGTGAAGTTTTGTGTGACGCAATTCCGACACAGATGGTGTCATGTCATATGTTGCTGGGAAAGCCATGGTACAAGAACAATAATGCTACACACGACTATCTGGCCAACACTTATAGTATTGAACGGAATACAAAATATGTTCTCATGGCCACGGAGAAGAAATCATTCAAGAGTTGGAGGAAAGAACGGCAACACAAGATCGAGGAGCAAGGAGAAGCAAAGAAGGAAGACAAAGCTGCTAATATTTTTTCGGTGCACGTACAATCTGCAGACCATGTTGTTCCTATAAAGATTGACTCGAAACCGAGGATAGTTTCACTTAAAGGGAGGGAGGATGATACACCCATTGTTACAGATGCTCAAGAAGATACTGCTATATTTGTTGTTGCTGTGCATCAGGAAAAGATGGAAGAAAAGGTCTCACTTTTAGATGTTACCGCCATTGGAAGTTGTGATTCCATGCATGATATTTTAACAGGAAAACATCTAGTAGTAGATGAACTAGTGCACCACGGTTGCTCTCGGATTGTGTCAGTACTAATTAAAAGATACTACTTTGGAAAGACCCAGTCGCACATAGCATGTTTTATTTTGATGAAGGATTTTGCAAGCTATTAATTATTTTGGCAGGTCACGTCCTCCAGAGATTCAAAGATCATACTTAGCAAGGACTCTTCTAACGTGGGAATTTCTTTGTTTGTGTTCCACCGGATGGGGCCCACCAGATCATATCAAGCTACCGTGGAACGCAATATATTAAGAGTATTAGGTATGGTCCAATTTGTAAAGGTTGCATGCCAAAGTAAGGAATGTAATCTACTAGGAGTCCAAGGTTGGTTTGTTTGACTAGGATCGATTGTTTGTTTTTCAGATTAGACATAGGTTGGCTATGTACTATAAATAGCCAGGGTGGTGCATCATTGTACGAAGGTTATTTTGGAGATGAATTAGACACGTGTGTGTTTTTCGGCCGTCGACCATTATCGAGTTTTGAGAAATCTTGTCAAAAGTCTCTACTGGCGTGTGAGTTCCTGCGACGCAATGCGTAGGAGATTACAAGCTGAACCCATACGGTTCGTCCATGTTATTCCTTCAGATCAAGGGGTTGGCGTGTTGTTTTTGCAAGGTTTGTGAACATCTTTGTAAACCCGCATCTAGTTCTTGTTGCGATGAATATTTGTGCCGTGAAAGATCGAGCCAACAACGGATCGACCGTCGCCTTGAGGTTCGCTCCTCATGAAACTCTCACACATACCATGTCTACAACAATTTCACCCGAAAGGTTGAAGAGACGGTAGATGTGAAGTTTGATGAATCTAACGGCTCGCAAGTAGAGCAATTGACAATTGATGTAGGTGACAAAGATCCTTCGTAAGCAATACAAGACTTGCCTATTGGCAAGATTCACCCAACGGAGGTGAAGGAGAGTACCTCGTCCGTCCAAGTGGAAGCCTCAACTTCACGCCAAGGTGAACCACAAGTTGACTTGGAGGCATCCACAAGTGGAACACATCAAGATGATGGAAATGAGGATGTACAACAAGATGAACCTCATCGACCTCCTTCTCCACCACCAAGAGAGAACAACAAACACCAACAACAACAAAGAGAGACAAGAAGAATAACAAGACAATGAACAGGATTTTCCACCCCGACCCAAACAAAAGCTCTCACAAGTTTGAGCAAGAGTCTCAAGAGATCATCACGTTGAACAAATCTTTGTTGATATTCAAACTGGGAGAATTACTCGCTCTAAAACTCATTTGGCTAAATTTTGTGGACATTACTCATTCATTTCTAGTATTGAACCTATGAAGATTGAAGATGCTCTTGATGATCCGGATTGGGTGAACGCCATGCATGAAGAGCTACACAATTTCGAGAGGAACCAAGTGTGGACGTTGGTTGAAAAGCCCGATGAGAAGCACAATGTCATTGGAACCAAATGGGTGTTTCGGAATAAGCAAGATGAAGATGGAAAAGTTGTGTGCAACAAGGCTCGTCTCGTCGCTCAAGGCTACACTCAAGTCGAAGGTATGGACTATGGTGAGACATATTCCCCCGTTGCTAGACTTGAATCCATTTGCATCTTACTTGCTTATGCCAATCATCATGATACCACTTTATATTAAATGTACATTAAAAGTGCATTTCTTAATGATGAAATTGAGGAGGAAGTTTATGTTAAACAACCTCCCAGCTTTGTTGATCCCAAGAAAGTTGGTCATGTTTACAAACTCCAAAAAGCTTTTTATGGTCTTAAACAAGCTCCTAGAGCATGGTATAAGTGCTTGACTAAGTTCCTTATTGAAAAAGGCTTTGAGATTGGAAAAATTAATTCTACACTTTTTACTAAAAGGGTTAATGGTGAATTATTTGTATGCCAAATTTATGTGGATGATATCATATTTGGTTCGACTACCCCTCGTTTTAGTGAAAAGTTTGGAAGGCTAATGTCGGAGAAGTTTGAGATGTCTATGATGAGTGAACTCAAGTTCTTTCTTGGTTTGCAAACCAGGCAAACTAAGGAGGGTACCTTTGTTTCCCAAACAAAGTATACCAAAGACTTATTCAAGAAGTTCAACATGCAAGAATGCAAAGGTATGAATACACCCATGCCTACTAATGGACATCTTGACTTGACTAAGGATGGCGAACCGGTTGACCAAAAGGTTTACCGCTCTATGATTGGTTCATTGTTATATTTATGTGCCTACCGTCCCGATATTATGCTAAGTGTGTGCATGTGTGCACGATATCAAGCGGCCCCCAAAGAATGTCATCTTAAGGCTGTGAAAAGGATAGTGAGATACTTAATTCATACACCTAACTTTGGCATTTGGTATCCTAAGAGGTCTTCTTTTGATCTTGGTGGCTACTCCGATTCAGACTATGCCAGTGACAAGGTTGATAGAAAGTCCATTTCGGGTACTTGTCAATTTCTTGGTAGATCTCTTGTGTCTTGGTCCTCCAAGAAACAAAACTCGGTATCTCTATCTACCGCCGAAGCGGAATACATTGTTGCCGGTTCATGTTGTGATCAATTACTTTGGATGACCCAAACTCTTAAAGATTATGGGATACATGTGAAGCATGTTCCATTGCTTTGTGACAATGAAAGTGCTATTAAGATTGCTCACAATCCCGTGCAACATTCTTGAACTAAGCATATTGAAGATCATCATCATTTTATTCGAGATCATGTTGCTAAAGGAGACATCGATCTTAAACATGTTTGCACTGATAAGCAATTGGCGGATATATTCACCAAACCACTTGATGAGAAAGTATTTTGTCGTTTAAGAGGTGAATTGAACATCATTGATGCCTCAAACTTGGAGTAGAAACTCCATGTGGATGCATGCAAGGCATGAACCTTTATATGACTAATCCTTGATATTTCTCTTAGATGATAATCATATGTCCTGGATCTATATTTGTACCCTTGCATGTTATCTAACCCTTGTAGGTACTTGGATGAGCTCAATTCTATGATATTGCAACTCACTCACATCCTAAGCAATCTCTACATCACCAAGTCTCTACAATATGGTGGTTGAATATAGGGGAGCATGAATCCTTTCAATATATCCTTTGACAATTTCTATACATAAAATCTCATGATTGTCATTTTGGATACACAAGTGTTCTTCCTTGCAAAACTAACCCATGTAGGTAGTTGAACTCAAACTACAAGCAGTGCTCCAAACTCTTGATGAACTACATCAACCTTGAGCATCCTACACAAGTTCAACTACATGATCAAGATCAACACAACCACCAAGGTATGTCATTCCATCTTAGAGAAGCTTTACCCCAAGGCATGGGTCAAAGCAGCTCAACAAGATGTGAATACATCAAAATGCTTAAACGAAAAATGAAAACCCCATTTTGAGCTTAAACAATGAGTATGACCTATGATCAAGTGACTTCACTTGACTCCTATGTCAATATACTCTAACATAGGTGACTTTGTCGTCGACCAATTCTAGATGAAGTTCTCTAGTGTTTCTCAGTGTTCCTGCATTTGCCTCTTGCATGCTTGTTCCCCTTTCAAAAAAAACTTCATCTAGATTTCTTTTCTTTTCTTTTCTCTGTTATTTTCTGCATTCACTGCATTTAATTCATTGCAAATCCTTTATTTAATTCCCTGCTAATCTTTGTGAGATCTTATTTGCCTAGTGAGCTGAGATGACAATTTTTTTCCTCTGTGTTGAACTCGGCCTCACCGATCTTTTCTTATCGGCTAGACCGAACCAACTTGGTGTCACTGATGTAAAGGATTCGGTGTTACCGATTTCACTACTGAGAAAATTTATTGCCATTTGCATTCTGCATATCTTTCCAGCTCCACTCAATGATTCTTATCCTCTACCCGCATCCCATTCTACATGCTGCTTTGTCATGTGACTCAAGGACCAGACCTATTTGACTTATGCTCCAGAAGATACCTTCTTGGAAGTTGATGTCAAAGGGGGAGAGAGAGATCACATCGAAGCTTATTTTATGGGAAAAAGAGACCCTATGGGAGAGAAAGACTTCTTAGCCCTCCCAGATGCTTGGTATTCAAAGAGGAGAGAAGCCACATGTCTTTAAGAGGGGTAAGACATGTTAGTAGATGTTTCTTTGTATCTTTTGCTCTATTTTTATTTGCTCTTATTTTCTATTACCCTATCTTCTCCCGTTATCCAATATCAGATTCAGGGGGAGAAAAAGTTAATATCTAAGGGAAGAAAATCTTTGGAATTCATCGCATATCTTTATCCCTTGGGGACATTTCTATATCCAAATAGAGTACTAAGTACTCCTTACTACATGTCATCCCAGTCTTGGTACTCTTGTGGTTTCCTATTCTTGCTCTGATTAGTAGATGTTCTTGTGTTATCTAACCCTGTTTTCTCAAGTTCATCTCTTCCATAGTCAGCTCAAGAACACAAGGTAAGTATATGCATCACACTCATGTGCATGATGATCTCTTGCTGATATACATATTGTTTGCAAGAAGGACTCATGAACATGAAGGTACATCTTCTGCATTTCACATCATTTGCTCTATTGCATATAGCCAAGATACATGTAACTCATTGCTTGCTCTGACATGCACTACAAAAAAAAGACACATCCGTGACATTTTGGGCCGAACGAGTTTTTTCCTGTCATACTTATGACACTTCTATGACGATAATTGTGACAAAACCCGGTATCATCATAGATGTGGTGGGCTCCTACTTCTATGACAAAAAATCATGATAGAAAATGGGCTTTTTGTCCTGGGCGGGCTGGAGATGCAGCTGCATGACATTCTTTGGGCCGTCCATGCCAGAAAAAATCGTGGTTGAAGCGAGGGCGAGGAAAATTTCGGCGAGTTACCGGTTATGATGGGTGGTCGGGGGTCGAGCGATGCGCGTTTCTCTCGCACACGTACGCACGTGTGTGCGAGGCGTTGGCTCTAACTGAACCCGAGCGAGGTGTTGGGCTCTAACTGAACCCGAGCGATTGCACTGCAGGCTACGTGTTACTGAACTCGAGCAATCGAGCGATTCCTTCGCTACTGCTGCTAACTGAAGCCGATCGATGCTGCCTC
>NC_041389.1:469797682-469824597 GCF_002162155.2 Triticum dicoccoides | reverse complement strand
CATTGCCTCTAGATGAACAGGACCCCGATCGATCGAGCCGGTTGGGGCTGGATGAACAGGACCCCGTGGAGTGCTGGATGAACAGGACGACCCCGTGGAGGGCTGGATGAATAGTAGATGGTGGAGGGGTGAATGAACAGTAGCCCGTGGAGGGGTGGTTGAACAGGAGCCCGTGGAGAGGGGTGGTTGAACAGTAGCCGGTGGAGTAGCGCGCGGTGGAGACTGGATGAACAGGAGCCCGTGGAGGCTGGAGGAGGTCGACGGTAGCCCGTGGAGGCTGGGGGAGGTCGACGGTGGAGATGAACAGTATCCCGTGGAGTCCCGTTTTGCGGTACGCCACACCCCTCCCGATGAACATGACCCCCGTTTCGACCGTAGCGCTCCAACACAAGTCCGTTTCGTCCGTTTTGCGGTACGCCACACCCCTCCCGATGAACAGGACCCCCGTTTCGACCGTAGTGCTCCAACACAAATCCGTTTCATCCGTTTTGCGGTACGCACACCCCTCCCGATCAACAAGACCCCCATTTCGACTGTAGGGGGTCCGTTTCCTCCGTTTTGCGGTACGCCAGACCCCTCCCGATGAACAGGATCCCGTTTCGAACGTGGCCGGTCGAACACAAGGCCATTTCCTCCGTTCTGCGGTACACCAGGCCTCGTTTCCATCGCCTGTTCCATCCAAGCCGGTTGGCTCCCACGTGTTCCGTTGCCTCCCGATGAACAAGACGCATTTCGTTGCCTCCCCATGAACACGACGACGACGTTGTTTCTCCGCTCCGACCCAACCATGTACACGAGACCTGGCCGTACATATATATGCGCGAGTAGACGTTTGAGACCCCGCCCGTATGTACGTACGTGGCCGTAATTTCTTTTTTGCGCACTGGCCACTGTACGTACATGTACATGCTACGTGCGCGCCTCTACTACGACACGTGCGCGCCTCTACATCGACTAGTATATATGTACGTACACATTTGCGGCCAGAATGACAACGCTATGTATGCTTCGACCAGGTGGGTCTCGACTGTCTGGCACTTCCTTGCATGTAAAGATGTAGCTGGTGGGTCCCAGCAGTCAGGGGGGCGAATCATTTTTTTTGCCCGGGCGCACTTCCTTGCGTAAGAAGATGTAGCTGGTGGGTCCCAGCAATCAGGGGGAAACATTTTTTCGTGAAATATGGTGACCCGTCCGGTGGGTCCCTGCTGTCAGGTGGACGAATAATTATTTTGCGCGTAATAAGGAGGCACTTCCTTGCTGCGGCCGTGGACCCAGCTGTCAGCCTCTCCACGTATAGTCCACTTCAGATGCATGTCAGTCGTTGACCATGTTGACCAGGCTGCGGCGAGAGCACCAGGGCGGTGGACGACAGCGAGGACTAGGAAGGGAACGAGACGGAGGCAGGGAAGACTCGGCAGTTGTTTCCCACGCGGAGGGGAGTACGACTGTACGAGGGTTTACTCGTTCGTCTGCCGTCGCTGGAGAATAACAACAGGTGTGGGTGAGTAGAGGGATGGCTAGGCCAGCGATGGGAGTACGATGGGGCGGTGAGGCCTGCGCGGCAGCACAACCGGTTATGGGGAGGAGGGAGCAGGCAGTCCCGCCGACGCTTGTTTGAGCGACTGGAGCAGGAAGAGCAGATATTGAAGAAGCACGGCGGCCATTGGATGGAAATCCAACAGTCACAGCTTGTGCGTCAACCTTTTTTTAGGAAAGCCTCAAATCCGTGGAAAACACCATACAACCCATCTGCCATTATTTCTAATAATTTACAGCCCATTTTCTAATTCTTAAGGTTTTTTTTGGAGCCCATATTCTTTTTGTTAGCATTACAACCCATATTGTGGCCACAGTTAAAAAGTTATACGAAATTTTGCATATTTCGGTGCAGTCCGAACTGTTTTTAATCCCGAAATTTCGAGTCACATTCAAACTGATTTTAAAAATAAATGTATATCAATATAAAATCGAACAAATTTTCCACGCATAAAAATCAATGCAATTTAAAATCTCGAAATGACAAAAAGAAATTTGAAACTAATTGCCGGTTTGATGTGTTTTAAAAATGTACATCCCATTTCTCATTACTGATAGACCATGTTCTCGGCCAGCCGAATGAAGCTCTCCTCGTCTTGAAAGATTTGCAGCCCAACAGGCCTGACAAAGCGACTTACTTGGCAAATCACAAAAAAACTGGGCTGTGGCCGTGGACCCAGCTGCGGCCGTTGACCCAGCTGTTAGCCTCTCCACGTACAGTACTCTTCTGATGGAAGTCGGTCGTTGACCACATTGACCACACCGCGCCGTGAGCACCAAGGCGGTGGACGACAGCGAGGCCTAGGAAGGGGAAGATGCGGAGCCGGGGAAGACGCGGTAGTGGATTCCCACACGGAGAGGAGTATGAGGGTTCACTGATTCGGTTGCGGCGTGAGGCTGCCGTCGCTGCATAATAACAGGGGGTGTGAGTGAGTAGAGGGATGCCCTGGGCCAGCGGTGGGAGTAGTAGGGGGCGGTGAGGCCTCCGCGGCACCACAGCCGGCCACGAGAGGCAGGAGCACGCGGCACGACTGGCGCTGCTTTGGGCGGCTGGAGCAAGAAGACCAGAGGTTGAAGAAGCACTATGGCCGTTGGATGGACATCGTACAGTCACTGGAGCTAGAATCATTCATATTGACTAAGTTGACAAAGCCCTCCGTCCCCGTCAACTTAGTAGGCCCACAAGTCAACAACCCACTATGGTGGGTCCCATCTAGCAGGGGGTATTCATTTTTTGTGCGTAATAAGGAGGCACTTCCTTGCGTGCGATGATATAGCTGGTGGGTTCGACCTGTCAGCGGGGGGAACATTTTTTTTGCGAAATATAGAAGCCCTTCCCACGTAAAGTCCATGTACAGTGCGTAATAAGGAGGAACTTTCCTTGCTTGCCACCATGGACCTTGTGGGTCCCAGCCATCAGGCTCTCAACATACAGTCCTCTTCCAATGACTCGTACGTTGACCACGCCGCGCCGAGCGCACCGAGGCGGTGGACGACGGCGAGGCCCCAGACTGGAACGACCCGGAGACGGGGAAGACGCGACAGTGGAGTCGCAGACAGAGAGGAGTGGGAAACTTGACTGGTTCGGGTGCGGGGTGGGCCTACACTCGGCAGAGAATAACAGGAGGTGTGGAGTGGAGGGATGGCCTGGCCGTCGGCGGGGTAGCGTTTCGCTGAGGAGCGCAAAACAACGCCGCTGGACGCCGAAGGCTGGAGCAGGCGGTCCCGGTAGCGCTGGGGTAAGAAGACGAGAGATTGAAGAAGAATGCCGGCCGTTGGATGTAAATCCAACGCCTTCTTAGGCTATGACCTACTGGCCCACATGTCAGCCACTCCATTTGTTTTTTAGTCCATGTGGTGGGCTGGGTGAAACAATGATGTAGCATCTATGCAACCCATTTATATATGGTAGAATTTAAATCCCATTTGCATTTTTCTCGAAATCCGCGGACTTGCTGGGCTGGGTGAAAATATCATGTTGGGCTAGACGGATAAATGTTATAAAAACATAAACACATGATTGCACGTCTATTACTGCATTGGTTAGTAAAATCTTTGCAAGCTTATGTACGCAATCACTAGGAGTTAACTTGCCAAGTTATATATAAACAATTATTATTATTATTTTGTAAGAACTTTCAACTTATGAAATAAAATATCATTTAAATTTGATGAGTTAATAGTACGTGGGGTATTATTATTTTTTAGGCTAGACGTGGGACAGTTGAGTTGGTTGTAGGGAAAAGTACTGGGAGAAAACTCAGTTTACATCGAAAAACAAAGTGGGAGAAAATTCAGGGACCTGCTGGGTCAACCTGAGGAGGGGAATATGTTGGGAGGAAGGAGATTCAAAGCACCACAGTCGAGTGAACTAGTTGTTTTTAATGGACAAGTGAACTAGTTACATACATAAGCAAATAGCCACTAAAAAGCAGTCAGGTTAATGGGTTCTTAAAGAAATATTTCGGACAAAACAGATAATTATGACATATAGGCTAATGCATGAAACACTCAGATGATAAACGTGCTTATAAACAGATAAAGTACAACATCTAGACCTTCCTGGCATGCTTGATCATGACGCTGCGGCTGTCCGTGTACTCGTCGGTTACGGGAAGCAGACACGCCCTCATGTCCAAGATCTGCTTGTACATGTCGTAGCATGCATATGCGTCCTTGGCCGTGTAGGTTATGTAGGCTAGATTCAGAGGTACCTCCCACGTGTTCAGGTTCTTGGTATTGTTGTCTTTTTTCATGTTGGCCTATCAGGGGTCGATGATGGTCTCGACGAGGTCAACCACGGAGTCCTTCTCCTGCCCGTTGCTGATGATCTTGTATTGCTTCTGGATGTCGACAAGCTTGTTGCACTAGATGGCCGAATCGTCGCGTTCTTCCTTCTCTCCACCATAGCGAAGGTGCAGTCGGCACTGCCGATGAAACGGGCGAATGCTCAAGAACCTCTGATGGCCCTGCAGAAGTGGTAGATGAGAACCTCGTCCCGTACACATACCTGGGCGACGGCGATCTGCTGGTCCCTCTCAGGAGACGAATGGATGGGCACAAGGTCTAGTCCTGCAACCTTGTGCTTTCTCGTCCTGTAGGTACTGCTTGAACTCGGCGAGGCAGAGCTTCACCGAGTCCGGATCGTTGGTGTACATCACATTCATCTTCGTGCAGCCATAGGACTGAACGGCGAACTCAAAGGGGGACTCCTTGCTGAAGTCCATATCCAGCAGGCTCACCCCTCGGATCGCCATTGGAGTCTCTTCAAGTGAACGAGTGTGTAGGCTGCGACAGCAGCTCGTTTTTCAGCTCTTGGGGAACTGGATTCAATAGTAAACCGAGTGTGTACATGCGACAACAGTTACTACCCCTCCCTCATCCGCTGCACGCCCGGCAGAAGATGCACCCTCGGCGCATTCAAACGCCTCCATTAAGAAACCTACTCCGGCCACACGTCGGTTCACGAGCGGGTCTGTATTGGTACTGTAATAACATGAGTTAGTGGACACTTTACTTAAATTTAATTAGCTTTAATAGAAATTTATACTTAAAACAAGTAACAATCAATGCATTGGCTCGTTCTATCAGTGCCACAGGATCAACATGCACGACAATTAGAATTATTATTCTCAGGATGCACACGATCAGCACATTTGTCGCACTTTCACAAAGATAATACTACCAAGTTTGAACTGTTTGTTATGGTTGTTGTCCTCTGCATCATCATGCCGTGTTTCCCAGCTTGCAAGATTCAGAACCAACAAATAAGATCCAAAAAATAAGTACAACAAAGATGCCTACACATCTCATTGATTCCCAACTTGCAAGATTCAGAACCAACAAATAAGATCCAAATAATAAGTACAACAAAGATGCCTACACATCTCATTGATTGCCAGATTGCAAGATTCAGAACCAACAAATAAGATTCAAATAATAAGTACAACAAAGATGCCTACACATCTCATTGATTCCCAGCTTGTAAGATTCAGAACCAACCCATTAGAGCCTGTTGATAAAGTGAATATCGGGGTTAAATCCATCTTGGCTAGCCATGTCATACAATCGAGGAACTTGGCGAATGCTCTTGACCGTCACAACATTTGTAGTTGAGTATTCCTGTTTGCACATCACAAACAAGAAGAGACTGATTTCACTTTAATAGTGGCCTCCTTGAACTCAACCTACAACTCCACTTGGATGAGGCCTCACTGGAGTTTCATGATTCAATTCATGCGCCTATTTCTGCAGTTCACCTGGAATGAAGCAAAGATTGCATCATTCAGCTAGCAAGAAGTACCTGCTCTCGTGAGCTGGCAAGTTCTTCTTTAGTAGTTGCACTAAAATTGAGGAACATTAAGGTTGGCTGTCCGGCTCATGTAAGGTGCAACTATAATTTTCTTCTCCTTTTGTGCAGTTCCACTAAAATAAAGTGCCATTGTGGTGACAGTGACGTCTCATCTTGCAAAGGCTAATAAAATGTTGCACGAGATTACCAGCAGAACTTGACGGAGATTTTGGAAACTCCAATCACCATTTTGTGCAGTTCCACCAAAATTGAGAGATGTTGCCCACGTGACATTTTAGTTGAACTGCACAAGACACTCATTCCAAAAAAAGTGTTTTGTGCAGTTCACCAAAAGGTCACAATAGCAACAAGGTGAAATGGATATCCCTATCTGCACAAAAAGATAGAAAGTAAACAGTTGTTGGTCAATAAGAATATACGAAACATATACAAAATGAAAAGAAGCATCTTAATTATGTTCATGGCAGTCACACAAGGACAGTAGAAATTTTAAAACGTCAGTAATGCTTCATGTTACCAGAAGCATTACGATCAACAATGAGATTCCTCAAATATGGGATTACTTTAATGGTGGGATTGCTTGTTTACCAGACATAGTAAATCAACAGCAGCTAAAGAGTTGGTTTAAGGGCATGGGACCGTGGGGACACCAGGACACTCAACAGCGTAAAGGAGCAACTTACTTATCATACTGGGGAAAAGAACAGGAGTGCCATTTGTAACACAGTTTAATTGCATCTTATCACTGGAGGCATTAGATTAACAATAACACTGGTTAGACATGTCCCTAAGGTAACAGTGTGATCACTTCATTTTACATGCGCCCTTACATTAACAACAGCAAAAGGTTGGTATAAGGACATGCGACAGTGGACGCATCAGCACAATGTACCTACAAGGAGGCATAAAGTGGTGCTGCCGAGTTTGTTCATGCTATGTGAGGGCAGCAAACTTAATCCTGGAGTACTATGTGAGGGCAGCAAATCTAATCCTGGAAACCTTTTACTATGTGAGGGCAGCAAATCTAATCCTAGAGACCTTTTACTATGTGAGGGCAGCAAATCTAATCCTGAGACCTTTTACTGTGTCAGGGCAACAATTCTAATCCCGGAGACCTTTTACTATGTGAGGGCAGCAAATCTAATCCTGTACATACTATGTTGACTTGTCCACCACCCGCGACTTTCTATCCTTTTTTCAACCAATAATAGATCTATTCCTTATCCAGTTTGTACCACGTTTTCCCATTATTTCCCTTTTCAGCAAAGAGACAGGTTGGGTATCCGGTCTCTACTACTTTCACCATATTATTTCCTCTTTGAATCAAGTCCTAGATTCATGCTAGAGCTTTCCCCCCTTTCTTCGTTGTTTGAACAAAGCCCTAGATTCGAATGCATGAAGTAGCTTTACCTCTAATAATACTAAAAATTTAGGTGGCTTTGGAGGAGCTGATGGGAGTAGAAAAAGATGCACATGCAGACACGTGGGGAGCTGGGGCAGTAGAGCAAGGCTGCTTTCGAAGAACTTATACCTGAGGGTCACTGGGATGTCGGCGGCGGCAGGTCGGATCTGTGGACAATACGGCAGGGAGGAAGAAGGGTCGGAGGACCTCCCGAGCCGGCGCTGTGTCGGAGAGAACGGCACGGGCAGAGGATCGGGCCCCTCCGGCAGCTGTGGGTTTCCTCCCTCGGTGGCGATGACCGCGTGAACGATGCACCTTTTAGTCCTCTACACACACCTGCCGAAGGGATCCGGCCGGATATGTGACTAGCGGTGAGCAGAGAGAAAATGTTGCTACCGCTGTCTTGTTTATATCTGGAGAGGACGAGAGAATGGGAGAGAATGAAGAGAGCAACCCAAGTAAAGCAAGCGCTCAGGCCCCTGCATACATATATAGTGGATTGATTATCTTTTTCTCTCCACAACAAGCATTTCAATTTGTGTATGTGGCATTAAAGAAAAGAAACTCTCTACTATTTAAGGTGACTACTGTACGACTCCTACTTACTACTACTAGTAGTACTAGTATTGTTCACTTGTGCTCCCCGCCCCTCCATTCATTGAACAACCCCACGGGTGAATAAACATACTGTAAGTATTTATATAGAATGAACAAGCTCGAACTATTTTCGCGTAGTTAAAAGTTGAGGGCGGGGCTTTTCCCGGGTAGTACGCGCGGTAGTTTTCGAGTAGGCGGTTTGACAGAGATGAGCGAGTGGCGGATTCTCAATCACTAGCAAGAGGCCCATGCATTGCACAGAACATCAAGATGCATTTGTATGAGTAGTTTACCTTGTGGGAGAAAAGGATGAATGAGGGAAGGCCTTATTTGCAAATGTTGAGTGGGTGTGGGTATCTTTTTGCAAAATTTCCATTTTTCCTTCCTATCCGTCAGATATAAATCGGACGACTTATATTGCAGGATGGCAGGCACACCATCATCACCAACTCTGTTTTTTTATAAGAGTAGAGATACTGCTGGAAAGGTCGGGCGGTGCGATTTGGCAACGCGTTACTACTGGAAAGACTTGTGATATGACCACTCACTATAGTCATGAATTACTGGTGCTCCGACCGGGGTGATGCCCCCCTTCCATTCCGCACTCTAATCTGGTGCATGACACGTCGACCCGGATGCTGGCTCTCGCACATGTCGGAGTAGTAAGAAGGAGCAAAGAATGATGCGGTATATACTAGTACTACTACTACTCAGGTCGGAGGAGTGCGAACCACGGCAGCCCAGTGAACCATCCGTAGAAAACAATGTGGTGATATGGCCATAAAAAACAATGTGCTACGGTCCACACTATAGCATGTATAGTAACACTCATCTTTGTTTGGATCCCCGAGTTAGAGCTAGTTTGGGTTGAAATAGCCTCAAATTATCGAAACACGAGGGTTAGTTCAAGATAGTTTGCTCTAACCCAGCTAAAAAAAACTAGCCTGGTGGAGATGTTCTAATTGGGTTAGTTATCCTCAGGCCCACTAAAAGAGAACTAAAAAATCTCCCTTGCCCGCACCGGATCACTCCCCCCTCTCGCACGACTCCTCTCTGTTCCCCATAGGGCTGCCCGCCCAAGCGCCACTCGCCCTCTCTCTCCTCCGGCCGCCCTCGATCTCCTTCCGGTCTCCGCCACCCTACTCCGGCCGCCCTCTCCCTCCGGCCTTCGAAGGTTGCCCCGCTCCCCCTTCACCGGTCATTTTTCTCCCTCTGTCATGCGAGGCGGCAGCGCATCTACCAGGGAGGTCGCGAGAGGGGTGAGTTTGTTCGTTCCTTCTCTGTCTCACAGCCATATCATTGATCTTGCTCGCTCTAGTGCTAATTCTGATTTGGAAAAGTAGATCCTGATCAAACTCGGTATAGATTTGTGGTGCACGCATGGAATTGTTTGATGCCACTTGAGGAGGTAATAAATCTTTCTAGAGGCCCAAAGATTCAGTTCACCTTTCTAGGTATTTCAGTTTCAGGCTTGCATTATTTCAAGAGGCCCAAAGATTCAGTTCACCTTTCTAGGTATTTCAGTTTCAGGCTTGCATTATTTCTAGAGGCCCAAAGATTCAGTTCACCTTTCTAGGTACTTTAGTTTCAGGCTTGCATTATTTCTAGAGGCCCAAAGATTAAGTTCCTAGTCGGCGGCAAGCGGCCCTGCTACCCATGCTGGTGTCGACCTCAACTCGCAAGGGCTGGCATCGGAGGGGTTCCCAGGGCTTGGGCTCTATAGAGCCTTCCTCTAGAGTGATGATGGCGAGCTCCTCCCTCGGTGCGTGAGGGGCTCTGGGCTCCCTCCCTATCGTGAATGACTTCCGTGATGAGTTAGTCCATGCTTTGTTTCATGGAGTGTTTTTTTGTGAAGCTTGACTGACGACTTGTATGTTTAAGTCGGATATCTCATTTGTATGGACACAGTAAAAATTATCATGTTTTGCATGCTTGATTTGTAAAGATGGTTCGTTTATGTCAATTGTGAGCGGGAGGAGGCCATAGAAGAGCCGGCGACACCAAATCCGGCAGGAAATAGGGTCCAAAGTAGTCAAATGATTGAGAAAGAGCATTCATTGTCAATCTAACCCTGCCATCCATACACCTCTTTGGTTTAGAGTTAGTTCAGGGTTAGAATCTAACTCTAACCTCTAACCGAGTTAGAGTTCTCCTCGTCTCGGTTCATTGCCATCATATTTTCCCCATTCCTGTGTTTTCAGTATCCTGCGAATCAAAGAGGCCCTTTTTTTGCCGGAAAAATCAAAGAGGCCCTTAGACTTGTTTAGGTCCGGTCATTTTTTATAAACGTGTTATGTCCAAAATTTAATGAACGTGCTCCGGTTTCTACAAAAATAATCCGGTTTCATGTAGTAATTCATTCATTTATTTATTCTTCTGCGGGGGGGTTTGCATGTAATTCGTGAGGTCTGAAATGTAAAGTACCTCGGCATATGCTCCGAGTCGTGCATGCACTATGACCTAGATGCTCTATGTCCCACATGTCGGTGAATGGGAGCACGTGGAAATAGCCTAGGAGTACATATAGGAGGATAAGGCTGGTTGTAATGGGTAGTATCATATACTAGTATCATGCATATGTTACTAGTGTATGATACTACTTCCGTAATGCGTAGTATCATAGGTTAGTACCTTAGGTTGCCTTCTTAATTGTCATGCATGACACAAAGTAGTACATCATTTAATATGATACGATATCATAATATGATACTACATCCTCTCTTTCCTCATTTAATTATGTGCCACATCATCCGAAAAATCTAGTTGGCATGCATGATACCGCTTATGATACTCCCATTACAACTAGCCTAAATGCGTGAAAAAATATGTACTGTGAAGCATAGATGCAGTTCGAAAAGGAGACCTAAAGTGATGACAACTATAGGTCGCACGAACCCAACTAGTGGTACTACTAGACATACGACTAATTTTTCCCTAAAAAAAAGAGGCACGAGTGCTCAATACTCCTATTCTATCAACATGAGTCCCATCTAATAACAGCGTCCGTGCTACAGCTAGCTCTCCTCCCTCGTTTCTCTCTTCTAATTCTAAACTCGGCCGACGCCCGGTGGGCGGGGTGGGTTTGCTCAACTGCGGCCCCACCTCACAGTGAAAACGTTACGACTGGAATAAAAATGCCATATACTCCTTGCGTTCCTAAATATAAGCCTTTTTAGATACTATTTTAAATGGAATATAGCATACAGATGTATGTAGACATAGTTTAGAGTGTAGATTCACCCATTTTGCTCCGTATGTAGTAGTCACTTACTGGAATCTTTAGAAAGACTTATATTTTGGAACGGAGGGAGTACTATACTAATAAAACATTAAGGCCACGAGGCGATGCAGTGCTGGACTGCTGGTTATAGGAGGCAAGAAGAAGAGATGCATCCATCAACGACGTCCACCTCCTCGACTCAGGGCGCCGGCCCACCGAACCGCGCCTAAGTAGCAGCGGCTTTCGTGGCCAGGTCGACGTGCTTCTGAACAATGGCGTCCAAAGATTCCAGCCGCTGGAAGAAGGCCAACGTATTTTTGTCCTAGCTTGCTTTGTAGTGGCCTATGTAGACTATTTCCTCATAGATGTGGATGTGCAGGTCGACGGTTTCTTGCATGGCGAGGCGCTGCACGGCGAGCACGGCCTCGAGGTGCACATTCTTTGTTGCGACCTCCGACACCTGCAGGGCCACCAGGGCTTGAAAGAGTTCGTCACCACAGAGGCCGATGAGGGTGGCAGGCAATGAGGAGCCTGGGCGCGCGGGCTGGAGCAGTATGGCAAGGTCATCCGCGCGCTTCTTGACGGCGGTGAACTTGCGGATGGAGTTGACCATCATGTCGTCCATGCGAGAGGCAAAGCCGGCGTCGGTGAGGGCTAGGATGCCGGCGGTCGCCAGCACCGTCTGGAAACGCTGCGCGATGCGGGGCCGCAGGCCGGCGCCTTGGATGATTTGGCACAGCCGACTGCCGCTCGCATCCATCGCCTCCATAGGTGCTTGTGGCTTCTGGTCACTTGGTCTTGGATTGGAGTGAGCAGTGTTGCGCAGAGACTTGGGAGTAGATGGATTGGAGTGGTGGGGCCCCTTTATATGAGAGTCCAAACTCTATTGCATTCACATCGTGCTAGCTCTATTCTACTTCTCCAATTAATTCCCTCTGCATGTAATTGAGGATGCATCATTGACCATTCAACGTCTCGGGAACCGCTACGCTCTCCCTCCTTGGCATTCAAGCACCTATGGAGGCGACTGCCATTCACGTCTATCGCGTGTCAGGAGACGTTCTTGTCGACGACGAGGTGCCTATGGTGACTTCGTAAATTTCAAGATGATAGTGCCATGCGTGTGTGCGTTCATAGGGGTGAGTGTATGCGTGTGTATATGAGTGCTTGCGTCTGTACTGTGTCAAAAAAAATGTAAATGCGTGTCAAAAAGAGACTAGTCAGTATACTCAATATTGTGCACCTCGGGGAGGAAAATGATAGAATTAGGTATTTATTTATGGTGCAAATTCACTCATTTTGCTCCATATGTACTCCGTCTCGTAGTCTAGTCACTTGTTGAAATCTCTAGAAGGGCAAATACTCCTTTCTGGTTTACAGGGCTATACTAGCAAGTAGTTGTACGTACTAGTACAATAGTGGGCTCACATAGCAATATTGTCTCATGCAAGAGCCTGGCTATATGCGTGCTCCAATGTTCGCAACTGCCACGTTCGGATTGCGCTTGGCTCTTCGCCTCTTCAAGAAGACGAACAATGATGTTACTACTTCTGCTTCTACAGTGTCGAATCCACTGTTGCATGTCCGTCCACCGCGAGCGGGAGGGATAGCTTGTTGTAGAAGTATTATAAGCAAAAGCCCGTCCTCGTCTGCGAGCAACCGCGCGCATGGGCGAGGGAGAAGGCGTGTAGTAGTAAAATCAAGCTTCTCCTCGTTGTACGAGTTGATGCGACACATCATAGCACTGGCCCCACATGCTTGCCTCTAAACTTGGCTAAAAGACCCGTAGTGTACAATATATTTGCTGCAATCTCTAACATTTACCCACCTCATAGTGAAAATGTTAAGACTGGAATAAAAATGCCATATACTCCCTGCGTTCCTAAATATAAGCCTTTTTAGATACTATTTCAAATGGAATACATCATACAGATGTATGTAGACATAGTTTAGAGTGTAGATTCACTCATTTTGCTCCGTATGTAGTAGACACTTGCTGGAATCTTTAGAAAGACTTATATTTGGGAACGGAGGGAGTACTACACTAATAAAACATTAAGGCCACGAGGCGATGCAGTGCTGGTTACAGGAGGCAAGAAGAAGAGATGCATCCATCAATGACGCCCACCTCCTCGACTCAGGGCACATGGGCGAGGGAGAAGGCGTGTAGTAGTAAAATCAAGCTTCTCCTCATTGTACGAGTTGACGCGACACATCATAGCACTGGCCCCACATGCTTGCCTCTAAACTTGGCTGAAAGACCCACAGTGTACAATATATCTGCTGCAACCTCTAACATTTACCCATCACAATCACCAGGGTGACAGGTAGGGCCAGAAGACTATTTTTTTTAAAAACTTCGAGACGACCACATAACATGGAGCCGAACCCAACGATTTTAAGCTTACAGGCACGATACACGCCATCCTAGACTACTCTACACATGAAACTGCCACACGAGCGTCCGGGCTGCGCTTGGCTCTTCGCCTCTTTGGGAAGTCGAACAATGATGGAGTACTACTGCACTGGAGGAGTACTACAGTACGCTTCTGGCCATCTGGCACCGATTGAACTGCTGCATGTCCACCGCGTGCGGGAGGGAGAGCGTGTAGCGAAAGCTTCTCCTAGTCTTGCCAGCCACCACGCTCATGGGCGAGGGAGGGATGCTCCTGCCTTTGCGTGTATGACATGTGGGCCCGACAGGTGGGTGGACAACCTGTCATACAACCAAAGGCAGGTGCAGTTAAGTCCGCGAGGGAGAGGATAATCAAACTTCTCGTTGATGTACGAGTTGACGCGACACATCAAAGCACTGCACTCGATATATTTCAATAATTTGCGGTTACCAATGCATTAATTACAACGCATGCATGCATGCCGTGACTCTCCTTTTGATACTTGCATGTCTTGATTTAATGCACCTTGAAGTAGTACTCCCTCCGATTCCTTTTACTTTGCGTATAACTTTCTCTTGTTTTTCTCAGATTAGTCTGCACGTCCGCGTTGGTTTCCATCTGTGCCCCCGCTCGATTAGTTCTGCCCCCATTAATCGCGCCGGTTTCCAAAGCAGAAAATGGCTACAGGCAAACGCATGCAGCGCCGGATGCGGCTTGACCGCCTGGGGAAGCCAACTCAAGCGAAAAGGAAGGAGGACCAGCCAACCATTGCATGCGCATTTACTGTCAATATTTATGCAGCTTACTCATGTGCAGGGGCAAATTTGTCCAGAAAACTCAAACTACTGCCTTCCTTGGTATGCGGGAGGAGAGTTATGCGCAGAGTATAAAATATGTGACGATAAAGCTTTGTAATGCCCCGGCCCAAGCGAGAGATGGTTGTGCACGAGGAGGGCGAGATCATGCAGACGGAACAGGAACTGCCGATGGAGATCACTAAGGTCTCGATGGACCTCACCGTGCTCCACTGCCCCTTGTGCCTCCACCCCTTGATGCCTCCAGTGTATGAGGTTCAAATACACCTCGTCCGTTCGGCTGATTGAGCAAGGTGCAGGTTTCTTGATTGATGCGCTGTTCGATTGATTTCTGCAGTGCAAGGGAGGGCACCTGGCCTGCGTGGACTGCCGCGTCGAGCGCCCCGGGAACTAGCGGCAGTGCCAGAAGTGTGAGCGCGACGGTGGCTTCGACGTGCGGAACACGACGGTGGACGCCGTCATTTTGTCGCTGAGGGTGGAGTGCCCGCATGAAGGTTGTGGGCTCTACCTCACTTACCACAAGCTCGCCAATCACCAGAGCGTGTGTTCGCTCGCGCCCTGCAAATGCCCAGTGCCCGTCTGCGTATACGAAGGCCTGCCGCCGGTGCTTTACCACCACATCAGCAACGCGCATCCCATGCCCGTGCACAGGATACAGTACGGCAAGGTGCTCCAGCTGCAAGTGCCACTATCGGAGCCACGACTCTTTCTATTCGCGGAGGAGGACGGGCGCGCATTTTCCTTGGTCGGCGGCATGCTCAACATCGGCGCGCCTACCGCCGTGTCAGTCGTCTGCATCAGAGCGGGGGCGTCCCCACTGCCGCACTACGTGGCCAAGCTGTGGGCGAACGGCCCGCCGGGGGAGCCCATAGGCATAACCGACGCCGTCAAGGTGGAAATGGAGGTGACAAGCAGCAAGGATCCCTGCGACGTCGACATGCAGGAGATGACCTTCTTCACAGTTCCGCCCAAGCTGCTGGCCGGGGCTAAGCTGGTGTCCCTCCACATTCAGATTGACAAGCTCACGTCCTAAATGTTTCTAAAGTGCCTTCTGTATCTTAGTAATATGCTAATATAGGGATTACCTTGGTCTACTTTAGCTTAAGAAATGGTGGGTTTTGGTGGCGATGCAGCAATTACTTCGACATCAGATCAGTAATTTCCAATAGTCGAACGGATATTTTGTGTCTGTTGGATATAAAGTTTCTTTGGGTAAGAAGTACTAGATAAAAGGAGATGTATGTAGACGTATTTTAGTTCTAGATACGTCCCTTTTTATCCATTTTGATGACAAGCACTCCCTCTGTTCCACAATACATGCCTTCCATTTGTCAAAATATAGATATATCTAGACATGTTTTAGTATATAGGTACATTCATGATAGAGTCAGTCGGATGGTTGAGAACACTACAATTCGTAGCTATAGATGCGTGTGTGACTCCCAGATGCAGAGGCCGGGGGTCATCATCCTCCTTTTCGAGAAAAAACAGATGCGTGTGTGAGAGGACGAGTGCGTGCGTGCACCTCTTCTCTTCCTGTATAACGTACTAAACTCAGAGTACAAGTTTTTGTGGGTGGCACGATGGTGCGTGCAAGAAGTCCCGAGAGATAGGTTTAATGTGTCTAAAAAAAGACTAGCCTGTAGCTCGCCACGCGGCTATTCCTGTCAAACGCCCCATTAACCGTAAGATATGTATACGACGGTGCCAGTTATTGCGTGTACACAACAGTAGAAAAAGAACTACTACACCACGGCCGAGAACACGTGCCCACGTAACGCCATCCGGGAATAGTGCCGCACTTTGAAACTAGAACTGTCAATAAATTTTGAGCTTGCGTCTCGTCACATTCCAAATTACTCCACACTATATTGAACTGCAAACCTGTTCACACCGATCACAACCTAAACGGTTTCCCACTTAGGAGCGTATTGGTACTCGGTTATAAATACTAGTATGCCAAGATGACTGCACATTCCTCCTCAACTCCTCATCCACAAAAACAAACAAGTCATTCAGCATCCTTCCCTTGCGTCTGCCATGGCCAGCATGAGTTTTGGGTCGAGAGATTGCCACCAGGGAGAGGTGAGTATGGATGTGGAAGCACGAGAGATGTCCTGCCTCGCTGTGAAAGTAGACGACATGTCCCGTCGTGCGGAAGTAGCAGCACAGATGTCCCGCCGCACCGCTGAAGCAGCATAGAGGTCCCGCCGCATCGTCGATGCAGCAGACTGGTCCGACCGTGCCGCGGAAGCAGCAGAGATGTCCCGCCACGCCGCGAATGCAGCAGAGATGTCCCACCGCACCGCGGTGGCCTGGGAAAATTTCTCGCGGGCAGGCGACGACTGTTACAGGCGCATGCATGCGATCGTCCATAGCTAGATGGATCAGATCTCTGGCTGGGCGAGGTTGCAAGATGACATGAAAGCCTCATTTGAACAGGCTACCGGCGTCATCCGGCAACTAAGGGAGGGCAATGAGAGGCTCCGGGCCGAGCGCGACCTACTGAGGGCGAAGATCGTCCGAAGTGCAGACCAGCAGGAGGAGACCAGTGCCTTGTTGAAGAGGACCAGCGTCATCATCAAGAAACTTATGGACGAGAATGACATGCTCCGCATAGAGCGCCAAAGGCTGGTGAAGGAATCCGTGGATGTTCTCAAGCAGCGTCTTGAGGACACGAAAGAGCTCATCGCCGCTCGTCGTAGAGACTAGTTCCCGCGGCTTGCAGCAACGCATCAAGAAAGTAGAGATCAATGAGCCAGATCCTTGTCTTCCTTCTTCTTTTGCCCTTGTGTATTTCGGGCGTAGCCGCATGTGCCTTTTTTAATTATCTTTCTAATTATGTAAGACAATTAATCGTCCTTATATATTCATCAGTCTTGCTATAAGTCATAGTAGATGCTATATAGGTCTGTCGGATCTTACATCAAGATCCGTGCTTTCAGATTTTCTTTTTTCTCTCTTAAATCTCAGTCGAGAGAGACATAGCCACGCCATTAAATAGAGGCTCAGGCGCCATTAATGGAGACCTTGGGAGAGAGGTAGACGGCAGATGGAGGTCAAAGGGCTGTCCTCCCGATAAGCACGCGCAGGGGTCTGATCGCACGCCTCTCGTACTCAAATAGCTACCTTGCACGGCGCCTCCTAGCTAATAAAAAATGGGGACGCGTGGCGGCACGTAAATGGTAGTAAATAGAACACCCATGGTTTCAATAATACTTGTGTTTCCGATAGTAACGTGACAACACTTGTTCCAAAATGACTTTGTTGATTGTTAATGTGTGCGCCTTCGCAAATCGGACATGGCACTAAGCCAAGTTTCATTATTTTCATGCGTGTTTTGGATTTACAGGAATTAAAAAACTAAGTTTCTCAATGTTTCCAGCCCAGCCACGACGCCCAGAATTTTGAATTTCATTCCCATTTCTTGCATGGAACCTAGAAATTTACCCGAGGACACACATGTGATTTTTCAACCAACTTTGGTGCACTGGAACATGTGCTTGTATTTCAAATTAGAATTATGCACACAAAGGTGACACGTTCCCTCTCAGAACCACGAGCCTTCTTGAGAGAAGCTCCGATTTGCAAGAAGCTTATACCCAAATTTGTTCCTATTCGACCAATTTTTTTACCACGGCATGGTACTACCATGACATGACACCATGCCAAGTATCATGATTTTAAAACCAAGTTTCTCAATGTTCTCGACCGAGCCACGATGCCCAGATGTTTAAATTTTATTCTCATTTTTTGCATGGGACCTAGAAATTCACTCGAGGACACAAATGTGATTTTTCAACCAACTTTGGTGCACGGGAGCATGTGCTTGTAGTTCAAATTTGAATTGTGCATATTAAATGACCAAAAACTCAATTAGTGTGTAAAAAAGGCCAAACGAAGCCGGAATGATTCCAAAATTTAACAGGGCGCTCATGTAGTTCTATGTTGCCTTTGTAAATAAACTCAAGGGGGACATCGTATATCGTTTTGCACTCAAAGGTGGCACGTTCCCTCTCAAAACCACGAGCCTTCTTGAGAGAAGCTTCAGTTTGCAAGAAGCTTATACCAAAATATGTTCCTATTCAGCCAATTCTTTTACCACAGCATGGTAGTACCATGACATGACACCCATGCCAAGTTTCATGATTTTCAGACGTGTTTTGGATTTACAAGAATTTTAAAACCAAGTTTCTCAATGTTCTCGGCCGAGCCACGATGCCCAGATGTTTGAATTTTATTCTCATTTCTTGCATGGGACCTAGAAATTCACCCGAGGACACAAATGTGATTTTCAACCAACTCTGGTGCACGAGAGCATGTGCTTGTAGTTCAAATTTGACTTATGCACATTAAATGACCAGAAACTCAATTAATGTATAAAAAACGACAAACGAACCCAGAATAATTCCAAAATTTAACAGGGCACTCATGTAGTTCTATGTTGCCTTTGTTAAGAAACTAAAGGGTGGGGGGGGGGCAGCATATATCATTTCACACTCAAAGGTGGCACGTTCCCTCTTAGAACCACATGCTTCCAAATCGGCCCAATTTTTTACCACAACATGTTAGTGCCATGACATGACACCATGCCAAGTTTCATGATTTCCAGACGAGTTTTGGATTCACCTGAATTTAAAATCTAAGTTTCTCGATGTTCTCGGCTGAGTCACGACGCCCAGATGTTTGAATTTCATTCTCATTTCTTCCATGGGACCTAGAAATTCAACCAAGGACACACATGTGATTTTTCAACCAACTTCGGTGCACCGGAGCATGTGCATGCAGTTCATATTTAGATTATGCACTTTAAAAGTCCAGAAACTCAATTAATGTATAAAAAGGCCAAACAAACCTGAAATAATTCCAAAATTTAACAGGGCGCTCATATAGTTCTATGTTGCCTCTGTAAGGAAAATCAGGGGGGAGGTAGCGTATATCGTTTCGCACACAAAGGTGACACGTTCCCTCCCGGAACCACGAGGCTTGTTGAGAGAATCTCCGGTTTTGCAAGAAGCTTATACCAAAACTTGTCCCAATTCAGCCAAAAATTATACATATGAAAATAGGGTTTAGATTATCCCGAACATCTTGCTACCTAGACCAATAATGTACTATGATTTGAATTCAACATAAAATGGATACAAATATTTGAATTGGAGAGCGTATGGTACATGTAGTTCATAGTGAAATATGATTACTTCTATATGCATGCTTTTTGTTATCAAGATAATATTTAAATTATTGTATAACTTGACAACAATCGTATTCAAATAAGGAAAATTGATTCAAATTTAGTCCATATGGTAGACGACAATATATATGTTCACATGGTGGAGTGAAATGTTCGTATATGATGGAAGATCAAAATGTATGACTGCATCAATTATAAACCACAAGGTCACCTAATGATATATTCGAATTCAACATAACATGGATTAAAAAATTGAAATTCGAGATCCTGGCATTTGTAATCATATAAAAAGGGACATTACTCTTTCTTTTGGTGGGAGTTGATTTGTTTTTTGTTGTTGTTGAGGGAAGTGCGAATCGATTTGGTACTGTGCAGGGTAATCTTGTTCTCCCGATTTTTTTACATTTTTCTTGTAGTTTTTTCAATGGCATTTATAGCAATATAGTAAAAGGGGACATGACTCTCTTGTGTCTTGTATGAATTGTTTTTTTACATGTTAAGTTTGTTCTGCCGAACAAGGAATCTGCACCTTGTTATCCCGAAATTTTCAAGCTCAAGTATCTTTTGTCTCACCTGCTTTGAAACTCCCGCCTCTTCAACCCGCGCCGCGCCTTGTTATCCCGAAATTTCGACGCACACAAAAACTCCCTCCTCATCTGAAATCGGTCCCGCAGCCCAGACACGCGAAATCCCCCTTCTACCCCTCAGCCGGAAATGAAGCTCCATGTCGCGGTGTCAAAACCGGTGGGGGTATGCTGGTAACTTACCCTACATTTTGGACAAGCGCGTCCCTAAGCTTGGTTCCCCCTCCCCCTTCGCCCCCCATTCGTACACCAAGGCCGCCAAAACCCACGCTCCTCCGTCGGCCTCCCAACCGCCGCCCAGCCAGAGACTCTTCCCCGACTACGTCGTCCACCGCAACAGCTCGCCTTCCCTCATCCACCGCACCGGCTGAGGATCCGTCGTCAATCTCGTCGTCCCGCCGGATCAGCCGCCCCGTCCTCCACCTCCAAGGAGCTGCCCCGACATTCGCCTCGTCTATCGCGCCACCTCAATCCCCACAGCGCCGTCTTAACCCGCCCCACCGGAACCGCAGCACCCTCACCAATTCCTCCGATGAAGCCGAGGCCAACTCGGCGTCACCAAGGAGGTTCTGCACTCACCGCTGCATTTTATCTTTTATTCGATCTCACGGGGTTGTCGGTGCTCAATACCGAGCAGACATGGCGGGTCTCCATCGACGGCGCTGTTGTCAGCCACATCATCCATGGCGTCTCTCCCCCATGTTGTTGCTTCCTCAGCGGCGACTTCCACAACGGCACTAGCTGCAGCTGCTCCGGCTCTCGCTCGCGCTGCGGCTCTGTTCTTGCTGTCGGTCGCGCTGCTGCACTGCTCTTGCTTTCGTTCATGCTGCTGCTCTGCTCTTGCTCTCGCTTGCGCTGCTGCTGCTGCTGCACGACCTCCGGCAGCTACAGGAGTTGCTGCTTTAGCACTCGCTCGCGGTGCTACTGCATGACTTGCTCTCTGCTAGTGTGTTCCCTGCTCGAGCGTCTGCTGATTTAGATCACTGCTTCTCTGCTACTAGTGCTCGAACGCCCTAAACATCTATTGCAATGCTTTGCTACTAGTTCAATCAGTTTCGACGGTAAAATTCAATTTCGACTGTAAAGTTCATTTTCTTCAGTTAAGTTCAGAGTGAACAGTACTTACAACATCTGTCAGAGCGGCCGTGGCGCGACTGATGCGTTTTACATCTAGCACTTTTTGGTGATGTATTTTACATCATCTATTGCAGATGATATTAGGGTCCCACTTCAGATTAACGTTGTCTGTCTTGTCCTACTTCACCCTCGTCGCCGTACACCTCACCGGGGCTGCTCCAACGACGAAACCGTCCATCACAGTGGAGCAGTACCCTCGGTGCCATTTCCAAAGGCCTTGGATCTTCTTCCCCGCCTCCGACAGTCACACCAGCATCACCATCCTCCACGTCCAACCCAATGATGCTGAGGTCCACAAGGCTATGTGTCGTGGTTCTAAGTCTGACAGTAGAGTGGGGGGTAGGTATGGAGAGGCAAGGTCTTAGCTATGGAGAGGTTGTAAACACAAGAGATGTACGAGTTCAGGCCCTTCTCGGAGGAAGTAAAAGCCCTACGTCTCGGAGCCCGGAGGCGGTCGAGTGGATTATGTGTATATGAGTTACAGAGTGCCGAACCCTTCTGACTGTGGAGAGGGGTGGCTTATATAGAGTGCGCCAGGACCCTAGCCAGCCCACGTAATGAAGGGTTTAAGGGTACATTAAGTCCGGGGCGTTACTGGTAACGCCCCACATAAAGTGTCTTAACTATCATAAAGTCTACTTAATTACAGACCGTTGCAGTGTAGAGTGCCTCTTGACCTTCTGGTGGTCGAGTGAGTCTTCGTGGTCGAGTCCTTCAAGTCAGTCGAGTGAGTCCCTCGTAGGTCGACTGAAAGGTGATCTCTTCTAAGGGTGTCCTTGGGCAGGGTACTTAGATCAGGTCTGTGACCCTACCCTAGGTACGTGACTCCATCATTAGCCCCCGAATGGATTGAGGCTTTGAGTGATGAAGGAGTTGATGTTGTTTCCGATTAGCCTTCGCATATTGGTCGTGCGTTGTTTTGAACCAAAAAAAATCTCTTTGTTGATAGTGAGCAACTTTTCTTCAGTCGACTCGATCCATTCTTTTCCTTCGTCGAGTGATTTTTTGGACTTCGCCGATTTCCGAGTGACGGATCACAGGAAATCCCGCGTCTGGCAGACCGATCTGCCGTTCGCGGATTCCGCGGGATATGAGATTTGGGGGAGCGCGCGAAGCGGGGCGGACCGCGGCGCTCGGATGGGACAGGGCATAGACGCCTCGATCCCCGTGCCGCTTTTTTTGCCACGTATCACGTCTGCGTAACTGTTTCAGGATATGACTAGATCGACCGGGCCCACCTATCATCCACTCGGAAGGGATCTTATAAATGCGCCAGGCGAGGTTTTTTTTCTTTGAACAGTGCCTCAGCATTCTCTCTCTGCTCCCTCCGTCTCCGCTCAACGCGCTCGCTCTCGCCGCCGCACAACTTCCCCTCGCGCGCCTCGCCGGCAGCCATGGTCAAGGAGAAGACGGCGGCGTTGGAACGCGCGAAGAAGGCGTCAGCGACGGAGAAGGCGAAGGGGAGATCCACCAGCCGTGGCGGGTCTTCGTCTAGATCTCGCCTGCCGAAAGGCTGGGTCCAGGGAGATTGGATCCAGTCGACCATCACGGAGACGGATCTCCTCGACATGGCCAACGAGGGCCTGATCCCTCATGGAGCTGCGAGGCTTCCGGGGAAGGAGTGGCAGCCCCAGCCGGAAGAGGGTGAGTGCGTGCTTCTGGCTACTCACGTCGACCGCGGATTCTCTTTGCCGCCGAGCGTTTTCTTCCGTGGTTTCTTGAACTTCTTTGGAGTGCAACTCCACCACTTCACCCCGAATTCGATCGCCTATCTTGCCGCGTTTGTGTCCATGTGTGAGAGTTTTCTGGGTTGTCGACCGCATTGGGGCTTGTTCAAGCACATATTCACGTGTCGCTCTCAGACCGTGAAGAAGGCGAGCCCAGGCGACGAAAGAACCAGAGTTGTCCAAATGTGTGGGGGTCTGGGGATCCAGGTGAGGAACAAGAGTACCTTCCCAGCCATGACATTTCCCGAGTCAGTCAGAGGCTGGCAGTCGACCTGGTTCTACTGCCAGGATCAGTCGACGCCGGGGCAGTCGAGTGGACTCCCTCAGTTCACCATGGACCGAGTGAACAAGCCCTCCTCTCTGAAGTTGATTCCGGAGGAGAAAGCTGACGTGAAGATGCTGATGGAGCGCGTAGTTCAGTTGGTTCGAGAGGGAGTGACGGGTATGGACCTCCTGGAGGTTTTCCTTAGGCGTCGTATACAGCCTCTTCAGTTCCGGAGCCATTGTATGTGGTTGTACCGCGGGACTGAGGATGAGACTCGGGTCCATCCAGAAGCAGTCGACGATGCCACTCTGGAGAGGTGGATGGCCGCTGTTACTGGGAACAAGGATAACCCTCGTGGAGCCAGAAGGATTCCTCCACTCGACCATCACAGCGATCCAAATAAGGTATGTCTGCTCCACTTCCCATTGTATTCTTGTCATATTCATTTTTGTTTTCTCTGCCAATCATGATTGATCTTTGTCTTGATGTCCATCAGGCCCTCACTGAGCTGTACTCGATGCCCAATGGAGCACAGGCTCCGACTGAGGAGGGAGAAGCGAGCGGGGGCAAGAGCCAGGAGGAGGAGTGGGACTCGGACGCCGCTGAGGATGATGATGATGACGAGGACGATGATGATGACGATGATGATGATGAGGACGAAGAAGAGGAGGAGGAGGAGGTCGCACCACCGCGCTCGGAAAGGCGGTCGAAGCTTGTCCACGACCCTACGACTGAACGTGGCAAGGGGGTTGCAACTGTTGCACAGTCGACCAAGCGCCCTCGGACCACTTCTCCGGCGCCGACTGAAAAGGCGTCTAAGCAGCCCAGGGTGGCCCCGTCAAAGCCGACCAAGCTCCTGCCGAAGATGAAGGTGTCCATCCCCACCATATCAGGGTAATCATGCTGCTTAAGTCTTCTTGTTTTGTGCGAACTTTATCTCTGGTTGGCGCTGGAGTTAGTCGACTGATTCTTTGGAGTTGCAGTGCTGCTACTTCTGAGACCTCAGCCCGGGCTAGCGACCATGAGATGGAGGACGCAGCAACCTCAAAACCTGGTACTATACTCTTAACACCGCTTTTAGTCGACTGACTCATGATCTCTAATTCTGATTCTTTTCTGTAGCTCCATCCAATGTTGTTATCACTCTCCCTGATGATGATGAAGATGAGGAACCGCTGAAGCACAGAAGGAGTAGGAAAGCGTCTGTCAGCAAGGTGCCCTAGGATGTGACGGTGCCTGAGACTCTGGTCGCGGAGGAGGAGAACACCACTCGACACACTGTGTCCTTCACAGATCCGCTGACGAGTGTTCCGCAGCCCTCCCTCTTCACGACGCACCACGTCCCAGAGGACCAAGCTGGCGCAGCGATGGAGGCGATACGCCAGGCAGGGATCATGATGGAGCAGTTGAGGACCATCCGGGATGCGAGCCAGGCAGCTTACGACGCCAGTTCCGCCCTTCAAAGCAATGTTCAGGTCAGTCGACCATCGCTTGTTCTGTTAGGATATGCTATCAAAAACTTTTCTTTCCAGAATTTATAGTAGTCACCCACTGGGTGTGTCGATTTAAACTCCGTGTTAGCGGGGGCACGCTGAGTGCACCCGCTGGGTGTAGTCCTCAAGGCTAAGGTCAACTGCTGGCAGTCGGCCTTAGGCTTTATAAGTTCAGTCTTTCCGTCATTCGACTATGGCGAATGGATTTTGCAAACCGGTGGGGGCACGCTGAGTGCACCCACTGGGTGTAGTCCCCGAGGCTAAGGTCGACTGCTGGCAGTCGGCCTTAGGCTTTATAATTTCAGTCTTTCCGTCATTCGACTATGGCGAATGGATTTCGCAAACCGGTGGGGGCACGCTGAGTGCACCCACTGGGTGTAGTCCCCGAGACTGTGGTCGACTGCTTGCAGTCGATTACAGTCTTAAGGAATGCATCTTTTTTTTGAGGTCGACTGGTCGACTCTGTCTTCAATAGGGTTAGTGGGGGCACGCTGAGTGCACCCACTGGGTGTAGTCTCCGAGACTACGGTCGAATGCTTGTATTCTGCTGTAGTCTTAGAAACGCTTGATTTTTAGTTTTCCACTCGGAAGTGAATTATCTTTGACATTTAGTCGATTGGTTCTTCGCAGAACTCCTGTGATCTTGCGGCTCGCTACACTGAGCTGGAAAACAAGCACATTCAGCTCGAGCTGAATTTGAAGCTGGTTCAGGAGAATCTGACAAAGGCAAAGGAGGAGACCGAAGGTATGTTTGGTGAGACCTCGAGACTGTGGTTGACTGCTTTTTCCCCTCATTTGTTTCAAAATCTGATCTTGCTGTAAGTTGCAGGTAAGGTGAAGGAGGCTCAACGGAAAAAAGACCTTGAACTAGCTGAGAAGATCAAGCTTGCTGACAAGAAGTTAGCTTTAGTCACCAAGCTTGAACAAGAAAATACCAATCTGAAAGCTGCTCTTGGGAAGAAAAATGATCTAGAGGCCTTCCTGAGTGGTCTTGCCAAGAAGCTGTTTCTTATGCTTGAAGGTAAACCTTTACGCTCAACAATCATTTCCGACTGTGGTTTTTCCATTCGACCATTGCCTTGACTCGGTGATCGTCCTTGCAGAACTTTGTCAAAACTTTGAAGAAGAGACTAGCCGACTGGAACCAAACCTTGACCCCGTAAATTCTCCGGTGAACGACGAAGTTGCCATGAATGTTTTCCGACTGGAGTCCCGTGTTGCAGCTGTCGTGGACTATCTTGCAAGGCTGAAGGTCGCCACATCTCGCATCGACTCAACGCTATGGCCCGGGGAGACACTTCAGAACGACCTTGAGTCGCTGATGGCTCGCTTGAACACGGTCCCTGGTCAAGTGCAGGAGTGGAAAAAGTCCTCGGCTCGCTGCGGCGCAGATGTTGCTCTGTGTCTGGCCCGAGTCCACTGCAGAGATGTGCGAGAAGACAAGCTGGCGCCAACACTAAGAAACACGACTTCAGGTCCTTTATGGAAACTTTCCTTGCTGCTGCCGCTCGGATCGCAGATGGAATTGATCTTGATGAGTTTGTTGCACCTTCCAGCCCTCCACAGGAGGGGTAAAAAACTTCTTCTAAGCTCGACGCTTTAAATTTGCCTCGGTATGCCGAGTGGAGTTGTAACCGCTAAACCTTAACAGGCTTAGTGCCTGAGCACTTTCGGTTCCTTCAGGTATCGATCCGAACTTGAATTTGGTGTTTGAATATGATTGCTTTTGGCTCGAAATGTCTTTTGCAGGTTCAAAGAAAGACGCTCACTTCAGTCGACCTGTTCCTTAGTCCACTTAGGCGAGCACTGGGCTTAGCTGCAGCTAAGCCCCCGAGTGAGAGGTTTGCTCTTCACTCGGTAGGATTTCCATATCTTAGGCGAGCACTGGGCTGCAGCTAAGCCCCCGAGTCAGAGGTTTGCTCTTCACTCGGTAGGATTTTTATATCTTAGGAGGGCACTGGGCTGCAGCTAAGCCCCCGAGTGAGAGGTTTGCTCTTCACTCGGTAGGATTTTCATAACTTAGGCGAGCACTGGGCTGCAGCTAAGCCCCCGAGTGAGAGGTTTGCTCTTCACTCGGTAGGATTTTTATATCTTAGGCGAGCACTAGGCTGCAGCCAAGTCCCCGAGTGAGAGGTTTGCTCTTCACTCGGTAGGATTTTTATATCTTAGGCGAGCGCTGGACTGCAGCTAAGCCCCCGAGTGAGAGGTTGGCTCTTCACTCGGTAGGATTTTTATAA
>NC_041389.1:469734026-469797262 GCF_002162155.2 Triticum dicoccoides | reverse complement strand
CCCCCGAGTGAGAGGTTTGCTCTTCACTCGGTAGGATTTTTATAACTTAGGCGAGTACTTGGACTGCAGCTAAGCCCCCGAGTGGAAGTCTGGCTTACCACTCGGTAGGATTTTATTTAATCTTAGGCGAAACGGATTCGCAGCTAAGCCTCCGAGTGGGAGTCTGGCTCACCACTCGGTAAGGATTTTTATATCTTAGGCGAGCACTGGGCTGCAGCTAAGCCCCCGAGTGAGAGGTTTGCTCTTCACTCGGTAGGATTTTTATAACTTAGGCGAGTACTTGGACTGCAGCTAAGCCCCCGAGTGGAAGTCTGGCTTCCCACTCGGTAGGATTTTATTTAATCTTAGGCGAAACGGATTCGCAGCTAAGCCTCCGAGTGGGAGTCTGGCTCACCACTCGGTAAGGATTTTTACAAACTTAGGCGAAACGGATTCGCGGCTAAGTCACCCACTGGGGGGAAAATTTTATTGGACAAAATAAAAAGTGACAAAAATTATGGAGGAACTATGACACTATTATTTCGAAACCCATGAACTACAAAAGTACTTTATTGCAACTCATCCGAGTGATAAACTTAAGTGTAAAATGGGCGGAGTAGTTCCGCGTTCCAAGCTTGGGGCTCGTCGATATTATGTTCGACGTTGGAAAGACGGTACGCCCCATTGTGGAGAACTTTGGTGACGATGAAGGGTCCTTCCCAAGAAGGAGCAAGCTTGTGTTGTTTCTTCTGATCCACTCGGAGAACTAAATCTCCTTCCTGGAAGGCTCGACCCCTCACATTTCTGGCGTGGAAATGACGCAAATCTTGTTGGTAGATGGTCAACCGGATCAGAGCCATCTCCCTTTCTTCCTCTAAAAGGTCGACTGCATCCTGCCGCGCTTGTTCAGCTTCTGCTTCGTTGTAGATTTCAACTCGAGGAGCATTGTGGAGAAGATCACTCGGCAAGACTGCTTCAGCTCCGTAGACCAAGAAGAATGGAGTTCTTCCGATCGATCGATTAGGTGTGGTCCGCAATCCCCAAAGCACCGAGGGGAGTTCGTCGACCCACGCTCTAGCCGCATGCTTGAGATCACGCATCAGTCGGGGTTTCAAACCCTTGAGAATCAGACCATTGGCTCGCTCTGCTTGTCCATTCGACTGCGGATGGGCGACTGAAGCGTAGTCGACTCGTGTCCCTTGAGAGTTGCAGAAATCCCTGAATTCCTCCGAGTCAAAGTTCGACCCATTATCCGTAATGATGCTGTGCGGGACTCCATATCTGAATATCAGTTCCCTGATGAAGCTAACACCAGTACCGGCGTCAAGGTTCTTGATTGGTTTAGCCTCAATCCACTTGGTGAACTTGTCGACTGCCACCAGTACATGCGTGAAGCCACTTCGACCTGTTCTCAAAGGACCGACCATGTCCAATCCCCATACTGCGAAAGGCCAGACGAGTGGAATGGTCTTTAGAGCTGATGCAGGCTTGTGTGACATATTCAAGTAGAACTGACATCCTTCGCACTTATCTACTATTTCCTTTGCCATCTCATTCGCCTTTGGCCAGTAAAATCCGGCTCGGTATGCTTTGGCCACGATGGTCCGAGAGGACGCATGATGACCACAGGTCCCCGAGTGGATATCATTGAGGATGATTCGACCTTCTTCTGGTGTTATGCACTTCTGACCAACTCCAGTCGCGCTTTCTCTGTATAACTGTCCTTTGATTACGGTAAATGCTTTAGATCGACGGACGATCTGTCGAGCCTCTTCCTCATCCTCTGGAAGCTCTTTTCTCAGGATATACGCGATATATGGAACTGTCCAGTCGGGAATGACCACCAAGACCTCCATGATCAAGTCGACCACTGCTGGGACTTCAACCTCAGTCGGATCTGTGGCACTCTTGGGCTGTGGAGTTTCTTCGGTGAAAGGATCTTCCTTGACTGACGGAGTGTGTATATGCTCCAAGAACACACCACTCAAATGGCTCCTCTCTTGGAACCTATCTTTGCTAGGTCATCAGCTGCTTGTTTTTTCAGTCGGGGTATATGATGGAGCTCCAACCCCTCGAACTTCTTTTCCAGCTTCCTCACTGCGCTGCAGTATCCAGTCATGGCTGGGCTTCTCACGTCCCACTCCTTCATCACTTGGTTGACCACTAGATCTGAATCGCCATAGACCATCAGGCGACGGACGCCGAGTGAAATGGCCATGCGCAATCCGTATAGGAGGGCCTCATACTCTGACTCGTTGTTGGAGGAATCAAAGTGAATCTGGAGCACATATCTGAGCTTATCTCCTCTGGGGGAAACCAGGACAACCCCAGCACCGGAACCATTCAACATCTTAGAGCCATCAAAGAACATGGTCCAATGCTCCGAGTGAACTTCAGTCGGCTGCTGTTGTTCAATCCACTCGGCGAGGAAATCTGCTATTGCCTGGGACTTAATGGCTTTCTTTGCCTCAAACTTGATATCAAGGGGAAGAAGTTCAATCGCCCATTTCGCCACTCGACCAGTTGCATCTCTGTTGTGCAAAATCTCTGATAGTGGAGCGTCGCTGACGACTGTGATGGAATGATCAGAGAAATAATGAGCAACATTCTTTGTGGTCATGTATATTCCATACACAAGCTTCTGATAATGAGGATATCTCTGCTTGGATGGAGTCAAGACTTCAGACAAATAATACACTGGGCGCTGAACTTTGAAAGCTTTTCCTTCTTCTTCCCGCTCGACCGTAAGCACTGTACTGACGACTTGTCCTGTGGCTGCGATATAAAGCAATAGAGGCTCTTTGTTGATTGGAGCAGCAAGCACCGGCTGGGTGGAGAGCAGAGCTTTTAGCTCGGCAAACGCTGCATCAGCTTCTGGAGTCCACTCGAACTTGTCTGCCTTCTTCATCAGTCGGTAAAGAGGCAATGCCTTTTCACCGAGTCGTGAGATGAATCGACTTAATGCGGCCAAGCATCCAGTAAGCTTCTGGACATCGTGCACTCACACAGGGCGTTTCATTCGGAGAATAGTGCCGATCTTTTCTGGATTAGCATCGATCCCTCGCTCGGAAACGAGAAAACCGAGTAACTTGCCACCAGGAACTCCGAATGTGCACTTTGATGGATTGAGCTGGATATCATACCTTCTGAGGTTGGCAAATGTTTCGGCGAGGTCAGCGAGCAGGTCGGAACCCTTTCGTGACTTGACGACGATATCATCCATATACGCTTCCACATTCCGACTGATTTGAGTGAGTAGACACTTCTGAATCATTCGCATAAATGTGGCTCCGGCATTCTTGAGGCCGAATGGCATGGTGATATAGCAGAAGCACCCGAATGGAGTGATGAAAGTTGTTTTTACCTCGTCGGGTCCGTACAGACGGATCTGGTGGTACCCGGAATAGGCGTCTAGAAAAGACAATCTCTCGCATCCCGCGGTCGAGTCAACAATTTGATCTATGCGAGGGAGAGGAAAATGATCTTTCGGGCAGGCCCGGGATGTGCTTGAAATCAATGCACATTCGGAGCGATTTGTCCTTCTTAGGAACCATGACGACATTAGCGAGCCACTCGGAGTGGTATATCTCTCGGATAAATCCTGCCGCCAACAGTCGAGCCACTTCCTCACCAATGGCTTTTCTCTTCTGGACGGCGGACCGCCGAAGATGCTCTTTGACTGGTTTTGCTGATGAGTCGACTCTTAAGCGATGCTCAGCCAGTCCCCTGGGAACACCTGGCATGTCAGCGGGCTTCCATGCAAAAATGTCCCAGTTCTCACGGAGGAACTGGATGAGCGCTTCTTCCTATTTCGGGTCGAGTGTTGTGGAGATGTGGGTCGGGGCTGCATCGGGGTTGGTCGGGTGAATGTGAACAGGCTTCGTCTCACCAGCCGACTGAAATGCAGATTCTGTGGCGGGTTTCTTGGATCGCAGCAAATCACTCGGATCTGCGTTTTGCTTGTATTCTTCAAACTCGACCGCTGTCACCTGGGAATCAGCAATCTTTGAGCCCTTCTGAAAGCACTCTTCTGCCTTTTTCCGATCACCGGTGACAGTGATCACTCCTTTGGGGCCGGGCATCTTCAATTTGAGGTACACGTAACATGGTCGAGCCATGAACCGTGCATAAGCTGGTCTCCCCAAAATGGCATGATATGCACTCTGAAAATCTACGACCTCAAACGTCAACTTCTCTTTGTGAAAATGTTTCGAATCACCAAACACCACGTCCAGAGCTATTTGGCCGAGTGACTCGGCTTTCTTCCCTGGTATAACTCCATGAAAGCTCATGTTACTGGTGCTCAATCGTGACATCGGAATGCCCATTCCTTTTAGTGTGTCTGCATACAACAAATTCAGCCCACTACCACCTTCCATTAGCACCTTTGTCAGTCGAGTGCCTTCGACCACTGGATCGACCACCAAAGCTTGCCTCCCAGGGGTGGCAATATGAGTCGGGTGATCAGATTGGTCGAATGTGATGGGTGTTTGGGACCATCTCAGATAATTTGCTTTTGCTGGGGCAACCATGTTCACCTCACGGTTAATGACTTTCAATCGACTCTTGCTTTCCACATCTGCAAAGATCATCAGAGTGGAGTTGATATGTGGATATCCTTCCTCACTGTCCTCCTTGTCTTCGTCCTTGTCTGACTCCTTCTCCTTGTCTTTAGACTGTTTTCCTTGAAACTGCTGGATCAGGAGTCGACATTGGCGAGTGGTATGCTTTGGGTAAATGATATTCCCCTCTTCATCTTTCTTCGTGTGGATGTGACACGGCATGTCCATCACGTCGTTCCCTTCTTTATCCTTTACTTTCTTAGGGTTCCAGGATCCTTTCGGTTTCCCTTTAAACTTTCCATGAGTCACGGCCAGAGCCTCTCCAGGAGCTGCCGGTTCAGCCTTCCGCTTCTGTTTCCGACTGGTGTTTCCCTTCTCCGACTGGCTCGGCTTGTGCTTGCCGCTTCGGAGTCGGTCTTCTTCTTCGCTGTTGGCGTACTTGGTAGCAATCTCCATCATCCGACTCAAGGTCATGTCTCCAGTTCGACCAAATTTCAAACTCAATTCTCTGTTCTTGACACCATCCTTGAAGGCGCAGACTGCCTGATGATCAGACACATTCTCCACAGTATGGTGCAAAGTGATCCATCTCTGAATATACTCCCTGAGAGTCTCATTTGTCTTCTGCACGCAGACTTGCAGCTCCGTAAATCCAGCCGGTCGCTTGCAAGTTCCTTCAAACGTTCTGATGAACACTCAGGACAGATCTTCCCAAGTGTAAATGCTGCTAGGAGGTAACTGAGTCAACCACGTTCTGGCAGAACCTTCCAGCATGAGGGGCAAATGCTTCATGGCCACCTCGTCATTCCCACCACCAATCTGAACCGCCACTCGGTAGTCCTCAAGCCAAGTTTCAGGCTTAGACTCACCGGTGAACTTGCTGACTCCTGTTGCCAACCTGAAATTGGGAGGAATCACTGCGGCTCTGATAGCTCTGTTGAAACATTCCGGACCAGAAACGTGCACTCGACTGCTTGTGGGCGCATCTCTGTCGATTCCACCTCGATGGGCTCTGTTCCGGTCGACCAAGCCTTGCACGATAATGGATCGCGCGTCGAAGCCTGGTTCTCTGGGGTCGACTGGAACTCTTCGCCCCGCACTGAACTGGCGTCTGTCAACTTGCTGCCGAGGAGCGTAAGACCCACCCCCCGGAGGGGAAGTGGGCACTCGACGCCTATCATCTCGGTCGTGTCGGTCACCATATTGGTCTCGCCGATTCTCGCGCCCTTCACGCCGCGGAGGCGATCTGGGACTGTGAGCCGACTGAACCGTATTCGCAGCGACGGATCGACTGTGAATTCTGTTGCACGACTGCAACACGGCTGAATTCTGATCTCCTGCTGCCCGGAGCAGATCCCTGATCTGAGTCGGCGGGAAGAGTTGACGTCGATTGGCGTCGGGAACTCGTCGCCGCGCGCGCTCATCGAGTGGTCGCTGAAGATTCTCCAAGCGAGCACGTTCGGCCAAATTGGCCAAACGTGCCTCCTCCAAGGCGCGAGCCTCGGGGGTTTCTCCTGCGATGGGAGTATGTAGGGCATCCATGTTCCTGCGGTGAAGTTCCTCTCTTTGCAGAGAGTCGAGTGGCTCGGGCTGGTACTCTTCGTGATCTCGTGCGGGGTCGCCTCCGTCGCCTGCCCCACCATCATGGGCGAAGCCAGGGGGACTGCGGGGCCCGTCGACCATCAGGATTTCCGCCGCTGGATCACTGCTGTCGCATTCGGATGCAGTCTCTACGGAGCCAGTCGACAGATCGAACAGGCCGCAGAGAGATTCGTCGGGCTCGATTGCCGCAACTTGGGTGGTGGCCGTCTGGCGAGCCACCACGTGACTCACCCACCGCTGAAGCCTCGACCGACCCGAGCGCTTGCACTGGCGGGATACCGGGAGGGTGGTCGATAGGGGAGTCGACCGATACGGGGTCGACGGTTGTCGCAGCAGAACACCGCGGACACATGCGCGAAAATGCGTCGCACCGCGGACGGGGAGCGCATCAACGTCGAGTGGAGCCTCCTGGAGCCAGGCGGAGTCGTCGGCGACGAAGGTGAGAGCACCGAGACGGATCTCTCGACCCTCGACCAAAACTCCAGCAGCCACCATGATGAAAGTACTCGGAAGAATCGCAACTTCTCCACAAAATCGATAAAACACCTGCCCCACGGTGGGCGCCAACTATCGTGGTTCTAAGTCTGACAGTAGAGTGGGGGGTAGGTATGGAGAGGCAAGGTCTTAGCTATGGAGAGGTTGTAAACACAAGAGATGTACGAGTTCATGCCCTTCTCGGAGGAAGTAAAAGCCCTACGTCTCGGAGCCCGGAGGCGGTCGAGTGGATTATGTGTATATGAGTTACAGAGTGCCGAACCCTTCTGCCTGTGGAGAGGGGTGGCTTATATAGAGTGCGCCAGGACCCTAGCCAGCCCACGTAATGAAGGGTTTAAGGGTACATTAAGTCCGGGGCGTTACTGGTAACGCCCCACATAAAGTGTCTTAACTATCATAAAGTCTACTTAATTACAGACCGTTGCAGTGTAGAGTGCCTCTTGACCTTCTGGTGGTCGAGTGAGTCTTCGTGGTCGAGTCCTTCAAGTCAGTCGAGTGAGTCCCTCATAGGTCGACTGAAAGGTGATCTCTTCTAAGGGTGTCCTTGGGCAGGGTACTTAGATCAGGTCTGTGACCCTACCCTAGGTACGTGACTCCATCACTATGCCAAAGAGGTTGTACACTCGTCACATCACTTTGTTACTCTGCATTCATGTCGATCCCTCAGGGATCCTTTGCTATGGAACTACTATTCGTGCAAATCTGTTAGAAGGAGTGGAGCAAAGCAAAACTGGAGGATTTTTCCTTTGGTGTCTCTTTCGAAGAAAAAACGTAGGAATTTTATTCACTTGGACATACTTTTCAAATTAATATGCATGAAGAACAGAACTAATTGCATTACTGGCATAATAAGATGCTTATTTTTTCATTTTCACATGGTTTGACTTTAATTTGACCACGTTTCTCCATTCCTGTGTTCTTCCAATTCATGTGAACCAAACACCCAGGTTGACTGAAATCCTATGTTTCCAAATGCTCTGTTTTGCACATGCATTCCTATCATATTCCTGTGTTTTTCCTGTCCTTGCATTTATAGAATCCTCCAATTCTAAGGAGCCCTTACAGATTTACTTCATTTTCAGATAGGCGTCAAAGAAAACTCCGTGTGTTATGTCCTGCTCCTGCCGTGCCGGCATCGACCCCACCTGAGGTGCACCATCGACAGAAGCGTTCACAGCAGCAGAGATCCCCCCTACAGACTTTCTTTCGCCGCCTCAGATCATCTTCCCCATTGTCGGCAGCCACGCCAACTGCATTACCATCATCGATTGAGCAGATGAACCTGAGGACTACACAGTTCCGGAAGAGAGGTCGCAGTCTTTCGTGTTTGCTTACGTTATACATCGGTTATTATTACCTGCTACTTTATCGTTCAAACTTGAGTTTTGAAATGCCCATGGGTCTCATATCGAGCCAACAACGAATAGTATCTGTCTACTATCTGGTTCATCTGGGGTCTTCTATGTGGTTCATGTTGGGTGGGCAACAAACAATAGATGATCCATTGTCTATCTTTTTAAACTGAAGCTATAATCTACCTGCTATCATTAGTTTTGGATCCATCCACTCGTTTGCTACCATCAGTCTTGATTTTTGCATGCACCCCTTAGGTCTTACAAAATCTAACTATTATTTTATTATGCATGTCAGATATTGTACAAAATCGTACTGAACATGTAGAGAAAAAGAGAAGACCGTTGCGTGGGTATATAATGTCATGTAGACGCCGCTCCATGGTGGGCGAAGTGCCCCCCTCCTGCATTTCCAGATTGTATTCCAGAGGAATATAACTGTTCAGATGGGGATTCAGAAGGAGCCGACCATGCCTGTTTACCACCTGAGGTATTTGCTCTAACCTGGCATGCTGATGTTGGTCATATCATGCATATGGTGCCTTGCATTGCTTACATTATACATCTTATATGTCATCAGCTTAGTTTAGATTTGCTTTGTGTGAATGCCACCTGTTTGGTTTCTATATCATACTCCCACCATTACTAAATATTTGTCTTTTTAGAGATTTCAACAAGTGACTACATACGGAACAAAATGAGTGAATCTACACTCTAAAATATGTCTATATACATCCGTATGTGCTAGTCCATTTGAAATCTCTAAAAAGACAAATATTTAGGAACGGAGGGAGTATATGGGAATCATGCAATGCCATCTTCTTTAGCCAGGTATCATATACATGAATCATGCAATGCCATCCTGTTTAGCCAGTCATCGTATATGTGAATTGTATCGTGCCATATTTTTTCCATAATGTATTCCATTTGTCAACAATGTTTATACATTCATATACTCTTCCTGTGCATCAGTCATTTGAGTCGGTCATGGGAAAATCTGGAGTGAAAACAAGGTCTTCTGAGCAGTCAGTGCTACCTATCGATGCAGATTTCTTGCTGGTTACAGATAGCGCCTCAGAGGAGGATTCAGAGACAGATGACCAGTCGTATTCCCCCCCGAGGTGCATGCTCTAACTTGGCTGGGTTATATTGCTCATATCATGCATACGATGTCTTGCATTGCCATGCCATCTGCTTAGATTAGACATGCTTTGTGTGAATGCCTCCTGTTTGCTTTCTATATCAGATATGTGAATTATGCAATGCCATGTTTTTCAGCCAGTTATCATATATGTGAATTATGCATCGCCATGTAGCCAGGCATCATATATGTGAATTATCTCAAGGGATCTTTTTCTCAATACGTATTCCATTTGTCGACAATCCGTGTATATTGAACTACTCTTCATGTCTATCAGCCATTTGAGCCGGTTATGGAAAAATCTGGAGTGAAAACAAGGTCTTCAGAGCAGGCAATGGCACATGTTGAAGCATATATCTCGATGGTTACAGGGAGCTCCTTAGAGGAGGATTCAGAGACAGATGACCAGTCCTATATCCCACCTGAGGTATATGCTCTAAGTTGCAATGTTTTATATTTCTCATACGATGCATATGGTGTCTTGCATTGCTTAGTTTAGACATCATATGCACAATATTAAATTCCATCTGCTTAGTTTAGAGATCATACATGCGAGTGCCAGCTGCTTAGTATATGAATCAATTATGTCAATTATATCATGCCATCCTGTATACTTAGACAACATGTATGTGAATTATTTCATCCCAACCTAATTTAGAAAGACATCATATAGTTTTGTCATGTCATCCTGTTTAGGTACTCATCATATGTTGAATTATTCCATTATATCATGTTAAGTTATCCATCATATATCTGAAACTGTGTCATGCTATCCTGTTTAGTTAGCATCATATTTGTGAAATTGTGCCATGCTGTCCTATTTGGTTAGACAACATATATGTGAATTACCACATCTGTCTATCATACAATGTCTGTACGTTCAATTTCTTTTCTTGTTTATCAGCCATTTGAATTGGAGGGGATGATGGCAGTATCTAAGGGAGCAAAAACGCGTTCTTCACAAAAGACAGTGCTACCCGTCGATGCAGATAGAACCATGGTTTTACTGGCCCACAAACTAGCCCCACCACACATAATCAAGACTCTTCCAGATTGCACACTTACACCATTGGGAAGAGAACCAGCTACAACCCATCTAACCGCAACCCCAGCGGATAGTAACCCACTTCTAGTTGACAGAGCACCATGTCCACCACAGAGTACCCCCACACGAGCAGTTTGTAAAGCTACTGCAGTGCCCAAAGCACGAAGACCACCACAACTAACCCGAACTCCACGTTTAAAGGAGAAGAGCAACTGTTCTCAGATCAGATTCCGTAGCTATGGTCCATACTCCTTTGCTATTGCATCACTATATTTACTCATACCAACTACTTTCGAATTTGAACGATCCAATTGAAACTCCAATGGCCCAACAGGTATGTTTTAAACCTATTTCTTTAACTGGAAAGATGTTCTAACTTCTTGCTCTATGTTGATTTCAGTTTAAGTTGTATAAACAGTTATGTTCTCATGTGATGCACATTACAAGTGCTGCCAATGCTGTGTAGTTTCTCACACTTATATTTTGTCTATGCTGCTGTGTCTTAAAAATATATGAGTTGAACTGTGTCTCTATCTTGATTAGGCAACATAACTAGAATGATATGGACAATACAGTGACCATAGTACATAGATATATGTTTGTTTCATGTTGTTATCCTGTCCACCTTACGGCTGAACCGGTTTACCAAAATGAGTTTCGTATACTACAAGCTAAACCTGTGACGTGTCTGCTTGTTTCTCTTGTAGTATGCAAACAGAATATTGGAGAAGAGCACCCCACTATGCAATGGTAGAGAAAGTAATGCACATAAGGTTCAAGATAGTGAGACAACCCTATTGGTCTCCAAGAAAGGTGATAAAAACGATCTTGTAGACAGTGAGAAAACCCCACAGTCCTGCGTTGATGTAGTGTTCGAGTTACTGGCCAGTACCGCTGGCACAAGCTCTTTGAACTCGCCGCCTGAATCACTTCGGCTTCTTCAGTCTCATCTACAAGCTGAAAGGCATCAGTCAGCTATGCTGCGGTAAGAAGCCAAAGGACTGAGGAAGTCCCTGCAGAATTTAGATGTGTACTTTCTTGGGCAACAGCAAGCGCTGGAGGATTTAAGCACCAAACAAGAGAAAGTTAATAAGCTTGCCAAGCATCTTGCCAGCATTATGGATACCCATGATATTGTTTCTTGAGCTCTTCTGAAGTGGTTTCAGTTCTGGACTTGTTTTGCTGCGACGTTTATATGCTGCTTTGTTCCCTATATTTGCATTGGTGGCGAACTTTGATGCCCAGTGGATGTAATATGTGTAATAGCCGTGATAGCCTAGGTATAAGTTGCTTGCTTATTTATTTCCTTGTTGTCTTTTTTATTTGTTTGCTTGTAGTCAGTGCAGTTCTTTTTCCGCGGTTTGCTAGTGGCCGCAATAACCTATATTTTAAAACTAGGCCACAATAACCATGGGCTACATATTTACTGTAGTGGCACTGGGCCTCCTACTGGCCGTAGAAACAATGGGCCTTCTACGGGCCGTAGAAACAATGGGCCTTCTACGGGCCGTAGACACAATGGGATTTCTACGGGCCGTATCATCAATGGGCCTTATATGGGCCGGACGATTGATTGGCCAAACATGGGCCAATAACAGACCGCATTATGGCCATAAACGGGCTAGAGTTGGAATCGTCCGTTCATGGGCCGACCATAACAGGCCCTCGTTAATAGGCCGTATTTCATGACGCTATGAAAATGGCCCAACGTATTAACGGGCCACAAACGGGCCGACTGTAACAACGGGCTGAATATGGCCCACAAGCAGAAAATGACAGTAACGGGCCGTAAGTAACCGAATGCTGGAAATGAGCCCAAGAATAAATGGGCCCTGAGAAGGCCGAAAGATAACATGGGCTGGAAACGACCCAATGGAATAATGGGCCGTTAATGGGTATAAAGTGATACACTGTTCATTACGGGCCAGTTTCACCACGGGTCGTTAATGGGTATAAAGTGATACACTGTTCATTGCGGGCCAGTTTCACCACGGGCCGTTAATGGGCCAAGAGTTACAAAGGGCCTCATATGGGCCGAAAGACATCATGGGCCATACATGGGCCAGAAGTGAAAATGGGTTGGAATCATATTGGATGGCCAAAATGACGCTACTGGGCCTAATTTGGATAGGGCATAACGGGCCTTGGGTTAGCGGGCTGTAAATGGGCTATATGCGAACAGGCCATTAACAGGCTTTCCATGGGCCGACCCGCCACCTTTTGACCAAGTCAAACGGGACGGACTTTTCACAGGAATGGGCCTCTGTTGGGCCGTGCCACGTGTCGACGTATCATAGGCGCCTTCTGTCCAATGAGTGGATGACATCTGTCCCAACGATGAGCCGACACGTGTTTCCTCCAGCCAATGATGATTTTACACGTGGAAAATCCCCATTGGTCCGGGCTGTTAACGGGTTACCGGATCCAAAACCCGACCCAATAGCTTAACGGAGTTCCGTTACGGTGGATGCCACGTGTCGATCACCCTTGACGAAAGCACTTCTACGACGCACGATTTATCATCATGGAAGTGGACACTTCCGTGATGATAATTTTGGTAATGTCATGGAACACTTCTATGACAACATAGGTATGACTATCTTGATTCTGTCATAAAATCGTCATGGATGTACATGCATGACAAAAAACGCGACCTACTATGACAAACACGTATCATCACGGAAGTGTATTTTTTTTGTAGTGATGCTTATGCACTCACATGCTTTCATAATCTATCTTCACATGATTGCATACATGTGGGGGAGCCAATGCATGTTAGATGTCCTTCCAAAGCTTTACTTGTTACTCTTCATATCTTTATCTAAAGCTTTGATGTATGTTGTCATCAATTACCAAAAAGGGGGAGATTGAAAGCACAAGTGCTCCCTGGGTAGTTTTGGTAATTAATGCCAACATATCTCTTATTGTACTGATACTTTCATCTAGTATATTTTAGATGAGTTCAACATTGGAGTGGCAGGACAAGAGGATGTGGAACCCCTTCTAGATGTTGCGGACAAACATTGGAAAAAGCTCAAGACTCTTCATTTTCTATTTAAGTGACCCAAGATCACATTGAGTCCATAGGAAAGCCAATACTATTAAAAGGGGATAAGGTGTTGCTTAATGGCTTGCTTGCTCAAAGTGCTTAGTGATATCCTCCAAAACCCTCAACCACTTTCTCATTTCCACATATGTCCTAAACCTAAAGTCAAACTCGGCCCCACCGATTTGATTCATCCGGTGCCACCGAGTTCATTGACATAGCCACTACCAGAAACCCTAATCAGTTCGGTGTCACTGATGGGATCTCGGTCTCACCGTGATGGCCCTGCAAACTCTCTGCTACCTATTGCAATTATTTCGGTCTCACCGAGATATGCAGTCGGTCCCATCGAGTTTGCTTGACCAAGTCTCTCTTTGCTTATTGCTGAAATCGGTCTCACCGAGTTCATGTAATCGGTCTCACCGCGATAAGGTTTTGCCCTAACCCTAGCACATCGGTCTCACCGAGTTGACCTTGTCGGTCCCACCGAAAACTCTAACATTCACATTTTGAACCATATCGGTGTGACCGAGTTCCACTATTCGGTCCCATTGAGTTTGGTAAATTGTGTGTAATGGCTAGATTTTGTGTGGAGGCTATATGTACCCCTCCGCCCCCTTCTCCATTTGAGAAAGAGAAAGCCATCAGAATGTGCCTACATTTCCACTACTCATTTTCTGAGAGAGAACCACCTACTCATGTGTTAAGACCAAGACATTCCAATCCTACCACTAGAATCTTGATCTCTAGCCCTCCCCAAGTTGCTTTCCACTCAAATAATCTTTCCACCATATCCAAATCTATGAGATAGGGTTGAGTGTTGGGTAGACTATCATTTGAAGCATAAGAGCAAGGGGTTCATCATCAACACACCATCTATTACCTTTTGGAGAGTGGTGTCTCCTAGATTGGTTAGGTGTCACTTGGGAGCCTCTGTCAAAATTGTGGAGTTGAACCAAGGAGTTTGTAAGGGCAAGGAGATCACCTACTTCGTGAAGATTTACCCAAGTGAGGCAAGTCCTTCATGTGCGATGACCATGGTGGGATAGACAAGGTTGCTTCTTCATGGACCCTTCATAGGTGAAGCCCTCCATGGACTCATGCAACCATTACCCTTTGTGGGTTGAAGTCTCCACCAACGTGGATGTACGATAGCACCACTTATCAGACCATGCCAAAAACTCTCCGTGTCTCCAATTGCGTTTGCACACTCCAATCCCATCCCTTTACTTTCTTGCAAATCGCATGCTTTACTTTCCGCTGCTCACATACTCTTGCCATGCTTGCTTGAAGTGTATTATGAATGTTTGAAATGGTGCTAATCTCCAACCTCAACTTGAAAAACCTAAAACTGCTACTTTTGCTTGTTGAGTGTCTAATCACCCCCTCTAGACACCTCTTCTCGATCCTTTCATAAGCACAAATCATGGGAGTACTTACGTACATTACACCAGGCACGTGATGATCCCTGGGTTGTGTTTGGGGATTAATGAAATACACTTCTCTCATGATAAAGGAGGTGTGCATAGAGAGTAAAGCTGCATGCAGATGTTTCATGATGCCTTATCTGATTGTAACCTAGATGACATGGGTGCCCTGCATGATACTTTCACATGGAGCAGTTGAAATATTGAGAGATTAGATCGGGCAGTTTGTAACTCTTAGTGGAATCAGTTTTCCCCCATGTGGTGTGATTAACGGCGAGATGACGAAATTTGACCACCGTCCACTGATCATAAACACTGAGTATTATGCGGAGGTGAATCAATCAAGAGGTCTGGGTAAAAGATTTGAGGGTCGTTGGCTCAAGGAGGAGATTGTGGAAGAGGTAGTTCAGACAACATGGCTAAGTGGTTACTTCCTTTGGTGATCCGGAAATGGAGCAGGAAGGATTCTTGCCCATTTCCCCAGAGGTGACCTTGAGTTATCAAACCCACAGGAGGAAGGCCCCTTTTAAGCTAGGGCCTCGAGCAAGATTTTGTTAAAGAGCAATTCCAGCTTTTGACCGGATCAAAATCAAACAAACTGAAGGGGAACACTTATAATAAAAATAGGTACGGGTATGAGGTCTTAATGCTTAAAACCATTAATTTGTGTTGGGACCATATATGATATTGATTTGTGCACTGGAAGTCACCCATCGAGATGTGCTTGTTACAAACCGAAGTGGGGGATGTGCCCAAATTAAGTCTTGACCGGCACACGTCCTGCATCAAGAGTAAGTTGTCCAACCGAAGGCCCTATTTGTCTCGCGGGGTTGACTCGATAATTATAATTGCAATAATCATACAATTGCTTTGGGGGTTTAATGACTAGACCTCTTAAATCCCAGAGATGCGATCCGTATTACCACTGGTGCAATTACATGCTATACAAAAGGTTTTTAGCCCCCATACGACAAGGAGTAGCTTGTTTTTTTAGCTTACTAAGGACCTAGGTTCAGCTACCTATGCCGGCTAAGTATGTTTGCTTTATTTGTTGCATGTGCTACTCCTGCCTTTCCTTCGAAATGCTAGTCAATTGTCCAATGTACTGTTACTGCAATATGATCTTCTAGTGTGTTCTATTTGTGTAGTGTGGTGCTTGGTTAATGATTGGTTCATTTGTTGTGGTGTTCAGTTAACCGTTTGGTTCTATTCTGCAATGTGATGTTCAATTATTGTGGGTGTAATTTTGCACTGTTATGTATGTGAGAAATAAACCAAATTTGGTTGTAGTAAATACATGAGAAACACATATGATTGCTATATTTTCTAGTTGCTAAGCATGTTTGGTTTGGTTAACTAGCTTTTCTATGTGTATCGAATTAATCTATTGGATCTGCAATGTGTTTATTTTTTATTAACCCATTTTATTGACAGTATTCTAACTCTCACTTAACCTGATCAATATCTATCTTATGTTGCAGGGTAACAATGTAGACAGTGAAGTTTACCATCGAGGTTTGCACATGGTCCTTTGGCTAATAGCACATTATTATGCAATTATAGGAAGCATTATAATATTTAGGTTTTTAATAATTTGGTCTTGCATATATAGGTCCTGATGTTAGAGGTTTAGACCCACAGTTCGACCCATTTTTGCATATGGGGAAATGAGATGTCCATGCATATTCACTACAAAAAAAAACCACTTCCGTGATGATATGTGATTCTCATAGTAGGTCACGTTTTCTGTAATGCATGTACATCTATGAAGATTTTATGACACAATCAAGATAGTCATACCTATGCTGTCGTAGAAGTGTTCCATGACAATACCAAAATTATCATCATGGAAGTGTCCACTTCCATAATGATAAATGGCGTGTCATGGAAGTGCTTTCGTCAAGGGCAACTGACATGTGGCATCCACCATAACAGGTCGCTGTGAAGTTATCGGGTTCCGGTTTGGATCCGATAACCCGTTAACAGCCCAGACTAATGAGGATTTTCCATGTGTAAAATTCTCAATGGCCAGAGGAACTACGTGTCGGCTCAACATTGGGATAGGTGTCATCCACTCATTGGATGGGAGGGGAGCCCCTAGTCGGCGCCTTCAGTGCCGGTTAGACAACTTGGCGCCTGCACGTTTCTTTATTGGGCCGCTTTCGCATCTGGCCCATTACCTGCTGACAACGAAAACGTGAAAAGAAAAAACATCAGAGTGGGAGAGCTGGGATTCGAACTCACCTCCTCTTGTCTAAAGACTAACGCAACAACCAATGGACCAAGCTCACCTCGGTGTCCATTAACAGAAAGGAGCTCTAGTTATTACATTGGTAGAACGCTAACTTAAATTGTAAAATTACTTGAAAAGTACATCGGGTTTCAAAAAAGTTCATCAATTTTTAGGAAAAGTTCACAAAAAAGATGAACAAAGTTCATTGATTTTAAGAACGGTTCACAAATTTTTCAAAAAAGTTCATCAACATTGAAAAAATTTCATCTAATTTGAAAAAAGTTCATGAATATTGAAAATTAATTCATTGAATTTGAAAAGGTTCATTGAATTTTTCAAAAAAGTTCATCGAATTTGAAAAATAGTTCATCATTTTTTTTGAAAAAAGTTCACAAATTTGAAAAGGTTCATCGATTTGGAAAAAATGTTCATGAATTTGAATGAAAGTTCATGGATTCTGGAAAAAAGTTCATCGATTTTGAAGAAAAAGTTTATGATTTGTTTAAGAATCAACGCATTTAAAAATAGAAAAAGAGAAAACCAAGGAATGAAAACAACAAGAAGAGAAATCACGATTGAAGAAAGAAAGAAATTTAGCAGAATAAAAGTTTATCACAATGTGCTGGGATGGCCGAATGGCTAGTACCCTTGTCGTCGAACACACAACACGTGGGTTCGAATCCGACCGCGACACCTTTTTTGCGAGTTTGTGGAAATAATCTGGGTCGGCCGAGCTTGGAGCGTTGCAGGCGCCCGTTTGCAGAATACACAGTAACGGGCGCCTGCAGCGCCAAATAGGATTTGTCGGACGGGAGGCGCATGTGATACACTGACACGTGGCACGACCCAACAGAGGCCCATTCAGGTCAAAAGGTCGGCCCGTTTAACTTGGTCAAAAGGTAGCGGGCCGTCCCATGGAAAGCCTGTTAGTGGCCTGTTCGCATATAGCCCATTTACAACCCGCTAACTCAATACCCGTTATGGCCTATCCGAATTAGGCCCAGTAGCGTTGATACGTCTCCAATGTATCTATAATTTTTGATTGTTCCATGCTATTATATTACCTATTTTGGATGTTTTTGGGCTTTACTCTACACTTTTATATCATTTTTGGGACTAACCGACTAACCGGAGGCCTAGCCCAAATTGCTGTTTTTTGCCTATTTCGGTGTTTCGAAGGAAAGGAATATCAAACAGAGTCCAAACGGAATGAAACCTTCAGGAGTGATCTTTTTGGAACAAATGCCATCCAGGATACTTGGAGTGGACGTCAAGAAGCAGCCGAGGAGGCCACGAGGGTGGCCGGCATGCCCAATAAGGGTGGGTGCGCCCCCTACCTCGTGGGCCCCTCGTGGCTCCCCCGACTGACTTCCTTCGCCTATATATATCTACGGACCCCGAAAACATCCAGGAGCACCACGAAAAACTATTTCCACCACCGCAAACTTCTGTATCCGCGAGATCCCATCTTGGAGCCTTCGCTGGCGCTCCGCCGGAGGGGGAATCGAACATGGAGGGCCTCTCCATCACCACCAAGGCCCCTTCAATGAGTTGTGAGTACTTTACCACAGATCTTCAGGTCCATAGTTATTAGCTAGATGGTTCTTCTCTCTCTTTGATTCTCAATACAAAGTTCACCTTCCTCTTCTTGGAGATCTATTTGATGTAACTCTTTTTGCGGTGTGTTTGTTGAGATCCGATGAATTGTGGGTTTATGATCAAGTTTATCTATGAGAAATATTTGGATCTCCTCTGAATTCTTTTATGTATGATTGGTTATGTTTGCAAGTCTCTTCGAATTATCAGTTTGGTTTGGCCTACTAGATTGATCTTTCTTTCCATGGGAGAAGTGCTTAGCTTTGGGTTCAATCTTGCGGTGTCCTTTCCCAGTGACAGCAGGGGCAGCAAGGCACGTATTGTATTGTTGCCATCGAGGATAAAAAGATGGGGTTTATATCATATTGCATCAGTTTATCCCTCTACATCATGTCATCTTGCTTAATGCGTTACTCTGTTCTTATGAACTTAATACTCTAGATGCAGGCATGAGTCGGTCGATGTGTGGAGTAATAGTAGTAGATGTAGAATCGTTTCGATCTACTTGTTGCAGACGTGATGCCTATATACATGATCATGCCTAGATAATCTCATAGCTATGCACTTTTCTATCAATTTCTCGACTATAATTTGTTCACCCACCATAATACTTGTGCTATCTTGAGAGAAGCCACTAGTGAAACCTATGGCCCCCGGGTCTATCTTTTATCATATAAGTTTGCCATCTATTTTCATTTGCATCTTTTACTTTCCAATCTATATCATAAAAATACCAAAAATATTTATCTTATCATGTTATCTCTATGAGATCTCACTTTTGCAAGTTTCCATGAAGGGATTGACAACCCCTTTATCGCGTTGGTTGCGAGGTTCTTGTTTGTTTGTGTAGGCGCGTGGGACTTGGGAGGAACCTCCTACTGGATTGATACCTTGGTTCTCAAAACTGAGGGAAATACTTACACTACTTTGCTGCATCACCCTTTCCTCTTCAAGGGAAAAACCAACGCATGCTCAAGAGGTAGCAAGAAGAATTTCTGGCGCCGTTGCCGGGGAGGTCTTTGCTCAAGTCAAGAGATACCAAGTACCCATCACAAACTCATCTCCCTCGCATTACATTATTTGCCATTTTCCCCTCGTTTTCCTCTCCCCCACTTCACCCTTGCCGTTTTATTCGCCCTCTCTTTCCCGTTGTCCTCTCTCTCTTTCGCTTGCCTTTTTGCGTGCTTGTGTGTTGGATTGCTTGTCACGATGGCGCAAGATAATACTAAATTTTGTGAATTTTCCAATACCAATAATAATGATTTCCTTAGCACTCCGATTGCTCCTCTTAATCATGTTGAAACTTGTGTAATCAATGCTGCTTTGTTGAATCTTGTTATGAAAGATCAATTCTCCAGCCTTCCTAGTGAAGATGTCGCTACTCATCTAAACAATTTTGTCGATTTGTGTGATATGCAAAAGAAGAAAGATACAGATAATGATATTGTTAAATTGAAGTTATTTCCGTTTTCACTTAGAGATCGTGCTAAAACTTGGTTTTCGTCTTTGCCTAAAAATAGTATTGATTATTGGAATAAGTGCAAAGATGCTTTTATCTCTAAATATTTTCCTCCCGCTAAGATCATCTCTCTTAGAAACGATATTATGAATTTTAAACAACTTGATCGTGAGCATGTTGCCCAATCTTGGGAAAGAATGAAATTAATGATTCACAATTTCCCTACTCATGGTTTGAAATTATGGATGATTGTACAAAATTTTTATGCCGGATTGAATTTTGTTTCTAGAAATCTTTTAGATTCGGCCGCGGGAGGCACTTTTATGGAAATCACTTTAGGAGAAGCTACAAAACTCCTTGATAATATTATGGTTAATTATTCTCAATGGCACACTGAAAGATCTACTAGTAAAAAAGTTCAAGCTATAGAAGAAATTAATGTTTTGAGTGGAAAGATGGATGAATTTAAGAAATTCTTTGCTTCTAAGAGTGCCACTATTGATCCTAATGATATGCCTTTGTGTACTTTGATTGAGAATAATAATGAATCAATGGATGTGAATTTTGTTTGTAGGAATAATTTTGGTAACAACGCGTATAGAGGAAATTTTAATCCTAGGCCATTCCCTAGTTATTCCTTTAATAATTATGGTAATTCCTACAAAAACTCTTATGGAAATTTTAATAAGATGCCCTCTGTGTTTGAGAATAGTGTTGAAGAATTTATGAACTCTCAAAAGAATTTCAATGCTTTGCTTGAAGAAAAATGGCTAAAGTTGATGAATTGGCTAGGAACGTTGATAGACTTTCTCTTGATGTTGATTCTTTGAAACTTAGATCTATTCCTCCTAAGCATGATTTCAATGAGTCTCTCAAAGCTATGAGAATTTCCATTGATGAGTGCAAAGAAAGAACCACTAGGTTGCGTGCTAAGAAAGAATGTTTTGTTAGAGCCTGTTCTTCTAGTTTTCAAGAAAATAATGATGAGGATCTAAAAGTTATTGATTTGTCCCCTATTAAATCTTTATTTTTCAATATGAATCTTGATAATTATGGGACTGGAAGTGAATCAACTTTAGTTAAAAAGCGTTCCACCGATTTGGAGTATTTTGATCTTGATGCTAAAATTGGTAAAAGTGGGATTGGAGAGATTAAAACTTTACATAGTAATGAACCCACTACTTTGGATTTCAAGGAATTTAATTATGATAATTGCTCTTTAATAGAATGTATTTCCTTGTTGCAATCCGTGTTGAATTTTCCTCATGCTTATAGCCCAAATAAAGCTTTTACTAAACATATAGTTGATGCTTTGATGCAATCTTATGAGGAAAAACTTAATTTGCAAGTTTCTATACCTAGAAAACTCTATGATGAGTGGGAACCTACAATAAAAATTAAAATTAAAGATCATGAATGCTATGCTTTGTGTGATTTGGGTGCTAGTGTTTCCCCGATTCCAAAAACTTTATGTGATGTGCTAGGTTTCCATGAATTTGATGATTGCTCTTTAAACTTGCACCTTGCGGATTCCACCATTAAGAAACCTATGGGAATGATTAATGATGTTCTTATTGTTGCAAATAGGAATTATGTGCCCGTAGATTTTATCGTTCTTGATATTGATTGCAATCTTTTGTGTCCTATTATTCTTGGTGGGCCTTTCCTTAGAACGATTGGTGCAATTATTGATATGAAGGAAGGAAATATTAGATTCCAATTTCCGTTAAGGAAAGGCATGGAACACTTTCCTAGAAATAAAATTAAATTACCATATGAATCTATTATGCGAGCCACTTATGAATTGAATGTCAAAGATGGCAATACTTAGATCTATTCTTGCTTTTCTGCCTAGCTTGGGGCGTTAAACGATAGCGCTTGTTGGGAGGCAACCCTATTTTATTTTTGTTCCTTGCTTTTTGTTCCTGTTTAGTAATAAATAATTAATCTAGCTTCTTTTTAGATGTGTTTTTATGTTTTAATTAGTGTTTGTGCCAAGTAGAACCTATAGGATAACTTATGGTGATAGTTAATTTGATTCTGCTGAAAAACAGAAACTTTGCATGCACGAGAAAAAATTCAATAAATCACAGAAACGTGTTTTTTTGTTGATTCTTTTTTCTGTTGATCAATAGACAAATTTCCTAGGACTTCCTATTTTGTTAGGAGTTTTAAGGTTCCACAAGTATTCGAAAGTTACAGATTGCTACAGACTGTTCTGTTTTTGACAGATTCTGTTTTTCGTGTGTTGTTTGCTTATTTTGATGCATCTATGGCTAGTATCGGGGGTATGAGCCATAGAGAAGTTTGAATACAGTAGGTTTAACACCAATATAAATAAAGAATGAGTTCATTACAATACCTTATGTGGTGGTTTTTCTTTCTTTCACTAACGGAGCTTATGAGATTTCCTGTTGAGTTTTGTGTTGTGAAGTTTTCAAGTTTTGAGTAAAGATTTGATGGACTATGGAATAAAGAGTGGAAAAAGCCTAAGCTTGGGGATGACCATGGCACCCCAAGATATTCAAGGACAACCAAAAGCCTAAGCTTGGGGATGCCCCAGAAGGCATCCCCTCTTTCGTCTTTGTTTATGGGTAACTTTACTTGGAGCTATATTTTTATTTACCACGTGATATGTGTTTTGCTTGGAGCGTCTTGTATGATATGAGTCTTTGCTTTTTAGTTTAACACAATCATCCTTGCAGTAAACACCTTTTGGGAGAGACCCACATGATTTAGAATTTATTAGAATACTCTATATGCTTCACTTATATCTTTTGTGCTAGATAGTTTTGCTCTATGTGCTTCACTTATATTTTCTAGAGCACGGCGGTGGCTTTATTTTGAAGAAATTGTTGATCTCTCATGCTTCACTTATATTATTTTGAGATTCCTTCAGAACAACATGGTATTTGCTATGGTTATAAATTTGGTCCTAGAATGACGAGCATCCAAGTTGGGTATAATAAAAACTATCATAGAAAGTGCATTAAAAACTATGATCAATTTGATGCTTGATAATTGTTTTGAGATATAAAGGTAGTAATGTTAGAGTCATGCTAGTTGGGTAATTATGAAACTGAGAAATACTTGTGTTGAAGTTGGCGAGTCACGTAGCATGCACGTATGGTAAAAGTTGTGTGACAAATTTGTTGCATGGGATGCTCTTTTAATTGCTTTCCTTATGAGTGGAGGTCGGGATCACGCGATGGTTAACTCCTACCAACCCTTCCCCTAGGAGCATGCGTAGTAGTACTTTGCTTCGAGGGCAAGTAGACTTTTGCAATAAGTATATGAGTTCTTTTTGACTAATGTGAGTCCATGGATATGTGCACACTTACCCTTCCACTTTGCTAGCCTCTATTATGCCGCACAACCTTCACCGGTATCATGCACCCATTATTTACCTTCCTCAAAACAGCCACCATACCTACCTATTATGGCATTTCCATAGCCATTCCGAGATATATTGCCATGCAACTTTCCACCGTTCCGTTTATTATGACACTCTCCATCATTGTCATATTGCTCTTTGCATTATCATGTAGTTGACATCGTATTTGTGGTAAGGCCACCTTCATAATTTTTTCATACATGTCACTCTTGATTCATTGCATATCCCGATACACCGCCAGAGGCATTCACATAGAGTCATATTTTGTTCTAAGTATTGATTTTTAATTCTTGAGTTGTAAATCATTAAAAGAGTGATGATCTTCATTATTAGAGCATTGTCCCAAGTGAGGAAAGGATGATGAAGACTATGATTCCCCCACAAGTCAGGATGAGACTTCGGACTTTATAAAAATAAAAGAGGCCAAAGAAGCCCATAAAAAAGAGGCCAAAGAATCCCACCAAATAAATAAATAAAATAAAATGAGAGAAAGAGAGAAGGGACAATGCTACTATCTCTTTTTCCACACTTGTGCTTCAAAGTAGCACCATGGTCTTCATGATAGAGAGTCTCTTATGTTGTCACTTTCATATTCTAGTGGGAAATTTTCATTATAGAACTCGGCTTGTATATTCCAGTGATGGGCTTCCTCAAAACGCCCTAGGTCTTCATGAGCAAGCAAGTTGGATGCACACCCACTTAGTTTCTTTTGTTGATCTTTCATATATTTATAGCTCTAGTGCATCCGTTACATGGCAATCCCTACTCACTCACATTGATATCTATCAATGGGCATCTCCATAGCCCGTTGATATGCCTAGTTGATGTGAGATTATCTTCTCCCCCTTTTGTCCTCACAACCACCACCATATACCACATATAGTGATATGTCCATGGCTTGTGCTCATGTATTGCGTAAGAGTGGAAAAAGCTGAAGCGCGTTAAAAAGTATGAACCAATTGCTTGGCTGAAACCGGGGTTGTGCATGATGGGAGTATTTTGTGTGATAAAGATGAAGCATGGCCTAAGTCATTGTTGAGGAAATCATTAACTGGTAGCTTCTCAGTTGGCTGGTGAGTAGGGGATTAATCGGCTAATCGGCAAGTTAATCGGCCATTTAATCAATTAATCGGTCAATTTATCGGTTTATAGGCTACTTGGTGACCCTACGAGTAGGGATTAATCGGCAAGTTAACTGGTTAATCGGATGAATTCTTGAACAGGGGCCTAAGTATATGATTTTGTAGGGATAAGCTTTCTTTGGCTATGCTATTTTGATAGAACATGGTTATTTGTTAGTATGCTTCAAAGTATTACTATTTTTATGTTTTATAAGCTTTTATCTTGAATCATTTGGATCTGAACAATCATGCCACAATAAAGAAAATTACATTGAGAATTATGCTAGGAAGCATTCCACATCAAAAATTCTATTTTTATCATTTACCTACTCGAGGACAAGTAGGAATTAAGCTTGGGGATGCTTGATACGTCTCCAACGTATCTGTAATTTTTGATTCTTCCATGCTATTATATTACCTATTTTGGATGTTTATGGGCTTTACTCTACACTTTTATGTCATTTTTGGGACTAACCTACTAACCGGAGGCCCAGCCCGAATTGCTGTTTTTTTTGCCTATTTCAGTGTTTCGAAGGAAAGGAATATCAAACGGAGTCCAAACGGTATGAAACCTTCAAGAGCGATCTTTTTGGAACAAACGCAATCCAGGAGACTTGGAGTGGACGTCAAGAAGCAGTCAAGGAGGCCACGAGGGTGGCCGGCACGCCTAGTAAGGGTGGGCGCGCCCCTGTCTCATGGGCCCCTCGTGGCTCCCCTGACCGACTTCCTTCGCCTATATATATCTACGAACCCCGAAAACATCCAAGAGCACCACAAAAAACTATTTCCACCGCCGCAACCTTCTGTATCCGCGAGATCCTATCTTGGAGCCTTCGTCGGTGCTCCGCCGGAGGGGAAATCGACCATGGAGGGCCTCTCCATCACCACCAAGGCCCCTCCGATGAGTTGTGAGTAGTTTACCACAGTTCTTTTGGTCCATAGTTATTAGCTAGATGGCTTCTTCTGTCTCTTTGAATCTCAATACAAAGTTCTCCTTCCTCTTCTTGAGATCTATTCGATGTAACTCTTTTTGCGGTGTGTTTGTCGAGATCTGATGAATTGTGGGTTTATGATCAAGTTTATCTATTTGAAATATTTGAATCTCCTCTGAATTCTTTTATGTATGATTGGTTATCTTTGCAAGTCTCTTCGAATTATCAGTTTGGTTTGGCCTACTAGATTGATCTTTCTTGCCATGGGAGAAGTGCTTATCTTTGGGTTCAATCTTGCGGTGTCCTTTCCCAGTGACAGCAGGGGCAGCAAGGCACGTATTGTATTGTTGCCATCGAGGATAAAAAGATGGGGTTTATATCATATTGCATGAGTTTATCCCTCTAGATCATGTCATCTTGCTTAATGCGTTACTCTGTTCTTACGAACTTAATACTCTAGATGCAGGCAGTAGTCGGTCAATGTGTGGAGTAATAGTAGTAGATGCAGAATCGTTTCGATCAACCTGTTGCGGACGTGATGCCTATATACATGATCATGCGTAGATAATCTGATAACTATGCACTTTTCTATCAATTGCTCGACAGTAATTTGTTCATCCACCGTAATACTTATGCATCTTGAGAGAATCCACTAGTGAAACCTATGGCCCCCGGGTCTATGTTTTATCATATAAGTTTGCCATCTATTTTCATTTGCATCTTTTACTTTCCAATCTATATCATAAAAATACCAAAAATATTTATCTTATCATATTATCTCTACCAGATCTCACTTTCGGAAGTTTCCGTGAAGGGATTGACAACCCATTTATCGCGTTGGTTGCGAGGTTCTTGTTTGTTTGTGTAGGCGCGTGGGACTTGGGAGGAGCCTCCTACTGGATTGACACCTTGGTTCTCAAAACTGAGGGAAATACTTACTCTACTTTGCTGCATCACCCTTTCCTCTTCAAGGGAAAAACCAACGCATGCTCAAGAGGTAGCAAGCGTCATCTGGGCTGTCCAATATGATTCCAGCCTGTTGTAATTTTCGGCCCATGTATGGCCCATGATGTCTTTCAGCCCATACGAGGCCCTTTGTAACTCTGGGCCCATTAAAGGCCCGTGGTGAAACTGACCCCTAATGAACAGTGTATCACTTTATACCCATTAACAACCCATTATTCCGTTGGGCCATTTCCAATCCATGTTAACTTTCGGCCTTCTAGGGGCCCATTTATTCTTGGGCTCATTTCCAGCATTCGGTTACTTATGGTCTGTTACTAGCTTGTTCCGCTTGTGGGCCAAATTCAGCCCGTAGTTATAGTGGGCCCATTTGTGGCCCGTTATCCCGTTGGGATGTTTTCATAGTGTCATCAAATACGACCCATTAACAACCTGTGATGTCTGTCGATAGAATTAAGCCCGTTATACATTTTGGCCTATTAATGTCCTGTTATGGTCGGGCATAAATAGACGATTTCCACTCTATCCCGTTTGCAGCCCATTTTAGTACGACCCATGTTTGGCCAACCGATCATATGTCCCTTAGAAGGCCCATTGATTATATGACCCGTAGAAGGCCCATGGAACCTACGGCCCATAGGAGGCCCATGGTCACTACAACAGGTAGCAGGACCATGGTTACAACAATCCATATGTTGCCCATGGTTATTGTGGCCTAGTTATAAAAAATATGTTATTGTGGCCACTAGAAAAACCCCGAAAAACACTACAAGAAATCTGTTAATACATGACAGTTCTAGTCTGTCATGGAATGATGAAAAAATGTCATGGGTACCCATCCATGATGGACTTAAAATATGTCATGTATATCGCGTCATAATTTGACCTTCTATCTTCCATGACGGTTCTTGGTTGTCATGGATCTGCTTCAGACGTGCTTAACGAATAGGCTTGTAACGGTGTTAACATGTTTGCCATGTGATCATTTGACATGGACCTAGCATGGCAACCCATATAGTAATTAGCCCAATTAAAATTTTGGCCCATTAAATTTCAACTTGGTTCAAGAGTGGTGGCATGTCTAGTATCAACCCAATTAAAATTTTGGCCCATTATATTATGGTTCATGCAAGGCCCACTAATTCACTCCAAGCGATATGTTCTATCAGAAAAATATTTTTTATTAAATATAAATGATTGTTACAAAAAACCCAGAAAATACATTTGTACAGAAGAAAAAAGATCCCTAAAAACTGGAAATTACAAACATCCAGTAGAACACTAAGCTATCCTCTAGCTCCTCAAACGCCAGCAACGCCAACCAGGGTTCATTCCCATGCCTTTGTGGCCACGGATTTGGCCGTGCGCGCCAAAGTCAACACCATTTTTTGCTCCTCAAGCTCCTAAACGTCACCCTGCCTCTACCAATAAAGACTCCATTGACCTGTATTACATGCGTGTCGATAAGTCCTAAGACCGTCTTGGAAAATATGAAAGAAATGGGTAGCAAAATCAAAAGCAATAGGGGGAGAGGACCTGGTGGTATATGCGTCTCACAGCTTGCTGAGGTTGGTGAGTATGGCAAGGCGGCGGAAGCAGCACCGGCGGTGACGAAGGGACACAGCAGGCCTAGTACGACGCAGTGCTACCTCTTGAGCTTGCGTTGGTTTTCCCTTGAAGAGGAAAGGGTGATGCAGCAAAGTAGCGTAAGTATTTCCCTCAGTATTGAGGACCAAGGTATCAATCCAGTAGGAGACAACGCACAAGTCACCGAATACCTGCACAAACAATCAACAACTTCCAACGCGATAAAGGGGTTGTCAATCCCTTCATGGTCACATGCAAAAGTGAGATCTGATACAGATAGATAAACAGTAAAGTAAATATTTTTGTATTTTTGGTTTATAGATCAGAAAGTAAAAGATTGCAAAACAGTAGATTGAAAACTAGCAAGATGTGAACGAGATTTAGTAATATGGAAAAGAGACCCGGGGGCCATAGGTTTCACTAGTGGCTTCTCTCAAGATAACAAATATTAAAGTGGGTGAACAAATTACTGCCGAGCAATTGATAGAAAAGTGCATAGTTATGACGATATCTAAGGCAATGATCATGAACATAGGCATCACGTCCATGTCAAGTAGAGCGACTCCTGCCTGCATCTACTACTATTACTCCACACATTGACCGCTATCCAACATGCATCTAGAGTATTAAGTTAATGAAGAACGGAGTAACACATTAAGTAAGATGACATGATGTAGAGGAATTAACTCAAGCAATATGATGAAACCCCCATCTTTTAATCCTCGCTGGCAACAATACAATACGTGCCTTGCTGCCCCTACTATCACTGGGTGTAGCGACTAGACCTCAAACAGTCCAGTCTTTGTGCATTAGTGTCATCCCTGGATCGGTAATGCTGACACGCACAATACTCGAGGATTTATAACAGAGTAGCAATCACACACTTATTACATCGATTGTCTCAAAAGAGAACTTATTACAATAATATGGCTTAAGGCCATCTAAAAACGATAACAACGGAAGGCTTGGAAGATAAAGTGAGTTCATCAACTCCAACGACATAGCTGAGTGAATGACAACGACCTATGGCACCTTACTCGTCGTCTAAAAAGTCCGCAACATGATATGTTGTAGCCCGAAACGGCTCAGCACATGGAATATACTGGCAAAGTAACACATAGAGTAATGAACAGAATAAATGCTATCACTACATGCAATATGGCTGGTGGAAAGCTCTATGGTTATAGTTTTTTTTTTTTGCATAAATCCAATTTTTCCCTACAACAAAAGAATAATTTTTTTAACTATCATGGTGGTTGTTAAACATTGAGAAGGTTCCTCCAACTCAATCCCATTTAAACATCATCAATTACCCAACAAAATTAATTTAGAGTGATGAGATCAACATGATAATCCAAGAACCATATACTCAAGATGTCCATAACCGGGGACACGGCTAACCATGATTAGTTTGTACACTCTGCAGAGGTTTGCGCACTTTTCCCCACAAGACTCGATCTCCTCCGTCGAATTTCTCGCACTACATGATGTTTGAGAAACGGATGACCGAGACACAGTCTTTCAGAAAATTAACTCTTTACTCTGGGTGGATAGTTACACCTACTTTCCCCTACATCTGCTAGCCCACCACTGAAAGAGGTCATGCAACATACTCAACTATGCTAGAGCCCATAATAGCTTGTGGCTGCACACGGAAGTTTCTAGCATGAATAATCTTATGATCCCTTTCAGCCTGGGTGGCAGACCGTAGGATGATCACATGGGTACTCCAGGATATCCTAGGACAACACTGGATTCTCCAGGTGCCCTGACAACCACTGGGTACTCCAGGGTGCCTCAAGCAATCCACCCAGATGTGTATTTAAGTAGCTGCTATGTCTTGAGCTTGCGTTGGTTTTCTTTGAAGATGAAAGGGTGATGCAACATAGTAGCATAAGTATTTCCCTCAGTTTTTGAGAACCAAGGTATTAATCCAGTAGGAGGCTCCTCACAAGTCCCACACACCTACACAAACAAACAAGAACTCGCAACCAACGCAATAAAGGGGTTGTCAATCCCTTCAAGGCCACTTGCGAAAGTGAGATCTGATAGAGATAATATGATACAATAAATATATTTGGTATTTTATGATATAGATTGGAAAAGTAAAGATGCAAATAAAAGTAGATTGAAAGCTTATATGATAAGAGATAGACCCGGGGGCCATAGGTTTCATTAGTGGCTTCTCTCAAGATAGCATAATTATTACGGTGGGTGAACAAATTACTATCAAGCAATTGATAGAAAAGCGAATAATTATGAGATTATCTAGGCATGATCATGTATATAGGCATCACGTCCGTGACAAGTAGACCAAAACGATTCTACATCTACTACTATTACTCCACACGTCGACCGCTATCCAACATGCATCTAGAGTATTAAGTTCATGAAGAACAGAGTAACACATTAAGAAAGATGACATGATGTAGAGGGATAAACTCATACAATATGATATAAACCCCATCTTTTTATCCTCGATGGCAACAATGCAATACGTGCCTTGCTGCCCCTGCTGTCACTGGGAAAGGACACCGCAAGATTGAACCCAAAGCTAAGCACTTCTCCCATTGCAAGAAAGATCAATCTAGTAGGCCAAACCAAACTGATAATTCGAAGAGACTTGCAAAGATAACTTAATCACACATAAAATAATTCAGAGGAGATTCAAATATTTCTCATAGATAAACTTGATCATAAACCCACAATTCATCGGATCTCGACAAACACACCACAAAAAGAGTTACATCGAATAGATCTCCAAGAAGAGGAAGGAGACCTTTGTATTGAGAATCAAAGAGAGAGAGAGAGAAAAATCCATCTAGCTAATAACTATGGACCCGAAGGTCTGTGGTAAACTACTCACAAATCATCGGAGAGGCCTTGGAGTTGATGCAGAGGCCCTCCATGGTGGATTCCCCCTCCGGCGGAGCGTCGGCGATGGCTCCAAGATGGGATCTCGCATATACAGAAGGTTACGGTGGTGGAAATAGTTTTTCGTGGTCGCCCCTGATGTTTTCGGGGTACATGGGTATATATAGGAGGAAGGAGTACGTCGGTGGACGATCGAGGGGCCCACGAGGGTGGGGGGCGCACCTAGCCCTAGGGGGGCACGCCGGGCACCCTCGTGGCCGCTTTGCTTGTTTCTTGACTTCCACTCCAGGTCCTCTAGATCATGATTGTTCCAAAAAGATCGCTCCCGAAGGTTTCATTCCGTTTGGACTCTGCTTGATATTCCTTTTCTTTGAAACACTGAAATAGGCAAAAAAACAACAATTCGGGTTGGGCCTCCGGTTAGTAGGTTAGTCCCAAAAATGATATAAAAGTGTAAAGTAAAGCCCATAAACATCCAAAAAGGGTAATATAATAGCAAGAAACAATCAAAAATTATAGATACGTTGGAGACGTATCAAGCATCCCCAAGCTTAATTCCTGCTCGTCCTCGAGTAGGTAAATGATAAAAACAGAAATTTTGATGTGGAATGCTACCTAGCATATTTCTCAATGTATTTCTCTTTAATGTGGCATGAATGTTCAGATCCAAATGATTCAAAATAAAAGTTCATATTGACATAAGAAATAGTAATACTTCAAGCATACTAATAAAGCAATCATGTCTTCTCAAAATAACATGGCTAAAGAAAGTTATCCCTACAAAATCATATAGTCTGGCTGTTGCTCTATCTTCATCACACAAAGTATTTAATCATGCACAACCCTGATGACAAGCCAAACAATTGTTTCATACTTTAGTAATCTCAAACTTTTTCAATTTTCACGCAATACATGAGCGTGAGCCATGGACATAGCACTATATGTGGAATAGAATGGTGGTTGTGGAGAAGACAAAAAAGGAGAAGATAGTATCACATAAACTAGGCGTACCAACAGGCTATGGAGATGCCCATTAATAGATATCAATGTGAGTGAGTAGGGATTTCCATGCAACGGATGCACTAGAGCTATAAATTTATGAAAGCTCAACAAAAGAAACTAAGTGGGTGTGCATCCAACTTGCTTGCTCACAAAGACCTAGGGCATTTTGAGGAAGCCCATCATTGAAATATACAAGCCAATTTCTATAATGAAAAATTCCCACTAGTATATGAAAGTGACAATATAAGAGACTCTCTATCATGGAGACCATGGTGCTACTTTGAAGCACAAGTGTGAAAAAAGGATAGTAGCATTGTCCCTTCTCTCTTTTTCTCTCAATTTTTTTATTTTTTTATTTTTTTGGCCTTTTTTCATTTGGCCTTTCTCTTTTCTTTTATTTGAAGTCCGAAGTCTCATCCCGACTTGTCGGGGAATCATAGTCTCCATCATCCTTTTCTCACTGGGACAATGCTCTAATAATGAAGATCATCACACTTTTATTTATTTACAACTGAAAATTACAACTTGATACTTAGAACAAGATATGACTCTATATTAATGCCTCCGGCGGTGTACCGGGATATGCAATGAATCAAGAGTGACATGTATGAAAAATTATTAGGTGGCCTTGCCACAAATACGATGTCAACTACATGATCATGCAAAGAGCAATATGACAATGATGATGCGTGTCATAATAAACGGAACAGTGGAAAGTTGCATGGCAATATATCTCGGAATGGCTAGGAAATGCCATAATAGGTAGGTATGGTGGCTGTTTTGAGGAAGGTATATGGTGGGTGTATGGTACCGGCAAAAATTTGCGCGGCACAAGAGAGGCTAGCAATGGTGGAAGGGTGAGAGTGCGTATAATCCATGGACTCAACATTAGTCATAAAGAACTCATATACTTATTACAAAAATCTACAAGCCATTGAAGACAAAGTACTACACGCATGCTCCTAGGGGGATAGATTGGTAGGAAAAGACCATCGCTCATCCCTGACCGCCACTCATAAGGAAGACAATCAATAAATAAAATTGTGCTCCAACTTCATCAGAAAGCGGTTCACCATACGTGCATTCTACGGGAATCACAAACTTCAACACAAGTATTATTTAAATTCACAATTACCCAACTAGCATGACTCTAATATCACCACCTTTATATCTCAAAACAATTATCAAGTATCAAATTGATCATAGCATCCAACTCACTTTCTATGATAGTTTTTATTATACCCAACTTGGATGCCCATCATTCTAGGACCAATTTTATAACCATAGCAAATACCATGCTGTCCTAAAAGACTCTCAAAATAATATAAGTGAAGCATGAGATATTAACAATTTCTACAAAATTAAGCCACCACCGTGTGAGGGAGTCCTGGATAAGGGGGTATCCTGATAGCCGGACTATATACTTTGGCCGGACTTTGGACTATGAAGATACCAGATAGAAGACTTCGTCCCGTGTCCGGATGGGACTCTCCTTGACGTGGAAGGCAAGCTTGGCGATTTAGATGTAGATCTCCTCCTCTGTAAACCAACTCTGTGTAACCCTAGCCCCCTCCGGTGTCTATATAAACCGGAGGGTTTAGTCCGTAGGACAAAACAACAACAATCATACCATAGGCTAGCTTCTAGGGTTTAGCCTCTCTGATCTCGTGGTAGATCAACTCTTGTAATACTCATATCATCAAGATCAATCAAGCAGGAAGTAGGGTATTACCTCCATCGAGAGGGCCCAAACCTGGGTAAACATCGTGTCCCCAGCCTCCTGTTACCATTAGCCTTAGACACACAGTTCGGGACCCCCTACCCGAGATCCGCCGGTTTTGACACCGACATTGGTGCCTTCATTGAGAGTTCCACTGTCGTCGCGATAAGGCTTGATGGCTCGTCTCGTTGTCAAAGACAACATCACCTCCGGGGGAGCCCTAGCTTTAGGCCAAACTCTCCGGTTGGGCGACTTTGTTATGACCGCCCGATCGGCTGTTGCGCCAACGATGACATCTCAGGTCATTAAAAATAGCCTCCACGTCGATTCAGAATTGGCCGAACAGATGGACCCGATGGAGCTCTTCTCCCTCAATGAGCTCTTGGATCGCATCGCCACCCTGGGTGTTTCTACGGACTATGACCGGATCGGGCTTAAACCTGATCAAAGGGAGATTCACTCTCCACCGGTCACCCATGAGATAGCGGTAGTGGAAGAGCATCTTCCAAATTGTCCCTCCACTTTGAGGATGAACTATGTCCGGATTTCCGAGCTCTCCGAGCCGGACACCCGCTCGCGGGAGGACATGACCCTGGTCCCGGACTCAGGATCGGGGGGCGGGCCGAAGAAATCGGGCAACGCCCCAAAACCCGAGCCGTTAAGCTCGGAAGCTTCTTTGCCCCGGGTCCCAGATCGGGTCGGGATTCGGATTCAAATCCGCCCACCCACCCAGATTTATCCAATCTTTCCCATATCAGATAAGAGCCCCAAGAAACAGTACATCACTACTGGGCCAGATTCCTCCTTGTGCTAAACAGGGTCAAGGACTGTCGCGAGGCAGACGCAATCTCCCTCTTTTGCAAAAATTGCACGGATAAAGGGATTCTCAATGCTATAAGTCACCGTGACATAGTACACTTCGCTGACTTAGCGGCCATAGTGCAAAAATACTGCACGATGGAAAGCGCCTGGAAAACCCAAACAAGTTTTTGGGACAATCCGGCTCTAGCCAAATCCTTTGTCCGAACTAAAAGGGTAAACTCTCGTAAGTCACCCGATTCAAGTACCAAAAAAATAAAGCCCGCCGCAAGGCGCGAAAACGTATTGGAAGAATGGCTAAACGGGTCGTGCAAGATGCACATCACACCAGATACTATGCCAATGTTAGCCTTAGAGAATGTTGGATACTCCGGCAGGTAGAAAAGAGCGGCGAGGATCTCCTCATAAAACATACAACAGAGCAACATCCCACCGGAGACAACAATACGGTATTTACAGTCTTCAAGACTTTTGCCTCAAATAATAGGCGCAAGCAAGCTCAGCGCAGCCTCGAGAAGTTTGCCACATGGCAACAATAAACCCATGGAACAACACGGCTATAACTTACAATGCCAGTGACGAACCCCAATTCCGAATTGTCCGAGCACCAGCCGCCTTGGTCCTTAGCCCAATCGTGGATGGCTTCAGGCTCACCAAAGTGCTCACGGACGGCGGAAGCGGACTAAGCCTCATCTATGAGGAAACACTTAACAAGATGGAAATTGACAAGAGCCACATTAAACGAAGCAACACGACCTTCAGGGGAATCATCCCTAGTCGAGAGGCACAATGCGCGAGAAAAATCACACTGGATGTGGTATTCGGCACGCCGGAGAATTACAGGTCCGAAGAAATTACATTCCAAGTGGCCCCGTTCAGCAGCGAATACCACACCCTCTTGGGGCGGGACACATTCACGAGCTTTCAGGCTATACCCCGTTACGGCTACATGAAGCTCAAAATGCCCGGGCCCAATGGAATCATCACTCTAGCTAGCGATCCGGACGTCGCACTCCGTGCCAAAAATAAAACCGCCACCCTTGCCCTGGAGGCATTATCAGAAGCCCTCGCGGCCACAGAACTGACAACACTACGAGCAATAGTGGACAGAGACGACGTGATACTCGACAAGCGACCTAAATCCACCTCCTTCAAACCAGCGGACGAGATAGTCAAATTCCAGGTCCACCCAACGGACCCTTCGAAGACAGCTTCCATCGGGACACAGCTGAACCCCACAATAGACGCCGCACTGCGAGACTTCCTGCGTGAAAATTGGGATATTTTTGCCTGGCATCCTTCAGACATGCTGGGCATCCCACGCAGGCTGGCCGAACACAGCCTCAATATACTAAAAGGATACAAGCCAGTCAAGCAGACTCTTAGACGCTTCTCAGAGCCTAAGCGGCAAGCCATGGGGAAAGAGCTAGCCAAACTACTCGAGGCCGGATTCATCAGAGACATCAAACATCTGGATTGGCTAGCAAACTTGGTAATGGTACCAAAAGAGGACAAATCCTGGCGCTTGTGTGTCGATTTCAAAGACCTCAATAAATCTTGCCCTAAGGATCCCTTCCCCCTCCCTCGCATTAATCAAATAATCGATGCCACCGCAGGACACGACTCATTGTGTTTCCTCGACGCATACTCTGGATACCATCAAATAAAGATGGCGGAGTCCGACCAGGCTGCAACAGCCTTTATCATTCCGTACGACCCCTTCTATTTCAACACCATGCCCTTCAGGCTCAAAAACGCCGGCGCAACCTATCAACGCATGATTCATACATGCCTAGAAAAACAAATCGGTAAGACATTAGAAGCCTACATAGACGACGTGGTCATCAAAACAAGACACGTTGAAACTTTAATATATGACTTGAGGCTTACGTTCAATAATCTCCGAACATACGACATCAAGCTCAACCCGGAGAAGTGTGTCTTCGGAGTACCCTCCGGAAAATTGCTCAGCTTCATCGTTTCCAATAGAGGAATTGAAGCCAATCCGGCAAAAATCCGAGCTCTGTCACAGTTGGCTATCCCAACAGACCTCAAGCAGATCCAGAAACTAACTGGATGTGTGGCTACCTTAAGCCGCTTTATCTCCTGCTTAGGAGAAAAGGCACTACCCCTGTATCGCCTTCTTTGATGCACCGAACACTTCGAGTGGACGGATGCGGCCACGGCCGGACTAGAAGAAATAAAGGCAGTCTTGGTCACTAACCCATTCCTGACCGCGCCAAACATTTGCGAACCCATGATATTATACATAGCCGCAACAAACCAAGTTGTGAGCCCAGTGCTCGTCGTCGAATGAGAGGCAGACGAACACAAGTTCCTACTCCAAAAGTCGGTATATTACGTGTCCACTGTCCTCACTCCATGTAAATCTCGGTACCCGCACTATCAAAAGATAGTGTATGCGGTCTTCATGGCATCCTGGAAACTACGACACTACTTCCAAGAGTGTTCGATCACGGTGGCCTCTGAAGTACCACTCAATGACATAATAAATAACCGCGACACAATAGGCTGAATTGCTAAATGGGATATTGAGCTCCTTCCATTCGACATAACATACAAACCACGACGGGCCATTAAGTCGCAAGTACTGGCTGACTTCGTCATCGAATGGACAGAGGCCGAACTCCCTAAAGAGTACTACGCGTACTCAAATTGGATCATGCATTTCGACGGCTCCAAAATGTTGGCCGGATTGGGAGCAGGTGTCGTCCTGACATCCCCCACCGGAGACACGGTGCAGTACGTCCTCCAAATATTATACACAAACTCCAACAATGCAGCCTAATACGAGGCTCTATTGCATGGTCTTCGGATGGCATTCTCCATGGGCATTCAATGCCTCGAAGTGCACGGGGACTCAAACCTCGCAATATCTCAACTAAATGGAGACTTTGACGCCAAGGACCGAAAATGGTGGCTTATCGCAATGACCGTCGTCAAAATGTCAGCTCGGTTCGAGGGGCTCAAATTCCACCATGTGGTCAGAGAAAATAACCAAGCGGCCGATATTCTCGCCCGCATCGGCGCTAGACGCGACCCCGTCCCACCTAATATCTTCTTAGAAAGGTTGTTCAAGCCATCCGTGGTATGGGAAGGGGAGTCTGGCTCCGAACACAACCCCAGATTCTGAACCTTCTGACGTAATCGGAGGCTCTGCCACCGAAATAACATCTTCTGCCCACGAAATAATGGCTGTCATCGCCCCGTGGACCGAGCCCTTCTTGGCCTACCTTAATAGGAAAGAGCTCCCCAAGGACCAAAATTAGGCACGTTGTATTGTGTGACGCTCTAAAGCCTACAAAGTCCATGAAGGAGAACTCTACAAGAAGAGCGCCACCGGAGTGCTCCAAGGACGCATCTCTGAAGAGGAAGGGCGCCAGCTCTTAGCCGAAATCCATTCCGGACTAGGCGGGCACCACACGGCAGCCCGAGCTCTCGTGAGCAAGGCCTTTCGGACAGGATTCTAATGGCCGACAACCCAGGCGAACGCACATGACCTTGTCCAACATTGCTTTGGTTGTCAACTATTTGCCAATCAGAGCCATATGCCCCCTACCGCTCTCCAAACGATCCCCATAACTTGGCCCTTCGCGGTCTGGGGGCTGGATATGCTGGGACCCCTTAAAGGGGGAATCCATAAGAATAAAATACTTATTGGTCATGGTGGACAAGCTCACCAAATGGATAGAAGCCAAACCAGTTAAAACGGACGAATCCGGACCAGTGATAGACTTCATATCAGAGGTTGTACACCGCTACGGTGTCCCCCACAGTATCATCACTGACAATGGATCGAATTTTACAGCCGAGGAGGTAAAAGCCTGGTGCGGGAAAATGGGCATTAAGCTCGACTACGCCTCTGTCTATCACCCCCAAACAAACAGTCAAGTCGAACGTGCAAATGGTCTTATTATGAGCGGCATCAAACCCAGACTAGTGCGATCCTTGAAGGAATCAGACATGCATTGGGTCGAGGAACTCGACTCCGTACTTTGGGGGCTGCGGACCACGCCGAATCGCACCACTGGATACACACCATTTTTATGGTGTATGGCGCAGAAGCAGTGCTGCCCTGCGATATAATTCATGACTCACCTCACGTGCACATGTATGAAGAGAAGGAAGCCGAGCTAGACTGGCAGGACAACTTAGATGCTTTGGAGGAGGAGCGTGATGTCGCTAAAGCCTGTTCCGCATTCTATCAGCAACATGCTCAAAGGTATCAAAGCAGAGAAGTACGTGCCAAAACTTATAACACTGGCGAACTCGTTCTACGCCTACCCGAGAAGAAGAAGGACAAGCTCAAACCCAAGTGGGAGGGTCCCTTCATCATTGATAAAGTTCTCACCGGAGGAGCGTACCGTCTGTGCAGCGCATCTGATAACAGACTCGAGCCGAACCCATAGAACGCGGCCAGACTCCTGAGATTCTACGCCTAGCGCCGAACCCAGTGTTCGTCTCCTTAACTTCGCCTCTTCAATTATGTTCCCTTTCCTCCTTTCTCGCCCCTTTTTCCTTTTTTACAGCCTTAAAACTGTACGGATGCCCTGAGCACTCTGGCCGCATTATGCGTGCACACTATACATGGGGGCTTCCTATTCGGAAGCTAAATATAACCTTTAATGGCTTCTTGCCAGCCACATATGCATTTTTCTTTCCATATGTTCCTTTTCTTCACCATTATATGCATCGATATGACTTAAGTTTTGGCCATGCTGGGTTGCCTGGCTCTTGTATTTATGCCCTACATTCCCGTTAATTCGGCTAGGGCGTAAGGGGAGCACCTCTGCGATTGTTACTGCCGGTTGAGCCGGATGTGTACCTCAGACTGGGTGAAGCCGAAAGCTAGCGTTCTTAAGGGAATATTCGGTCGGTGAACAAAAGATGTTCTCGTTCATAACAACAAAAATACCCAGATGTTTTGTTTCCTGCGCTTCTGTTCGCAGTTCGGACATGCACATCGATGCATGCGTACCCAGAGAAAGGAACCCCTAACAGAACTATTCTCTCTGGAAGATGTTTCTTACTATCCATGTAATATAACATAACTAGTTGGGTACTTGTCTGTTCAAGCACTTATGACCCCTACGCCTGGTTTCCACGCATACCCCGGTTTTTCATAACTGTGTGGGTATTCGGATACACCCCGGACTGTCGGATCCGGGGGCTGAAGCGAAAAGGTCCGCCATGACAAATGATTTTCAATCCGGCTAGGGAGTACATGAGCCCATTCAAATTACATAATCATATAGTCTGGCTGTACTCTTCCTCTATACCATCCAACAGGCTGTCTAGCTTACAATCCTGCTAGGAATACTTTGCAACTAACGCTACTTGATCATACACCAAACTAACGGGTATCTCTTGTCCATTTGGCCCAGCCAGTCCGACTTCGGCCATATGATTCGGGTCAGCCTTGGCGTATCGCGTCTTCACCATGGCACAAGCTTCTCTCGCACCTTGCCGGCAAGCTCATACCTTCCATAATTGGAAGCGCCGCCGTTCTCCTTTGAGCATCTCTACAAGTTCGCTCATGCCTCCTGGCAAGGAAGCGGACGGCCACAAAGCCTGGGCAATACCCTGCATCACCTGCCGAGCTCGTTCGTGCAGTTGTGAAAGCTCTTGCAGCATATCACCTGCGGAACTGGGCATCTCCTCTTCAGGGCGTCCCGTCAACATACCTGCAGACATAACTCTGTCAATACGCCTCCTTGCCGAACTATACCACTGTTCGTTCAAGCACTTACTATAAATGTCGCGTCGAAGCCTCCGGTTCTCCTTCACGGAGTCTGTGAGTTGAGCCCGAACATCTTTCAATTCTACACTCAGTCGGAGATTAGCATCTTGCAGCTTATTCTTCTCCTGAATGGATTGCGCCAGCACGCGTTCGCCCGCCTTTAGCTGACTTCGCAGATGCAGCTCATTATCGCCAACATTCTTCGGATTTCCTCCGGGATTGTCTGCCGAATTCTTTGTCAGATATACAAACCATGCCGAACACACAAACTGGAAATTATTACCAGAAGAAGCCTTTTTGGATTCTGCTTGTTCGGCTACATTGGCCTTCATCTGGGCCTTACACTTCTCCAGCTCTTGAGACAACTGGGTATTCTTCTCTACAAGAACCTATACATTTAATGATCCTTAAATCAGTTGTGCCAACTGTTTCAAGTCTCAGGGGCTACTACTACACATACTTATTAAAATTCTCTTTCCCGTATATCCTTCACATACTGGTCCGTTGCTCTGGCAAGTCCATCTTGAGCAGCGGATATATGCGTATCCGGAATTGAAGGCATTGAATGCCTCTTCGGAAAAAATACCACCGCAGAGTACGGCCCGTCGGCGCCGGTGATTCATGGCACTCTCCACTTCTTAATTTGTGGCAGAAAGCATATCCGTATCCTCCGCAGGAGGACAGTTTGGCACTGTCCCCACATCAGCCTCCGCCTGTGAATCCGGTCCAGGAATCCGGCTGCTGGAGGCGTGGCCGGTAGGGTCCCCGGACATAGTCCGACGCTTCCTGACAAGACATAATTAAAGCCGCCACGCCTCGACAAATAGACCAAATAGACCGCGGGGCAAGTTCAATGAATACCTCTGCGCCTGCGTACCGCTCCTAACCGCCTTCCTTTTAAGCCTACCTTGTCTAGGCGCCTCTTGCTGAGAGTCCCCCGCGGGTTCCGCACGGCATCCCGACCGCCGTTTCTATAAAAACACGGCGTGTGATCATAAGGTACGACAAAACGAAGGAATCCTTTCGGAAGGTTGGAACCCCGACATTACTTACATGTGACACGGGAAGCAGTCCGGGATAATCCGCGATGATGGCCACTAAAGAGCCGCCACTGCTTGCTTGATAGAAAGTCCCGTCGACGAATTCCACGGATATGTCTAGATCTTCTTCAAGTCCGGGGTCGAGAGCCCGGCCGGGATCCTCCGGCTGCGGAGAGGGCCTGTTGAACTCTTTCACGGCCTTCCTTAGTTCCTGTTTCGAAACAGCAAGGTAAATAATTGTGGCAAAGAAGGAAAGAACGAATAGAGTCGAGTAAAAAATGACAACTTACCCAGCTTCGGGGGTTGTACATGGAAAATCCATCCCACGGTTTAATACGGAGGAACTCCTATTCTTCTCCTTTGTACAATTCAGATAGTATCCTCGCCAAAGATGTGGCAGAGTCTGGACCTTTGCGATCGTAGCGGGAGGCATTGTCTTCTCCATTGAAGTGCCACATGGGTTTTCCCCTATATTGAAGTGGCTGCACTCCCCTTATTATGCATATTGACATAACTTCGATTATTGTCAATCCTGATTTGTCCAGGGTTTGTATCCGGCTCATCAGATATAAGACTTCCCTGTTTTCTTCCTCCTGGGGGCTCCGAGGGCGCCAGCTTTGGCGTTTCTTTAGCGGAGTATTGGTAAACTCAGGAAGACCCGTCCGGACTGGGTCCGGAAGGGGAACATCATCAACATAAAACCACTCCGAGGGCCAGTCTTTGGATGCCTTCTTGGGAGTACCGGACAGGTATCCGGTCTGGGCGACGCGCCATATTTCGGCTCCGCCACTTGATATATAGATCCCTCCTGGTTGCGGGGGACGAGGCAAAATAACCTCTTCCATAGCTCGAAATGAGCTTCGCAGCCCAGGAACAGCTTGCAGAGGGCAACGTAGCCCGCAATGTGCAGTATGGAGGCGGGGGTAAGATTATGCAGCTGGAGACCATAGAACTCCAGGAGCCCGCAGAGGAATGGGTGGATTGGAAACCCGACACCTCTTAGCAGATATGGGAAAAGGCATACCCGCTCCCCCCGAGATGGGTTAGGGAATCTCTCCGCTTGCTCGCCGCCATTATAGGTGGCTAGTCCGGATCAGACGGGGACCATGTATGCGGGCGGAAGGAACCCTTTGGTTTGCAGCTCTATTAGGCGGCTGTGAGGGATGGAACACTTTTCCCAATACCCTGGCTTCGAGATGGGGGAGCGGCGAGCAGGGCTGCGGCGACCGGCCATGATGGGATGGCCTCTTTTGGGCGCGCTCTGCGGAATGCTTGCATGGGGGAAGATGGTGTGATTTGGATCTGAAGATCCCCGTCTCCTCAAATAGACGGCTCACCTACGGGATTAGGGTGGCAAATGCAAAAATGCCCCGGCCCCTCGTCTTCGATCGACACGTGGAGGTGGCCATTATTGAAGCACATAAGCCGAGGAGTACAACCTTTCTGGGAGGCCGGACACTATTCGCTATGACGGGTGCACCAGATTTGGAGAAGAACCCGCCTTGCAATGCCAAAGACAATCTGCGCGCCGGACTCATCGTCATTGAAGCCTGGTTCGGAGGCTACTGAGGGAGTCCTGGATAAGGGGGTATTCAGACAGCCAGACTATATACTTCGGTCGGACTGTTGGACTATGAAGATACAAGATAGAAGACTTCGTCCCGTGTCCGGATGGGACTCTCCTTGACGTGGAAGGCAAGCTTGGCGATTCGGATGTAGATCTCCTCCTCTGTAAACCGACTCTGTGTAACCCTTGCCCCCTCTAGTGTCTATATAAACTGGAGGGTTTAGTCCATAGGACACAACAACAACAATCAAACCATAGGCTAGCTTCTAGGGTTTAGCCTCTCTGATCTCGTGGTAGATCAACTCTTGTAATACTCATATCATCAAGATCAATCAAGCAGGAAGTAGGGTATTACCTCCATCGAGAGGGCCCGAACCTGGGTAAACATCGTGTCCCCAGCCTCCTGTTACCATTAGCCTTAGACACACAGTTCGGGACCCCCTTCCCAAGATCCGCCGGTTTTGACACCGACACCATGCTCTAAAAGATATAAGTGAAGCACTAGAGAAAAAATTATCTATCTCAAAAGATATAAGTGAAGCACATAGAGTATTCTAACAAATTTCAAATGTAGTATTTCTCTCCCAATAGATGTGTACAGCAAGGATGATTATGGTAAACTAACAAGCAAATACTAATATCATACACAACGTTCCAAGCAAAACACATATCATGTGGCGAATAAAAATATAGCTCCAAGTAAAGTTACCGATAGACGAAGACGAAAGAGGGGATGCCTTCCTGGGCATCCCCAAGCTTAGGCTTGGTTATCCTTGAATATCTTGGGGTGCCATGGGCATCCCCAATCTTAGGCTTTTGCCACTCCTTATTCCATAATCCATCAAATCTTTACCCAAAACCTGAAAACTTCACAACACAAAACTCAACAGGAAATCTCATAAGCTCCGTTAGTGCAAGAAAGAAAAACCACCACATAAGGTACTGTAATGAACTCGTTATTTATTTATATTGGTGTTAAACCTACTGCATTCCAACTTCTCTATGGTTCATACCCCTAATAAGCAAACAACACACGAAAAACAGAATCTGTCAAAAAACAGAACAGTCTGCAGCAATATGTAACTTTTGAATACTTCTGGAACCTTAAAAATCCTACCAAAATAGGACGTCATAGGAAATTTGTCTATTGATCTACAGCAAAAAGAACAACACAAAAGCACGTTTCTGTGATTTATTGAATTTTTTCTCGTGAGCGCAAAGTTTCTGTTTTTCAGCAGAATCAAATTAACTCTTACCATAGGTTATCCTATAGGTTCTACTGGGCACAAACACTAATTAAAACAAGAAAGCACATCTAAACAGAGAGTAGATGCAAAATTTATTTCTAAACAGAAGCAAAAACAAAAAGCTAAAATAAAATTGGGCTGCCTCCCAACTAGCGCTATTGTTTAACGCCCTAAGCTAGGCATAAAAGCGAGGATAGATCTAAGTAGTGCCATCTTTGGCACTTGGTTCATAAGTAGCTGACATGATAGATTCATAAGGTAATTTGACTTTCTTTATTGGAAAGTGCTCCATGCCTTTCCTTCATGGAAATTGGAATCTAATATTCCCTTCCTTCATATCAATAATCACACCAATCGTTCTAAGGAAAGGTCTACCAAGAATAATAGGACATGAAAGATTGCAATCAATGCCAAGAACGATAAAATCTACGGGCACATAGTTCTTATTTGCAACAATAAGAACATCATTGATCCTTCCCATAGGCTTTTTAATGGTGGAATCCGCAAGGTGCAAATTTTAGAGCAATCATCAAGATCATGGAAACCTAGAATATCACATAAAGTTTTCAGAATTGTGGAAACACTAGCACCCAAATCACATAAAACATAACACTCATAGTCTTTAATTTTAATCTTTATAGTAGGTTCCCACTCATCATTAAGTTTTCTAGGTATAGAAACTTCCAAATTAAGTTTTTCATCATAAGATTGCATCAAGGCATCAATAATATGTTTGGTAAAGGCTTTATTTTGACTATAAGCATGAGGAGAATTCAACACGGATTGCAACAAGGAAATACAATCTACTAAAGAACAATTCTCATAATTAAATTCCTTGAAATCCAAGATAGTGGGTTCTATGCTATTTAAAGTCTTGACCTCTCCAATCCCACTTTTACCAAATTTAGCATCAAGATCTAAAAACTCTGAGTGATTGGACGCCTTTTAACTAAAGTTGACTCATCTCCAGTCCCATCATTATTAAGATTCATATTGCAAAACAAAGATTTAATAGGGGACACATCTATAAATTTTAGATCCTCATCATTATTTTCATGGAAACTAGAAGAACACGCTTTCACAAAGCAATCTTTCTTGGCACGCAATCTTGAGGTTCTTTCTTTGCACTCATCAATGGAAATTCTCATAGATTTGAGAGACTCATTGATATCATGCTTAGGAGGAGTAGATCTAATTTTCAAAGAATCAACATCAAGCGAAAGTCTATCAACGTTCCTAGCCAAATCATCAGCTTTAAGCAATTTTTCTTCAAGCAAGGCATTAAAATTCTTTTGAGAGACCATAAATTCTTTCACACTATTTTGAAAATAAGAGGGCATCTTATTAAAATTACCATAAGAATTATTGTAGGAATTTCTGTAACTATTAGAGGAATTACTAGGGAACGGTCTAGAATTAAAGTTTCCTCTATAAGCATTGTTACCAAAATTATTCCTACCAACAAAATTCACATCCATAGATTCATTATTATTCTCAATCAAAGTAGACAAAGGCATATCATTGGGATCAATAGAAGCACTCTTAGTAGCAAAGAATTTCATAAGTTCATCCATCTTTCCACTCAAAACATTAGTTTCTTCTATAGCATGCACTTTTTTACTAGTAGATTTTTCGGTGTGCCATTGAGAATAATTAGCCATAATATTATCAAGGAGTTTAGTAGCTTCTGCTAAGGTGATTTCCATAAACGTGCCTCCCGCGACCGAACCTAAAAGATTTCTAGCAGCAAAATTCAATTCGACATAAATTTTTTGTATGATCGTCCATAAATTCAAACCATGAGTAGGGCAATTGTGAATCATCAATTTCATTCTTTCCCAAGATTGGGAAACATGCTCATGATCAAGTTGTTTAAAATTCATAATATCGTTCCTAAGAGAGATGATCTTAGCGGGAGGAAAATACTTAGAGATAAAGGCATCCTTGCACTTATTCCATGAATCAATACTATTTTTAGGCAAAGACGAAAACCAAATTTTAGCACGATCTCTAAGTGAAAATGGAAATAACTTCAATTTAACAATATCATTATCCGTATCTTTCTTCCTTTGCATCTCACACAAATCAACAAAGTTGTTTAGATGGGTAGCGGCATCTTCACTAGGAAGGCCAGAGAATTGATCTTTCATAACAAGATTTAGCAAAGCAACACTGATTTCACAAGACTCAACATCATTAAGAGGAGCAATCGAACTACTAAGGAAATCATTATTATTGGTATTGGAAAAATCACACAATTTGGTATTGTCTTGCACCATCGCGACAAGCAATCCAACACACACGCAAACAAAAAGGCAAGCGAAAGAGAGAGGAGAAAGAGATTGGGAAAGAGAGGGCGAATAAAACGACAAGGGTAAAGTGGGTGTCGGGGATATACCTCGCGGCATAAACCGCCGGATGTATGACCCGGCTAGAGTTTGGCGATTCATCGGTGACCCACTTGGACCTGGCGGTTTAAGATTCATTGGTAATCCGGCAGGCGGGTCAGAGGAGAGACAAGACCCGGTGGCCCAACGGGCGGTTTATGGAAGGCCGGATCACGCTATAGTGGGCCGGTTTATGAGGAAAGCATAAGGAATATTCCCTTACAAAGGAAGCAAGACTAGGACTCCACTTTTAATAGAGTAATCCTAATCCAACTAGGATTAGTCATGTAAACCATCCCTTCAACATATATAAGGAGGGGCAGGGCTCCCCAAAGAGGGACAAGCAACAAGAAACAATCTCTAGGGCTAGACACAACTAGAGGAGGGCCGATTTACGGCGACTCCCTTGTGATGATAATGAGACCTAGCCTCAAACAACATGTAGGGTTATTACCGGATGATGTTTCCTGGGGCCCAAAGCTGTCTAAACCCTTGTCTTGTGTTGCGCTTCTCGATTCCGCTCAACCCCTCTCAAGCTACCACACAGATGCGTTGGCATCGCGACTAAGTCCTCACATTAGGACATCTGACATGTTAATTCCATGATAGTGGGGGAGAGGAAAACGAGAGGCAAATGGCAAATAATGTAAATGCGAGGGAGATGAGTTTGTGATGGGTACTTGGTATGTCTTGACTTGAGCGAAGACCTCCCCGGCAACGGTGCTAGAAATCCTTCTTGCTACGTCTTGAGCCTGCGTTGGTTTTCCTTGAAGAGGAAAGGGTGATGCAGCATAGTAGCATAAGTATTTCCCTCAGTTTTTGAGAACCAAGGTATCAATCCAGTAGGAGGCTCCTCACAAGTCCCACGCACCTACACAAACAAACAAGAACTCGCAACCAACGCAATAAAGGGGTTGTCAATCCCTTCAAGGACACTTGCCAAAGTGAGATCTGATAGAGATAATATGATAAGATAAATATATTTTTGGTATTTTATGATATAGATTGGAAAAGTAAAGATGCAAATAAAAGTAGATTGAAAGCTTATATGATAAGAGATAGACCCGGGGGCATAGGTTTCACTAGTGGCTTCTCTCAAGATATCATAATTATTACGGTGGGTGAACAAATTACTGTCGAGCAATTGATAGAAAAGAGAATAATTATGAGATTATCTAGGCATGATCATGTATATATGCATCACGTCCATGACAAGTAGACCGAAATGATTCTGCATCTACTACTATTACTCCACACATCGACCGCTATCCAGCATGCATCTAGAGTATTAAGTTCATGAAGAACAGAGTAACACATTAAGAAAGATGACATGATGTAGAGGGATAAACTCATGCAATATGATATAAACCCCATCTTTTTATCCTCGATGGAAACTATACAATACGTGCCTTGCTGCCCCTGCTGTCACTGGGAAAGGACACCGCAAGACTGAACCCAAAGCTAAGCACTTCTCCCATGGCAAGAAAGATCAATCTAGTAGGCCAAACCAAACCGATAATTCGAAGAGACTTGCAAAGATAACTTAATCACACATAAAATAATTCAGAGGATATTCAAATATTTCTCATAGATAAACTTGATCATAAAACCACCATTCATCGGATCACGACAAACACACCGCAAAAAGAGTTACATCGAATAGATCTCCAGTGGGAATGCAAATCCATTGTCATGTCTCGGTGGCATCTGATGGGTTTAGAAAAGATGAGAAAACAGAATAGAATGAGGGCTAAAGGGGAAAACACTACCCATATGCACATGAGACAAACACAATCATATCACTTCAATCAATTCACACAAGGGCATACAATCGGTCTAACTATCATTACAAAAGTGCTTAGACTATACTATATACATGGGGGAATACTACTACTGATATGGTGGTTGACTAGAAAGTTTGATCGGTGGAAGACTCCATGATATCCGCTCCAGTTTCATCAACATAGTCATCATCACTATCATCAGGGTCTGAGTCGGTGTCGTCGATGATGATGTAGTCCTCCGAACGAATGGAATCATCGTCATCTCCTCCTGGCGCGGGGTCTCCCAAGAACACTCCTAGTTTCCTCGTCAGGTTGTCATTCTTCTCCACTAGTATCGTCATTTCCTCCTCATATCCGTCGTGTGTAGACTTGAGTTCTTCTTCTAGCTCCGTAATCTTGATCATTGCCTTCTTCAGATCTATCATGCCTGTGCACATTTGGTTCTCCTGGCGACGAATGTGGTGGCTTAACTCCTGGATGAAAGCTGTAGTGGACATGTCCCTCCTGGTGCTAATCATCTCCCATTGCTCATCTCGGCGCGCACAAATCTGGTAGATAGTATCCTTGAGATCCTTGTGGTAAACTTCACCAATGCATCTGATACGTCTCCGTCGTATCTATAATTTTTGATTGTTCCATGCCAATATTATTCAACTTTTATATACTTTTGGCAACTTTTTATACTATTTTTTGGGACTAACATATTGATCCAGTGCCCAGTGCCAGTTCCTGTCTGTTGCATGTTTTTTGTTTCACAGAAACCCAATATCAAACGGAGTCCAAATGAGATAAAAACGGGAAGAGATTTTTTTTTGGAATATTTATGATTTTTGGGAAGTAAAATCAACGCGAAACGGTGTCCGGGGTGGCCACGAGACAGGGGGGCGCGCCCTCCCCCTGGGTGCGGCCTAGGCTCTCGTGGGCCACTCATAAGGCGGTTGACGCTCTTCTTTTGGCGCAAGAAAGCTAATTTTATGAGAAAGATCTGGGCGAAAGATTCACCCCAAGCGGAGTTACGGATCTCCAGATATAAAGGAAACAGTGAAGGGGCAGAATCAGAGAACGCAGAAACAGAGAGATAGATCCAATCTCAGAGGGGCTCTCGCCCCTCCCACGCCATGGGAGCCAAGTACTAGAGGGGAAACCCTTCTCCCATCTAGGGAGAAGGTCAAGGAATAATAAGAAGAAGGGGTTCTCTCTCCCCTTGCTTCCGGTGGCGCCGGAACACCGCCGGGGGCCATCATCATCACCGCGATCTTCACCAACACCACCGTCATCTTCACCAACATCTCCATCACCTTCCCCCCTCTATCTACAGCGGTCCACTCTCCCGCAACCCGCTGTACCCTCTACTTGAACATGGTGCTTTATGCTTCATATTATTTTCCAATGATGTGTTGACATCCTATGATGTCTGAGTAGATCTTCGTTGTCCTATTGGTGGTTGATGAATTGCTATGATTGATTTAATTTGCTTGTGGTTATGTTGCTGTCCTATGGTGCCCATCATATGAGCGCGCGCGTGGATCACACCATAGGGTTAGTTGTATGTTGATAGGACTATGTGTTAGAGGGCAAGAGTGACAGAAGATCCAGACTAGCATAGAAATTGATACATACGGGATTGAAGGGGGACCAATATATCTTAATGCTATGGTTGGGTTTTACGTTAATGAACGTTAGTAGTTGCGGACTTCTTGCTAATAGTTCCAATCATAAGTGCATAGAATTCCAAGTCAGGGATGACATGCTAGCAAGGCCTCTCCCACATAAAAACTTGCTATTGGTCTAGTAACGTAGTCAATTGCTTAGGGACAATTCCACTACTCCTACCACCACTTTTCCACACTCGCTATATTTACGTTATTGCATCTTTATCTAAACAACCCCTACTTTTTATTTACGTTCTCTTTATTATCTTGCAAACCTCTCCTATCACACCTACAAAGTACTTCTAGTTTCATACTTGTTCTAGGTAAAGCGAACGTCAAGTGTGCGTAGAGTCGTATCAGTGGCCGATAGGACTTGAGAGAGTATTTGTTCTACCTTTAGCTCCTCGTTGGGTTCGACACTCTTACTTATCGAAAGAGGCTACAACTATCCCGTATACTTGCGGGTTATCAAGACCTTTTTCTGGCGCCGTTGTCGGGGAGTCATAGCGTGGGGTGAATATTCTCATGTGTGCTTGTTTGCTTTATCACTAAGTAATTTTTATTTGCTGTTCTTAGTTGTTCTCTATCTTTAGTTATGGATATGGAACACAAAATACCAAAAAAATTAGATGTACTTGCTACTCATGTAGATGGGGTAACTCCTAAAACTCCTGACTCTCATTATGCGAGAGATATTATGTACTACTGTGATAATCCTGAGAAAACCCCATTCAACTTTATAATGGGAGACACGTTGGATCAACGTGAATAATTTAGGGATTATCGCTCGACACAAAAAGGGAAACTATTATGGGATCAATTTATTATGTTGCGTTGGTATGCCTGGAATCTATGCTTGAGATATGATATTACTTGTTGCTCTAGGATGGAGGCTCCACACCTTCCCTTTTCATGCAAATTTAATGATAATGAAACCTTAGCTTCTTATGATAATGGTATATATGATTACTATGATGTGGAACAAATAGAAGAATTTGTTGCTTTTAAGGCTGCTTATGAAATTGAAGCTTTGTTTGAAAAGTATGAAGCTTTTGATGATGATGGTTATAGGCTTGAAAATCTTGCTATGCTTATATATTGCTATAAAAAATATGAATACACTTACTATATTAATGCTTTTATGAAGAAAGTCTCCGCTGTCCAAGAAGATACTAATATTTTGCAGGAAGCTATGGAAGAAAAAATTGATGAAACTATGAGCTCATTGGATGAAAAAGATGATGAGGAGAGCGAAGAACAAAAGGAGGAAGAGCGGATTAGCTACCCGTGCCCACCTTCTAATGAGAGTAACCCTCCAACTCATAGATTATTTAATTCCCCTTCGTGCTTACCGAAGGATGATTGCTATGATCCCTTGAATTTGTTTGAAATATCCCTTTTCGATGATGATTGCTATGCTTGTGGCCAAGATGCCGAAATGAATTATGCTTATGGAGATGAACTTGCTATAGTTCCTTATGTTAAACATGAAATTGTTGCTATTGTACCCACACATGATAGTCCTATTATCTTTTTGAATTCTCCCTACTACACTATATCTGAGAAGTTTGTGCTTATTAAGGATTATATTGATGGGTTTCCTTTTACCATTGCACATGATGATTTTGATGAATGTAATATGAATGTGCTTGCTGCTCCTACTTGCAATTATTATGAGAGGGAACTATTTCTCCACCTCTCTATGTTTCCCATACTATGAAATTGCAAGAAACTGCTTATACTATGCATTGCCCTTTACTTGGTGTGCATGAATTGTTCTTTTATGACATGCTGATGCATAGGAAGAGGGTTAGACTTCATCATTACATGATATATGTTACTTTTTGCTCACTACTAAATTACAAATCATTGTTAATTAAAATTGGCTTTGATATACCTTGGGATCCGGGTAGATCCATTACTTGAGCACTAAATGCCTAGCTTAATGGCTTTAAAGAAAGCGCTGCCAGGGAAACAACCCGGAAGTTTTAGAGAGTCATTTGTTTCTGTTGAGTGCTTTTATATAGTTTAAAAACAAAAAAAAATAAAGAGGGGAAGCTAAAAACTTTTCAAAAAGGAAAGTGAAAGTGAAAAAGACAAGCATTGTTGAAGTGGGAGCTAGCCTTGAACCTTGTTCATGCTCACGGAAACTTTGTGAATCTTGATTACAGAAACTTTTCATCAAAAATAATTATTCCCTTGTATAATTCCATTGTATTATCTCTACCTAATAATAAAGCGCGGTGGGTTTCCGTCGTCCGTCACCCCTATTTGCAAAAAAATCCCTACAGTTTGTTGAAATCAACCCGCAATCCATCTATAAGTCATAACGAACCGTTTTTTTAACTTTTTTAGAAACCCCCCTGAGATTTCAGGTAATCAACCCACCGTCCATATTTAAGTCATACGAATCGTTTTTTTTATTTTAACAGAAAACCCCCTAAGCTTTCGGTTAATCAATCCGCAGTTTATCTAAAACAAAATTATCCATATCTTTTAAACCGTAACTCCGATTTTAACATATTATATATGAAATTTGATTAGAAAAATGTGTAGAATCTAAATATGATGTTACTTTTAGCTGTTAAATATTTTTAAACTATTAATTTGGGTGCAAACTTAATCTATAGTGCATGGTCCGTTTTTCTTTCGCACCGGCGGCGATCCAAATTGCAAATAAACACACATTAAAACCAGATTGAGTGGGAAAAACATTGATAACCACGCATACACAACTCTGAAAAACCTCGCGGGAAAAAACAACACTTTTCTCATCTTATTCTGAGCGATTGTGTGCGTGCGAGAGCGCGCGTGTGTGCGTGTGAGAGAGAGACGCCTTAGGACTGACCACATTCAAATGCATTTTCGTTGTGTGAGCAATGAGACTACTGTCGGGAACACAAATGTGATGCCATTTTAAATAAAGAACGTCTACCTATCAGGGTCTCGTGTCGGGGTCATTGGGTTAAGAGCGTGTATTTTTTCTGTCCTGTTGCAACGCACGGGCTCTTTTGCTAGTAAAAATAATGTGCTAAGGTTTGCCTTTAGGATGTTTACAATGCTTGTTGGTTTGTACAGTGCAGGACAGAAACTTTGTCTGTAGTGCGCGATTTTACATTTTTAACTGGAACGTCAAATGGTTCTGATTCCTTTTGCAATGTCTTACTATACAACTTTTTTATTTTTCCTAATTTTGGTAGAATTTGTTGGTTACAGAAGTATTGTGATTGTTCAGATTGCTACAGACTGTTCTGTTTTTGACAGATTCTGTTTTTGATGCATAGTTTGCTTGTTTTTGATGAATCTATCAATTTATATCAGTGGATTAAGCCATGGAAAATCTATATTACAGTAGACACATTGAAAAAACAAAATATGAATTGGTTTGCTACAGTACCTAGAGTGGTGATTTGCTTTATTATACTAACGGATCTTACCGAGTTTTCTGTTGAAGTTTTGTGTGGATGTAGTGTCTAATCGAGGATGTCTCGATATGAGGAAAAGGAAGAGAGGCAAGAGCTCAAGCTTGGGGATGCCCGAGGCACCCCAAATAAATATTCAAGGATACTCAAGCGTCTAAGCTTGGGGATGCCCCGGAAGGCATCCCCTCTTTCTTCAACTAGTATCAGTATGTTTTCGAATTCATTTTGTTCATACATTATGTGCAAGTCTTGGAGCGTCTTTTGCATTTAGTTTTCATTTTTCTTTTATGCACCATGCTGGTATGAGATAGTCCTTGGTTGATTTATAGAATGCTCATTGCACTTCACTTAAATCTTTTGAGTATGGCTTTATAGAATGCTTCATGTGCCTCACTTATATCATTTGAAGTTTGGATTGCCTGTTTCTCTTCACATAGAAAACCGTCATTTGTAGAATGCTCTTTTGCTTCACTTTTATTTGTTAGAGCGTGGGCATATCTTTTGTAGAAATAATTAAACTCTCTTGCTTCACTTATATCTGTCTAGAGAGATGACATGAATTGGTCATTCACATGGTTAGTCATAAAATCCTACATAAGCTTGTAGATCGCTGAATATGATATGTTTGATTCCTTACAATAGTTTTGCGATATAAAGGTGGTGATATTAGAGTCGTGCTAGTTGAGTAATTGTGAAATTGATAAATACTTGTGTTGAGGTTTGCAAGTCCCATAGCATGCACGTATGGTGAACCATTATGTAACGAAGTTGGAGCATGGGGTGCTCTTTGATTGCTTTCCTTATGAGTGGCAGTCGGGGACGAGCGATGGAATTTTTCTTACCAATCTATCCCTCTTGGGGTATGCGTAGTAGTACTTTGCTTCGAGGGCTAAGTAGGCTTTTGCGATAAGTATATGAGTTCTTTATGACTAATGTGAGTCCATGGATATACGCACATTCATCCTTCCACTTTGCTAGTTTCTATTTTACCGTGCAACTTTCGCCGGTAGCATAAACCCATTATTTACCTTCCTCAAAACAGCCACCATACCTACCTATATGGCATTTCCATAGCCATTCCGAGATATATTGCCATGCAACTTCCATCATCATCATATACATGACTTGAGCATTCATTGTCATATTGCTTTGCATGATCGTAAGATAGCTAGCATGATGTTTTCATGGCTTGTCCATTTTTTGATGTCATTGCTATGCTAGATCATTGCACATCCCGGTACATTGCTGGAAGCATTCATATAGAGTCATATCTTTGTTCCAGATATTGAGTTGTAAGTAAATAAAAGTGTGATGATCATCATTATTAGAGCATTGCCCCAGTGAGGAAAGGATGAAGGAGACTATGAATCCCCCACAAGTCGGGATGAGACTCCGGACTTTATGAAAAATAAAAGAGGCCAAAGAAGCCCAAATAAAAAAAAGAGGCCAAAGAAGCCCACCAAAAAGAAAGAAAAAAAATAAAAAAAATGAAAAAAATGAAAAATAAAAAGAAAAAATGAGAGAAAAAGAGAGAAGGGCCAATGTTACTATCCTTTTACCACACTTGTGCTTCAAAGTAGCACCATGTTATTTATAGAGAGAGCCTCCTATGCTTTCACCTTCATATACTATTGGGAATTTTCATTATAGAACTTGGCTTGTATATTCCGATGATGGGCTTCCTCAAATGCCCGAGGTCTTCATGAGCAAGCAAGTTGGATGCACACCCACTTAGTTTCCAGTTTGAGCTTTCATACACTTATAGCTCTTAGTGCATCCGTTGCATGGCAATCCCTACTCACTCACATTGATCTCTATCGATGGGCATCTCCATAGCCCGTTGATACGCCTACTTGATGTGAGACTATCTTCTCCCTCTTTTTGTTCTCACAATCACCACCATATACCACCATAGTGCTATGTCCATGGCTTGCGCTCATGTATTGCGTAAGAGTTGAAAAAACTGAAGCACGTTAAAAAGTACGAACCAATTGCTCGGCTCGTCATCGGGGTTGTGCATGATGAGAGTATTTTGTGTGACGAAGATGGAGCATAGCCAGACTATATGATTTTGTAGGGATGAGCTTTCTTTGGCTATGTTATTTTGATAAGACATAATTGCTTGGTTGGTATACTTGAAGTATTATTGTTTTTATGTCAAATGATAGACTATTGCTTTGAATCACTCGTGTCTTAATATTCATGCCATGATTAGACATATGATCCAGATTATGCTAGGTAGCATTCCACATCAAAATTATCTTTTTATCATTTACCTACTCGAGGACGAGCATGAATTAAGCTTGGGGATGCTGATACGTCTCCGTCGTATCTATAATTTTTGATTGTTCCATGCCAATATTATTCAACTTTTATATACTTTTGGCAACTTTTTATAATATTTTTTGGGACTAACATATTGATCCAGTGCCAGTTCCTATCTGTTGCATGTTTTTTGTTTCATAGAAACCCAATATCAAACAGAGTCCAAACGAGATAAAAACGGACGGAGATTTTTTTGGAATATTTATGATTTTTGGGAGGTAAAATCAACGCGAAACGGTGTCCGGGGTGGCCACGAGATAGGGGGGCGCGCCCTCCCCCCTGGGCGTGGCCTGGGATCTCGTGGGCCACCCGTAAGGCGGTTGACGCTCTTCTTTTGGCGCAAGAAAGCTAATTTTATGAGAAAGATCTGGGAGAAATATTCACCCCAATCGGAGTTACGGATCTCCAGATATAAAGGAAACGGTGAAGGGGCGGAATCAGAGAACACAGAAACAGAGAGATAGATCCAATCTCGGAGGGGCTCTCGCCCCTCCCACGCCATGGGAGCCAAGGACCAGAGAGGAAACCCTTCTACCATCTAGGGAGAAGGTCAAGGAAGAAGAAGAAGAAGGGGGGATCTCTCCCCCTTGCTTCCGGTGGCGCCGGAATGCCGCCGGGGGCCATCATCATCACCGCGATCTTCACCAACACCACCGTTATCTTCACCAACATCTCCATCATGTTCCCCCTCTATCTACAGCGGTCCACTCTCCCGCAACCCGCTGTACCCTCTACTTGAACATGGTGCTATATGCTTCATATTATTTTCCAATGATGTGTTGCCATCCTATGATGTCTGAGTAGATCTTCGTTGTCATATTGGTGGTTGATGAATTGCTATGATTGACTAAATTTGCTTGTGGTTATGTTGCTGTCCTATGGTGCCCATCATATGAGCGCGCACGTGGATCACACCATAGGGTTAGTTGTATGTTGATAGGACTATGTATTGGAGGGCAAGAGTGACAGAAGCTCCAGACTAGCATAGAAATTGATACATACGGGATTGAAGGGGGACCAATATATCTTAATGCTATGGTTGGGTTTTACCTTAATGAACGTTAGTAGTTGCGGACTGCTTTCTAATAGTTCCAATCATAAGTGCATAGAATTCCAAGTCAGGGATGACATGCTAGCAGGGCCTCTCCCACATAAAAACTTGCTACCGGTCTAGTAACGTAGTCAATTGCTTAGGGACAATTCCACTACTCCTACCACCACTTTTCCACACTCGCTATATTTACTTTATTGCATCTTTATCTAAACAGCCCCTACTTTTTATTTACGTTTTCTTTATTATCTTGCAAACCTCTCCTATCACACCTACAAAGTACTTCTAGTTTCATACTTGTTCTAGGTAAAGCGAACGTCAAGCATGCGTAGAGTCGTATCAGTGGCCAATAGGACTTGAGAGAGTATTTGTTCTACCTTTAGCTCCTCGTTGGGTTCGACACTCTTACTTATCGAAAGAGGCTACAACTATCCCGTATACTTGCGGGTTATCACCATCCCATGGTGATGTGGGCTGCCATGCTCTTTCCTAGACTCCAGGTTGGTGCATCGAAGGAAAACTCTATGGGCTCAATAACTGGCATGAACGTCCTTCCTAGAACTTGAACTTGAATCATCCAACGCTCCTCTTCTGGTAGAGTGGCTATGTAGGTCCCGGTGAAGCTTGGTATTCCTATGTTCACGTACCTAGTGACTTCCTTCAAGTGTCATCCAAAAGGTGTATCTTCATCCGGTTGTGTAAACTCGTTCCTTACATCCGCCATCCTATAGAGTAGAAAAGGGAGAGGAGTCAGAAATGAGAAGAGAAGAGTGTACTATGGTCTTAGCTTAGTGGTCGTGTCCTACAGTCAGCGTGTGCTCTGATACCATCTTGTAGCGACCAGACCTCAAACAATCCAGTCTCTGTGCATCAGTGTCATCCCTGGATCGGTAATGCTGACACACACAGTACTCGAGGATTTATAACAGAGTAGCAAGCACACACTTATTACATCGATTGTCTCAAAATAGAACTTATTACAATAATATGGCTTAAGGCCATCTCAAAACGATAATAGCGGAAGGCTTGGAAGATAAAGTGAGTCCATCAACTCCAACAACATAGTTGAGTGAATGACAACGACCTATGGCACCTTACTCGTCGTCTGAAAAGTCTGCAACATGATATGTTGCAGCCTGAAACGGGCCAGCACATGGAATATGCTGGCAAAGTAACACATAGAGTAATGAACAGAATAAATGCTATCACTACATGCAATATGGCTGGTGGAAAGCTCTATGGTTACAGTTTTTGCATAAAGCCAATTTTTCCCTACAACAAAGGAATATTGTTTTTAACTATCATGGTGGTTGTTAAACATTGAGAAGGTTCCTCCAACTCAATCCCATTTAAACATCATCAATTACCCAACAAAATTAATTTAGAGTGATGAGATCAACATGATAATCCAAGAACCAGATACTCAAGATGTCCATAACCGGGGACACGGCTAACCATGATTAGTTTGTACACTCTGCAGAGGTTTGTGCACTTTTCCCCACAAGACTCGATCTCCTCCGTTGGATTTCTCGCACTACATGATGTTTGGGAAACGGATGACCGAGACACAGTCTTTTAGAAACATTAACTCTTTACTCTGGGTGGACAGTTACACCTACTTTCCCCTACATCTGCTAGCCCATAATATCTTGTGGCTGCACATGGAAGTTTCTAGCATGAATAATCTTATGATCCCTTTGAGCCTGGGTGGCGGACCATAGGACGATTACATGGGTACTCTGGGATATCCTAGGATAACACTGGATTCTCTAGGTGCCCTGACAACCACTAGGTACTCCAGGGTGCCTCAAGAAATCCACCCAGATGTGTATTTAAGTACCCACCTTAATTTAACCATTAATTAACAAAGCTCACATCTGTCATGGATACACTCACCCAATCCACGTCTACGAGCATAACATAGCAATCCTGAGCATAACGTAGAAGTAACTCCTAAATGTTTGATAATAAACAGGGCAATAGGTTCTACCTCATCAACTACTTCTCAAAACCCACATGTTATTCAGATCCTAACCATGCAATGTTTGAGGGTTGAAACTAATGCATAAAAACATTGGTAATAAAGGGATATGATCAAAGTGTTACATGCCTTGCTGATGATCTGCAAAACCTAGGGACTCATAGTAGCACACTTCGCACTCCGGGAATTCTATCGCAATCAAACAATATCATATATAAGTACTCAACTAAATGCATAAGTAAAACTCAACTAAGAAGATCTAACCAGAAAGTTCAACTGAAGAACTCCGGTTTGAAAAAAGAATCAAATCAAACGGAGCAATGAAACTCAAACTACGAAAGAAACAAGATCCAATTACTAATCTGGACTAAAGTCAAATTTTACTGTAACAAAATCTTGTTCAAGTTAGTTAAACAAAAAGAGGGCCTCGAGAAGAATATCTAGGCGCTTGAATCACCTGATTCCGATAAACGAGCGAAAAGATAAACTAAAACAAAGGACGTGGCTGAAATCGCGATCGAAAATAATCGCGGGAAAACCCGGGAAAAAGAAAATCTGACGAACAGGCTAACGAACGAACGTTCGCTGTCTATGCTAAACGGACGAACATCGTTCATTAAAATGGATGTATGAATGAACGTCCTCTATTTAACTAAACCGCAAAAAAACCTAACCGGATCTAAAAAAACGCATCTAGGGTTTAAAAAAACCCGATCGGTTTTAAAAAAACCAAACAACGGCTGCGGCGGCTACCTCATCGGTGGCGGGGTTGGCGGCGGCGGCGGCACTCTGATGATGGCGGGCGGGGCGGCAGCGTGGGGCGACGGCAAGACGGGCGGCGGCGGCGGCGGGCGGTGGCGGCTTGGGCGCCGTGGGGCTAGGGTTTGGGGCGGCGGCGACTTGGGCTGGGGGGGCCTCGGCCTCGGCTTATAAGGGCCGACCGGGTCGGAGTCCTGGGCGAACACGGCCCGGTAGGTCGGTTGCACTTTTTTTTAAAATAATTTCGACACGCAAAAAAACAATTAAAAGAAATACTAAACGGACTCCAAAAATCCTGAAATAAATTTTCACCGTCCTCTAAAAATATAACGGACAAAGTGAACTTTTATTTGGGCCTCTAATGCAATTTTGAAAAACGCATTTTTAACTCCAAATAAAATTCTTATTTGAGTTTAATATTTTTCCTCTAATATTTCTTTATTTTGGAGAAGTCATTTTATCACCTCTCTTTTATTTTCAGAATGGAAATATTTCTGAGAGAAAATTAATTAAAACCAAATGATCCTCTTTTCAAAATTTGAGAAAAATCAAATATGAAAATAACGAAATCCCCAACTCTCTTTGTGGGTCCTTGAGTTGCTTAGAATTTCTAGGATCAACCAAAAATGCATGAAAATATGATATGCAATGATGATCTAATATATAACATTCCAAATTGAAAATTTGGGATGTTACACTTGGAAAGGACACCACAAGATTGAACCCAAAGCTAAGCACTTCTCACATTGCAAGAAAGATCAATCTAGTAGGCCAAACTAAACCGATAATCAAATCATCCATATAAGAATCCAGAGAAGAACCAAATAATATTCATAGATTATCTGATCATAAATCCACAATTCATCGGATCTCGGCAAACACACCGCAAAAGAATATTACATCGAATAGATCTCCAAGAACATCGAGGAGAACATGGTATTGGGAATCAAAGAGAGATAAGAAGCCATCTACCTAATAACTATGGACCCGAAGGTCTGTGGTAAACTACTCACGCTTCATCGAAGAGGTAATGGTGTTGATGTAGAAGCCCTCCATGATCGAATCCCCCTCCGGCAGGACACCGGAAAAGGTCCCTAGATGGGATCTCACGGGTACAGAAGGTTGCGGCGCTGGAAAAGTGGTTTCGTGGCTCTCCTGGATGTTTTTCAGTGTATAAGAGTATATATAGGCGAAGGAACTAGGTCAGGGGAGCTACGAGGGGCTCACGAGGTAGGGGAGCATGCCCTACCCCCCTGGGCGCACCCTCCTGTCTCGTGGCCGCCTCGTTGCGTCTCCGAATTCATCTCCAAGTCTTCTGGTTTCCTTTCGGTCCAAGAAAGATCATCACGAAGGTTTCATTCCGTTTGGACTCTGTTTGGTATTCCTTTTTTGTGAAGCAAAAAAACAGAAACTGGCACTGGGCCCTCGGTTAATAGGTTAGTCCCAAAAACAATATAAAATAGCATCTAAATGCCTATTAAACATCAAAAATAGATAATATAATAGCATGGAACAATCAAAAATTATAGATACGTTGGAGACGTATCAAGCATCCCCAAGCTTAATTCCTGCTCGTCCTCAAGTAGGTAAGTGATAAAAACAAAATTTTTGATGTGGAATGCTACCTAACATATTTATCAATGTAATTTTCTTTATCGTGGCATGAATGTTCAGATTTGAAAGATTCAAGACAAAAGTTTAATATCGACATAAAAATAATAATACTTCAAGCATACTAACAAAGCAATCATGTCTTCTCAAAATAACATGGCCAAAGAAAGCTATCCCTACAAAATCATATAGTCTGGCTATGCTCTATCTTCATCACACAAAATATTTAAATCATGCACAACCCCGATGACAAGCCAAGCAATTGTTTCATACTTTTGATGTTCTCAAACTTTTTCAATCTTCACGCAATACATTAGCATGAGCCATGGATATAGAACTGGTGGAATAGAATATGGTGGTTGTGGAGAAGACAAAAAGGAAGAAGATACTCTCACATCAACTAGGCGTATCAACGGGCTATGGAGATGCCCATCAATAGATATCAATGTGAGTGAGGTGGGATTGCCATGCAACGGATGCACTAGAGCTATAAGTGTATGAAAGCTCAAAAAGAAACTAAGTGGGTGTGCATCCAACTTGCTTGCTCACGAAGACCTAGGGCATTTTGTGGAAGCCCATCATTGGAATATACAAGCTAAGTTCTAGAATGAAAATTCCCACTAGTATATGAAAGTGAAAAAATAGGAGACACTCTATCATGAAGATCATGGTGCTACTTTGAAGCACAAGTGTGGAAAAAGGATAGTAACATTGCCCCTTCTCTCTTTTTCTCTCATTTTTTTATTTGGGTCTTTTTATGGCCTCTTTTTCTTTTCTCTTTTTTTTCGTCTGGAGTATCATCCCGACTTGTGGGGGAATCATAGTCTCCATCATCCTTTCCTCACATGGGACAATGCTCTAATAATGAAGATCATCATACTTTTATTTACTTACAACTCAAGAATTACAACTCAATACTTAGAACAAAATATGACTCTATGTGAATGCCTCCGGCGGTGTACCGGGATGTGCCACGAATCAAGAGGGACATGTATGAAAAATTGTTTACGGTGGCTTTGCCACAAATACGATGTCAACTACATGATCATGCATAGCAATATGACAATGAAGGAGCGTGCCATAATAAATGGAACGGTGGAAAGTTTCATGGCAATATATCTCGGAATGGCTATGGAAAGGCCATAGTAGGTAGGTATGGTGGCTGTTTTGAGGAAGGTATATGGTGAGTGTATGGTACCGGCAAAAATTGTGCGACACAAGAGAGGCTAGCAATGGTGGAAGGGTGAGAGTGCGTATAATCCATGGACTCAACTTTAGTCATAAAGAACTCACATACTTATTGCAAAAATCTATTAGTTATCAAAACGAAGTACTACGCGCATGCTCCTAGGGGGATATATTGGTAGGAAGAGACCATCGCTCATCCCCGACCACCACTCATAAGGAAGACAAACAATAAATAAATCATGCTCCAACTTCATCACATAAAGGTTCACCATACGTGCATGCTACGGGAATCACAAACTTTAACACAAGTATCGCTCAAATTCACAATTACTCTACTAGAATGACTCTAATATCACCATCTTCATATCTCAAAACAATCATAAAGAATCAAACTTCTCGTAGTATTCAATGCACTTTATATGAAAGTTTTTATTATATCCATCTTAGATGCCCATCATATTTGGACTAGTTTTATAACCAAAGCAAATTACCATGCTGTTCTAAAGGACTCTCAAAATAATATAAGTGAAGCATGAGAGTTCAAAAATTTCTATCAAATAAAACCACCGCCATTCTCTAAAAAGATATAAGTGAAGCACTAGAGCAATATTGCTTAGCTCAAAAGATATAAGTGAAGCACATAGAGTATTCTAATAAATCATGATTCATGTGTGTCTCTCCCAAAATGTGTGTATAGCAAGGATGATTGTGGTAAACTAAAAAGAAAAGACTCAAATCATACAAGACACTCCAAGCAAAACACATATCATGTGGTGAATAAAAATATAGCCTCAAGTAAAGTTACCGATAGACGAAGACGAAAGAGGGGATGCCTTCTGGAGCATCCCCAAGATTAGGCTTTTGTTTGTCCTTGAATTTTACCTTGGGGTGCCTTGTGCATCCCCAATCTTAGGCTCTTGCCACTCTTTATTCCATAGTCCATCAAATCCTTACACAAAACTTGAAAACTTCACAACACAAAACTCGACAGAAAATCTCATGAGCTCCGCTAGTATAAGAAAATAAATCACCACTTTAAGGTACTGTTGCCAACTCATTATTTATTTATATTGGTGTAATATCTACTGTATTCCAACTTCTCCATGGTTCAA
>NC_041389.1:469714911-469733611 GCF_002162155.2 Triticum dicoccoides | reverse complement strand
CGATACTACCCATAGATTCATCAAAATAAGCAAACAACACGCGGAAAACAGAATCTGTCAAAAACAAAACAATCTGTAACTCTCGAATACTTATGTGACTCCAAAAATACACCCAAATTAGGAAAATCTGAGAAATTTGTCTACCAATCCAGATAAAAAATAATCATATCAAAATCACATTTCTGTGAATCTTCAAAACTAATTTACTGGGCACAAAAGTTTCTGATTTTCAACAGGATCAACACAACTATCACCGTAAGCTATCCTAAAGGTTTAACTTGGTACAAAAATTAATTAAAACTTAAAACCACATCTAACCAGAGGCTAGATGAATTATTTATTACTAAACAGGAGCAAAATCAAAGAACAAAAATAAAATTGGGTTGCCTCCCAACAAGCGCTATCGTTTAACGCCCTTAGCTAGGCATAAAAACACGAATAGATCTAGGTATCGCCATCTTTGGTATGCAATCCATAAGTGGCTCTCATAATATATTCATATGGAAATTTAATTTTCTTCCTAGGAAAGTGTTCCGTGCCTTTCCTTAACGGAAATTGGAATCTAATGTTTCCTTCTTTCATATCAATAATTGCACCAATCGTTCTAAGGAAAGGTCTACCAAGAATAATAGGACATGTAGGATTGCAATCTATATCAAGAACAATGAAATCTACGGGCACATAATTCCTATTTTCAACAATAAGAACATCATTAATCCTTCCGATAGGTTTCTTAATGGTGGAATCCACAAGATGCAAATTTAAAGATCAAATTCACGGAAGCCTAGCACATAACACAAAGTTTTTAGAATCGTGGAAACACTAGCACCCAAATCACACAAAGCATAGCATTCACAATCTTTAATCTTAATCTCAATAGTAGGTTCCCACTCATCATAAAGTTTTCTAGGGATAGAAACTTCTAGTTCAAGCTTTTCTTCAAAAGATTGCATCATAGCATCCATGATATGTTTAGTAAAAGCTTTGTTTTGATTATAAGAATGAGGGGAATTTAACACGGATTGCAACAAGGAAATACAATCTATTAAAGAACAATTATCATAATTAAATTTCTTGAAATCCAAAATAGTGGGTTCATAGCTACTTAAAGTTTTGACCTCTCCAATCCCAGTTTTATCAATTTTTACATCAAGATCTAAAAACTCCAAATCATTGGGACGCCTTTTAACTAAATTTGACTCATCTCCAGTCCCATCTTTATCAAGATTTATATTGGAAAACAAAGATTTAATAAGAGTTACATCAATCACTTTTAGATCTTCATCATTATTATCATGAAAACTAGAAGAACACGCTTTTACAAACCAATCTTTTTTAGCACACATCTTAGTGGTTCTTTCTTTGCACTCATCAATGGAAATTATCATGGCCTTGAGAGACTCATTGATATCATGCTTAGGTGGGATAGATCTAAGTTTCAAAGAATTAACATCAAGAGAAATTCTATCCACGTTCCTAGCCAACTCATCAATCTTAAGCAATTTTTCTTCAATCAAAGCATTGAAATTCTTTTGCAAACTCATAAATTATTTAACACTATTCTCAAAATCAGAGGGCATCTTATTAAAATTTCCAGAGTTGCTATAGGAGTTACCAAAATTATTCCTACCAACAAAATTCACATCCATAGATTCATTATTATTCTCAGTCAAAGTGGACAAAGGCATATCATTAGGATTAGAAGAAACACTTTTATTAGCAAATAATTTCATAAGTTCATCCATCTTTCCACTCAAAAGATTAATCTCTTCAATCGCATGAACCTTTTTACTAGTGGATCTTTCGGTGTGCCATTGAGAATAAATTACCATAATATTATCTAGGAGCTTAGTAGCCTCTCCTAAAGTGATTTCCATAAAAGTGTCTCCCGCGGTCGAATCTAAAAGATTTCTAGAAGCAAAATTCAATACGTCATAAAAGTTTTGTATAATCATCCACAAATTCAAACCATGTGTAGGGCAATTACGTATCATCAATTTCATCCTTTCCAAAGATTGTGCAACATGCTCATGATCAATTTGCTTAAAATTCATAATATCGTTCCTAAGGGAGATGATCTTAGCGGGAGGAAAATACTTAGAGATGAAAGCATCTTTACACTTATTCCACGAATCAATAGTACTTTTAGGCAAAGATGAGAACTAAGTTTTAACACGATCTCTAATTGGAAACAAAAATAGCTTCAATTTAACAATATCATTATCCACATCTTTCTTCTTTTGCATATCACATAAATTAACGAAATTGTTTATATGGGATGCGGCATCTTCACTAGGAAGACCAGAAAATTGATCTTTCATAACAAGATTCAGCAAAGCGGCATTTATTTCACAAGATTCGGCATTAGTAGTAGGAGCAATCATAGTGCTAATAAAATCATTGTTGTTGGCATTAGAAAAGTCACGAAATTTGGTATTATCTTGAGTCATCGTGACAAAGCAAACAATCCAACACATAAGCACACAAGAAGCAAGCGAAAAGAGACGAACGGAAGAGGGGCAAAGAAAAGGAAAAAGTTTTCAAAAATCATTTTAGAAGTGGGTAGAGGAAAGCGAGAGGCGAATGGCGAATAATGTAATGCAAGGGAGAAGAGTTTATGATGGGTACGTTGTATGGCTTGACTTGACGTAGATCTCCCCGGCAATGGCGCCATAAATCCTTCTTGCTACCTCTTGAGCTTGCGTAAGTATTTCTAGAAGGAAAAAGTTTTCCCTTGAAGAGGAAAGGGTGATGTAGCAAAGTAGCATAAGTATTTCCATCAGTTTTGAGAACCAAGGTATCAATCTAGTAGGAGACAACACACAAGTCACCGAATACCTGCACAAATAATCAACAACAACTTGCACCCAACGCGATAAAGGGGTTGTCAATCCCTTCACGGTCACTTGCAAAAGTGATATCTGATAGAGATAGATAAACGGTAAAGTAAATATTTTTGGTATTTTTGGTTTATAGATCGGAAAGTAAAAGATTGCAAAATAGTAGATCGGGAACTAGCAAGATGTTAACAAGATTTAATAATATGGAAAAGAGACCCGGGGGCCATAGGTTTTACTAGTGGCTTCTCTCAAGATAACAAATATTACGGTTGGTGAAAAAATTACTGCCGATCAATTGATAGAAAAGCACATAGACATGATGATATCTAAGGCAATGATCATGAACATAGGCATCACGTCCATGTCAAGTAGACCGACTCCTGCCTGCATCTACTACTATTACTCCACACATCGACTGCTATCCGTCATGCATCTAAAGTATTAAGTTCATAAAGAACGGAGTAACGCATTAAGTAAGATGACATGATGTAGAGGAATTAACTCAAGCAATATGATGAAAGCCCATCTTTTTATCCTCGATGACAACAATACAATACGTGCCTTGCTGCCCCTACTGTCACTGGGAAAGGACACCGCAAGATTGAACCCAAAGCTAAACACTTCTCCCATTGCAAGAAAGATCAATCTAGTAGGCCTAACTAAATCAATATTTTGAAGAGACTCGCAAAGACATAAAATCATGCATATAAGAATTCAGAGAAGAACCAAATAATATTCATAGATAATTTGATCATAAATCCACTATTCATTGGATCTTGGCAAACACATCGCAAAAGAATATTACATCGAATAGATCTCCAAGAACATCGAGGAGAACATGGTAATGAGAATCAAAGAGAGAGAAGAAGCCATCTAGCTAATAACTATGGACCCGAAGGTCAGTGGTAAACTACTCACGCTTCATCGGAGAGGTAATGGTGTTGATGTAGAAGCTCTCCATGATTGAATCCCCCTCCGGCAGGACGCCGGAAAAGGTCCCTAGATAGGATCTCAAGGGTACAGAAGTTTGCAGCGGTGGAAAAGTGGTTTCGTGGATCTCCTGGATGTTTTCAGGGTATAAGAGTATATATAGGCGAAGGAACTAGGTCAGGGGAGCTACGAGGGGCCCATGAGATAGGGGGCGCGCCGTACCCCCCTAGGCACGCCCTCCTGCCTCGTGGTCGCCTTGTTGCATATCCAACTTCATCTGCAAGTCTTCTTGTTTCATTTCGGTCCAAGAAATATCATCGTGAAGGTTTCATTTTGTTTGGACTCCATTTGGTATTACTTTTCTATGAAACTCTAAAATAGAAAAAAAAACTGGCATTGGGCCCTCGGTTAATAGGTTAGTCCCTAAATAATATAAAATAGCATATAAATGCCTATTAAACATCCAAAACATATAATATAATAGCATGGAACAATAAAAAATTATAGATACGTTGGAGACATATCACGCAGCAGCCAGATGCATGGGCCCATCAGCGGATCAGCGCATGCACACAGGCCCTGTCCTACACCAAGTGCATCCAGGGTGAGATCCCACCGGTCTGATGCGGCCAAACTCCACCAGGCGCGTCGTCAGGTGGAAGCAGAAGCGGGACCTCAAGCATGTCCTTAGTCATCGCGTTAGGCCAATCCAGCTTCGGCACGCCCATGAGGGACCTGCCCGCCCCTTTCAGCAAGATGGGCACCATCCGCAGAAACGGCACCGGCGCCGCTGCACAAGGTCCTTCAGGGCCGTCCCCGCCTGCGGGACGAGGCTATCATCGTGGCGACAGATGGTCGTGGATGAAGGTTGCGACAGTTGCAGGATGTAGAGGGGAAGATGGTCGTGGATGGCGAGATTACGGTGGCTGCCAGGTTATTTCTTGGTTCAGTGGCAGCGACCATGGATGGGGAGAATGGAGGATCTGGAAGAGGCTAACCCAGATTCACTTCCTCCAGGTGGAAGAGAAGCAGGCGTCTCGTGTGATGTGGACGGAAGGAAACACAAGAAAGAGGGGAGGTTTCCTTGCCATTGGATCTCAGGGGTATAGATGATTTCGATCTGCGATTCGTGGGACGCTTAGATCAACCAATCACAGCTCAGCTTTTCCCTCACGTTGGATTGCCACTTTGGCTGGAAAGTCATGCGGGCCTCTATTGACAGTGAGATCAGCCCATAATGCACTTTTTATTTATTATTCAAATGACCAAATAAGGCATCCTTATAGAGTAACTTGGAAAAAGAATTATCATATACTATATCTCAATAAAATTTTAATGTAAGATACTACATGCAAGTTGTATTCTAGGATATTTCATAAAATGAATTTCCAAATGTTCATTGAGATTAATTCCAATTTGACCTACATATATATCAAGTAAGTTTGAAAACATTCCCGACCCGTTTCCTCTCAAAATGATATATTCTTGGCTATGTATCTTGAGGACACAAAAAGTTTCATTATCAAACGAGGCAACAACTGATACTTTCCCTTCAATCCCAAATTGTTCCTTGTCAAAAACATGATTTTTCATCGAAGATGTTTCGGCTTTCATGCAGTGTATGTCATAATTTTTGTGAAACTGTCTCAACTTTTTACTAAAGCCTTTGGAGGTCATATGATATGAGGGCACCATGGCAATATTTTCCAGAACTCACTTGTATTTTTTGGAATTAAAAAACAATAAACAACATGGTCAAAACATGGACTCAAGAACACAAATATGATTTTTCAAATAAATTTTCCCAACTTTTTCATTCACTTGTAGTTAAAAATAATAGTATATTCATTAAATGCCTAGAAATGCACCAAATGACTTACATTAGCAAATGGGCCCCGAAAGTATTAAATTTTGACATGAATCATGTAATGGTCTATGTTGAGTGCAGAGAAAAAATTAGGGACAACTAATGAAGCATCAGTCTCATAGCCTCTGTTATCTCTTGAAACATAAATTCTTTCATGGAGATGGTCTGGTTTAAGCAACACAAGTCACAATTTTTGTGAAACCTCACAAATTTTCACCACAGCCTTCAAGTGTCGTATGAGGGAACCATTCCAAGTTTCTTATTTTTCAGAATTAAATAACCAATAAACTCTCATGAGGGTCGAGTCTGGGCACCCTCATGTTTCGAATCCTTTTTCTTTTTAAGATAAGTCCAGAACATAGACTCAGGAACAAAAATATGATTTTGAATCAATTTGCAAACTTTCTCATGCGTTTCCAATTCAAAATTAAATTATATGTATTCATTAAATGCCTAGAAATGCACTAAATGACTGAAAATATAGCAAAACCCTGAAGAATGCAACATTTCGACATGGATTATATACTGGTGTATGTTGAGTGTAGAAAACATTTGAAGGCCAACAAATGCAACAGCGGCCGCTTCGCCTTCGAACTTGACCCGTTCCCTTTCGAAACGTAGAGTTCATACTCGAATAGGGCGGCCTCATGTTTGGAATTCCTTTCCTTTTCTTTGGTAAGGACAAAAACATATATAAATAGCATTCGAGCCGTATAAAACGTTAAGCACCTAGTTTGGGACACATGAGGTCGAGGGCTTGAGTCTCGGCTGCTCGCCTTTTTTTTAGTTCAGCACGAGTTGGCCATAGATATATAACAAAGACAACCAAATAAAAGTGTTTGTGCATTTGAAAAAAGCACTCAAAATGTTTTTGGAAAAAAATTCATGTGTAATAGAAAATTGTGAACGCATTTTTGACAAAAAAAATTATGCATTCAAATAATTGAGAGCGTATGTTGAAAAATGTTCAGATATTTTAATACATTTCTAAAATCTATTATTGTTACACATTATTTTTAAGAAGATGCATGGCGTGCTAGCAAACATGTCATGAGAGGGGCTGGACGCCCAGTTCTTTTATTTAGTTTATTTACATTTTTGTGCTTTTTGAGAAATGACATTTGCTCTTCTTCCTCGAGAATTCCTGTGTCCGAGCCAGTAAATAAGAAGAAAAAGGCATACCTTCTAAGTCCCACTGAACCATTCTATCCTTCCCTCCAGCAGCCCTTCCTTTTCAGATTACTCACAAACTAGAATACGAGGGTGCTACTCAACTTCTCCAAAAGGTTTCTTTTTTATTTTTATTTTCATTTGCTTGAAAATAATTTGGATGTTTAAAAAAAATTCAAAAAACTGAATTTTTGCAAAATGTTCCAGAAATTTTAAAATGTATATGGTTTAAAATATGTTCATAATTTTCTAAAAAAACGTCGCATATTGAAAAAATGGTCATGAATTCATAAAATGTGCATGCATTTCAGAAAATGTTCATCAGTTCAAGAAATGTTCACTGATTCATAAAATGTTCGCGATCTCAAAACAGATGTATGTGTATTAAGAAGAGTCACAATTTTGAATTTTTTTTGATGAATATTTAGAAAAATTCTGAAAATTTTCAAAATGTTTGGGAAATGTCAAAATTTGTTCATAAAACTAATATTTTTTTTGCAAAGTCAAAACAATATTCATGAATTTAAAAATGTAAGTGAAAAGCAATTTTTGCTGGATTTCAAAAGTTGTTCATGAATTTCAAAAAATGTCCGCCTATGCTAAAAACTTGTTCATGAGTTTCAAGAAAAGTATGCAAATTTCAAAAAGATGTTTGTGAATTCGAAAAATGTTAATGATTTAGAAATATGTTCACGGATTTCTGAAAAATGTTCTTGGATTTATAATATCTTTGAAATTTCAAAAATATGATGAACATTTTTTAATTTGATGAACAATATTTGTAATAAAAAAATGTTCACCATGATTTGAAGAAATATTTTAATTTTTAAAAAAATGTTTACCGACTTCAAAGAAATATGTTCCTCGATTTCAGAAACCCTCCGCTACACCAAATTTTTTGAAATTATTTTCTCTGTGTCATATACTGACATGTGGGACCTACACTTATAGTGTGCGCTGACGTGCCAATGGGCTGGGTTGTAGGGTGTTGTGTTAATATGCATGATTATTTGTAAGTAACTCCCATGTGAGTCATGTCAGTCTAGCCATTATCAGGTAGTCATGTGTATATATATTTTGAGGCAAAGTTATGTGTATATACTTAAGCTTAAATGGTTTGATTCGGGAGGTTCCTTTTTTCCTTTTAGAATTTCTTTCTAAAATTCTCATGATGCGTCTTGTGTTCCCCTTGTATGGACCATATGCTAGTCCGAATCGAACTATTTTACCTTAAGTATATACATATGATTTACGGACGAGTGTATGGTCCCCTTTTTCTTTTAAAATTTCCATTTTATTACTGCATCCTTTTTTTATTTCTTTTTTATTGTGGCACAAACTGACATATGGGCCATACAAGGGGAACACAAGACACATCAGCATGCGTCATCGATGATGGCTCGGACGGTGTATATATAAAAAAAGAAAGGATAGTCCCAGCTCCCCAATTTGTGATGGTTTTCATGACGGTTCCTCTGGGTCTGTTATAAGTGGTCAGATGTTTTGGGGCCTAATCTCGCCTTGCCGATCCGTGACGTTTGTGTGATAGTTTTTGAGGACATCATCATAAATCTGTCATGGATTAACATGTTTCTTGTAGTGCCTGCTTTTTTTCTCGGGTATCCTGGTTTAGTTCCCATCAAGATAATCATGATGCTTGTTGGTGTACTTTTCATTAATTCTTATTGAAAAATTAGATGTCGCTGTTAATTTTGTACCACTGCCAAAACAAATTAACAACAGTATATCCTTTTTTATATTTTTCCAAATAGCGATGCGCATCTCCATACCCGATCATGTCTTCCTCGATTTTAGTGGAACTGCACAAAATTAGATGGCCATTGTTGTTCCACCTCACTGTCCTCTGCCACGTGGTTCTTCCTTCCTCGAGCTTGATTACCGAGAAGAAACAGACCACAATGAGGATTTGTCGAACTTCATTGGTGCCTCACCCAAACTTGATGCCAAATGGATGATGCATCACCACGATGACCTATCGATGCTCATGTTTGCGTCTCATGGTTGCATCGGCTGGTGAAGCTGATGGATTTTTGATGAAAAACAAGCTGTCTTCCATCAGTGCTCTTTGCTTGTGACTCACAAAGATGATATCCTTCATCACTTCACCTTCGTTGCGTTGGAGACGCAGTCATCTTTCACGTTGGTGCAATTTTATCACACAATTGGTTATGAACCAAATGTTTCCTTGAAGAAGATCGACGTTGGTACTAAGAGCATAAGTTTTGTATTGATTTCTAAGCCTTCCCACAACTTTGTCTTCAGCTTTCCTGTAATTTTATTTGTCCAGCTATTAACTAAACTAGCAGCCTATGTTCGCCGCAGAGAGCAGGAGGGCCGGGCGTGTGAGGAGGCCGACGACCAACAGGAGCAAGCATGGACGTTATTGCATACTCCCTCCATCCAAAAAAGATTGTCCCTCAAATGGATGTATCTAGAACCAAGTTCATACTAGATACATCCATTTGAGGGACAAACTTGGGACAAGTTTTTTCAGACGGAGGGAGTACTTGTGTTTCCGACGTCCAGCAAGCGGCCAGCAAGAGCACGCTGCGGCGTGAGCCAACGGCTAGAAGGCGACCAACGAAAAGGAAAAAAGGTCTGACAATCTACAAATAGCATGCAGTGATTAGTGTCAATTTCTCTGATGAATAAAGCTTATTGCTTCAATTGTTTTCTTTTTAAACCTGATTGAATGGATGACAAATTTGGTTATGAAGTTTTCTCCAAATTAACCGGGAATAACAATTGATAAAACTAGATGATCCCCCGCGCGTTGCTGCGGGAATTTGAAGTATTGTATATAAAGATGATTATGGAGTGAAAAATAATAAATAAAGAAAATAAATATAAATATGTTTATTGGAATAATTGATGGTATGATATAAATAAGCATCCCCTTTTTGCAGAGAAATATAAATACATGGCTAGCATGAAAACCTGAAACATGAAGTTTGATGGGAATTCCAATAAAAACATGCCCAATCCCAGCCAGAAGCCCAATATTTCAGGAAAATAAAGACGAATCCAGGACCAACACATAACCCCAAAGCCTAGCGCGAGGCCCCACAAAAACAACTATCATGAATGCTTGTTCAGTTATCTGTAACAGGATTAGGGATAGTGAAAATCATTTGGTGAAAAATATGAAAACTTATACTTTGGAGCGTTAGATGATTAGTGGTGGGCTCAGATAGAAGCGGATGTTTCCCATGTACTTTGATGTGCTATACAGGCCATGATTTCTTGTCCGATACGATCCAACGTGAGAAGCCAATCTGACGATACATGACAGTGTCGGGTGGATATCGGGCACAGAACGTCGTGTGGGGAGCAATTTCGTTTTCAAAGAAGCCATCTTAACAACACTTCTCCATGGTAGGGTTCTTCTCCATCGTAGAACTCAAGCTTCAACCAGATTTTCCAAGGCGGAGAGCCGGATAGTGGTGGAGGAAGCCAGGAAGATCAGCATGCTCAAGTGTAAGGAGTCGATGGACGTGAAGGGCAGCAGCCGAATGACCACCCTTGATGCTCGGGCCATCATGCTGCGCTACCTAAATGGGACATCCATGGCCGTCGATAGTTGCGCCACCACTGGCCACTAACCTCGAGGATAGGGCGCGCACAACATCGTGCAGCGGCTGTCGCTGGAGGTGTAACCCATCGTCCTCTTCCTCTTCTCTCCCCATCTTCCCCTTCCAGCTGCAGGCGCTGTTCCTAGCAAATATACATGACCACCAGCAAGATAGCATTCCCTAGAAAATGGGGAAAAGAAAGAACGTGCATATACAACAACACACATCAGGCGAACACATATGCATCTCTTCCATACAAAAAAGCACACATGCATGCCTTCAGCGGAACAACGCCACAGAGCGTGGAGATCTGGACAAATAAACAGCCGGAGCGACCTCATCTTCGTGCTGCTACCTCGGCGTACGCATGGTTCAATCAGGTCCATCAAGGCCACCGACGTACATCGGGGCCGGCACCCGATTCAGAATCAAAGCTTCCACCCAAGCTAATTAAAAAAGGTTTAGATCCGAGGAGATAAACGCACAAAAGAACACCCGACCTCTTGCGGATGAGATGTTTTTGGAGGACGCCGATGGTGGCCCGCATGGTTCACCGAGAGCTCAGGTCGGTGTCGAAGCGTATGGCTTGGGCCAACAACGCCCCCGCTGGCAGCAGTCAACAGGCTCCACACTAGTGTTAGCACGCATGTCTCTCTAGCGGCGATAGCCTAGCAAGGCTTGGCCGAGGATGCCGCAGTATGGAGAGTGGCACAAATAAATAGGGGAGGAGAAGAAGCAGGTAGACCAAGGGGGAGATTTATTGATGGAAAGGAGACGAGCATACCATCCAACGAAGAAGCAATAAGACGAAGGGGTAGCAGAGATTCGTTGCATCGTTCGCATGGAAATATAAATTTGTGATGCATGCAAGAGAGCAAACTACCGAGGGGTAGCAGAATTATCTCTTTCCACTCTTTGTCCCCGAATTGTTATTATCTATGCTGTCCCTTCCTCTTATCTCGGCCTTGAAAACAAAACGATGATGTGGCGTCATGCTTGTGTAGAATTGGTGATTTGCCTAGATTGATGAGGTGGATAGCTTGCATGTCAAGAGAAATAAGATAGCGGGGATGAACTATTTAGGTATTGTAGATATGTGATCAGACTTCGATTAAAAATATGGTGTGGACTAAAAACCTGGATGGACGTAGTAGCCCTCCATTTTTATTTACTCTGCATATTAGATTTGACTGAAGTCAAACTTCATAAAGTTTGACTAAGTTTAGGCCGAACACAACAAACCATAATTATTGAGAGAGGACAAACTGCACATACTCTCAAACCTTTCCGATAATTGAAATTAAAACTCTTTATTTGTACACACTCTCACACCTTTCCGATAATTTGGCGCGTGTATGGTTGTTCACTTAACGGAGGGTAGTGTACCGTATGTGAAGGACAGGAAGTGCGACCAGGACGCGTGGATCGTTAGTTCATCTCAAGTAGTTTTCTTCACTAGTATGTTAAATAAAGAGTTTCGTTTCGTACTTACATAATTTAAAACGATTGTTATGGAGAGAAAAAGAAAACCACTCCACTATATATTAGTAGTATACACGAGTACTATATAAGTACTATATAAGCTGGAGCCTCAGCGCTTGTTCGCTAGGGTTTGCACTCTCCAGACTCTTACCGCACTACACACACACACACACGCTGGAGGCTCAACGTTCCTTTGCTAGGTTTTGCTATATTCACAGTCTCTCACCCTCTTCACTAGATCTAAACAGGACTGCGTTGGCCTTTGTCTCTCTCCCCCCCCCCAGCTGGTGAAGGAGTCATCCGGATCCCGTCGCACCGGGAAGGGGACGAGGTGCAACGTTCACTCTGTCACCTTCGGTGAGGGAGGCAATCCACTGCCGGCTGCGCTGTTCTCTTTCACCCAGCCCCCGTGCGGGAGGGCCACCGACCCCTTCTTCCTCGTTGCCGTATGCAGTGTGGGCAGATCCGGCCTCCTGCCGCACGCCTAGCCACATCTCGACGGCCCTAAGGTACGACTTTCTTTGAAACCGTCATTGCTCTAGCTGCATGCGTATCTTTTTCGATTTTGTAGTCGAATCTAGGTCTTAGTTCAAAGAGGAAAAAATGGTGGGGTGGGGTGGAGCATGAATCTAGGACGTGGTTCAATGAGGAAAGGAGGGAGGGAAAGTAATATAGACTGACTATCCAGCCGCTTTGTTGGTCGAAAAGGGAAAAATGGGGTAACCTAGTATACACATCTGTAAGGAACCGATCTCTTTGTTGAAAAGGGAAAGAAACTGGGGTCGGGTAGTTTGTCTAGGACTAGATTTGCTGTCCCCACATAGGAAAAAGGTTCAAAGAGAACAAATATGAGACCAACGCAGATATGCTGCTTGGAAACATACTCTGCATCACCCATTTATTCGTGTGGAGGCACATGGTGCTGGCATGTCCCATGTCCCATGTTCCATACAACTATTTTGCCGTTGTAAATCTAAGAACGCCGCTGGAAAATTGAAGCAATGCCACTGTTAAAAGTAAATTATATTTTTAACAAATGTTATTTTAAGAGAATTTCTCTGTTAATATGAATCAATGCTTCTGTCCTATACTTTGTTTTCCATCAAGATGAGGTAGATGCTTCTTTTTGTGGCCGCATGTTTCATCCTCCTTTATTGGCCAGTAATTGTTTCCTTTTTTTGCCTCTGTTAAAACATGGATATCTATTCAACTTGTTACTATTGTGACATTTTTCTTCGCTATGCTTAACACTTTTGTTTTACTAGTGTTTTGTCCAGTTCAACTTGAATGGCACACTGGCGACTTTGCTTAATTTTTGGTGGAACTGCACAAAACTAGATCGGATTTCCATATATGTGTTGAGATTTCTTTCAAGTCTTCTCCGCGAGTTGTTTCAAATCTTGGTCAAGAAAGTTCAGTACCGACTTTCATCCACATGATGGTGAAGTGTGCTTTGAGATGTTGTGCTACTTGTATTGGTACTATTCTGGATAAATGTTGAATTGAAGCTATTGAACTGCTGTCTTTTACCAATTAAGTGAGCAAAAACTGTTCCAACACAGACATGATGCTTTTTTCTTTGTTACAACAAAACTCTGCATCACCCCCTTTATAAGTAGATGGAAGCACATGGTATTGTTGCGCCCACTCTCCCCTGGAACTATTTATGCTTTTTGTTAATCTAATGCCGCTGGTAAAATTAAGCAATGCCACTCGCAGAATAAACTACTAAATCTTTGTTCAAAACTGTAACACTTGTTAGGGATCGACGGGAGTACCATTTCTGTTAGGAATCGACCGGAGTACATGTTTTTAAAAAGTATTGTTGAGATAATGTCTATGTTATTATATATCAGTTACAGTGTTTTACAAAGGGTACTATCTTGCTTTGTAGTTCTTTCTACATGTTTAACCAAGGTATTGTTAAGATAATGTCTTTGTTAATATGAATCAGTCACATTGTTTTAGGAATGGTACTTTTCTGCTTTGTCGTTCTTTATACATGTTGAAACAAGGCATTGTTAAGATAATGTCTCAGTTAATATGAATGAATGACACTGATTGAGAATTGCTAATCTCCTGTTCCCCCCCCCCCATTAAGATAAGGTAGATCAGTAGATGTTTTTCTTCTGGGAGTATAAGTCATCAACCATTATTTCTCAGTAATTGTTTCCCTTATACCTATTGTTGCATACAGGGATATCAAAACTTTTGTTTGGTTTTATTTCGACTTTGATTTTAGTTGAACTGCACAAAAGGAGCCAATGTGTTTAAGGAAAACTAAAATCAAGCTTGTCAAAGTTTAATCATTGATTTTAGCTAGAAGACATTCGTTTAATATATTGGAATTGGAAAACCTTGTCAAATTTTGCTCATTGACGTTAGCGAGAAGACATGCATTTGATATTTTTGAGTGGGATGCCCTTTGCTGTGAGCAGCGTCGATCATTTTTTCCTATTCTCGTGTTCAGTTTAGAAGTAAATGTTTACTCTGCTGAGATGCATAGTCACATGAATGTTGACTTATGTAAGGTATTTTAAGAGTTTGTTCTGAATGTTGTCTATGTAATGCTAGTGAGTTTGATTGTAAAGTTGAGCTTGGAATGTTGTGGCATGCGGCATCACGAGATGTTCACCATGACTCCTGAGAATAATGCTTCATATTGTTTTGCATGTTTATCTAATGCCAGTGATTTGCATGTTAAGATCATCCTCTTCTGTTGTTTCTGTGCTTAAGAAGTTCATCGTCTTATGTTTCATTCATAGCCTATACGACAACTCGGGTAGGTTAGAGGTGAAACCATATGATGTTCCGACCAACTCATCATCTTAGGCCGTGATTGGATCGTTGTTTTCCAACCAAAACCGCTTGTAAAACTGACGCTTGTAGATAAAAGCAGATGGTCTTCGGCGAAGCGCTTGGTTTGTCGATTTCGACTAGTAAAATATACACTGATCTCTCAAATTACATGCGTAACTTGTCGGTTTTCGTTACAGACCTCGGGTCATCGGTTTCATTACGCTTGTATTTTACGCGTTGTTTCCGGTGATGAGTAAATTACACTTGTATCTTAATATAGGTGTGAAACAATCCAGAGCTCCCAAGCGCGGCCTTACCATTTCATGCCGGCTCAGTCTCTCGAAGGTGCTCATAGGCGTCCAATGATCCTGGCTTCCGGAATGAGCAGCAGGCGCTGTATCAGACCATCCGTAGGGCCCGTCAGGCCCTCTCCATCATCCTTCGAGTTGTTGCGCTTGCGTTGGCATCGAGCCTTGTCAACATGGTCAATGAACATGAGGAATCATGAGATGACTTTACTTGGAGAGGATGACAGTAGGGACCCACCAGGTCCATAGCCGTACGTACGCAAGTTCCTCCTTATTATATATATACAACTATTTTTTCCTTCCTCCTGGTTTCCTGACATCGCGGTCCCACACCATCGTCAACCTATATAGTCAATAAACGAGAGAATTGCACAAGGAGCGGTCGACATCTGGAACCCATCAGCTCTAGCAGTATTTGTGTTTTGAGGTGTGAGCAGAGTTTTTCTTGAGTGATATTTTTCTTGTTATCCATAGGAGCAGGGTATCAACTGGGTGGGATGTGGCCCGTCTAGCCCAGGCTATTATTTTATGTCGACCAAATATCCAGCCCAGATATTAATATTTAGATGTGAAAATGGCTAGCCCAGCTATTCTTTTTTTGCGGAATACCCAATCCAGGTCAACTTGTTATTCTCCGGGCCGCATTAGACTTGCCAAGAAAATGGGCTTTAAAAATAATAAATGGGCTGTAATTAAAAAAATGGCTATAAATATAAAAAATGCACCAAACAGGTACATTTTTTATTCTTCTCAAAAAGGTAAATTTTTTAATTACATTACTTGTTGCTCGCGCAAAATTTCGTTGGATTTTTACCTAATACAAATTAATTTTGAAATTATATTTAATCTATCTCTAAATTTTGGGTTAAAAAATATTTCGGATCCCATCAAAATCTCAGAAAATTTGCTGATTTTTTTGAGCGGTTGGCTGAAATTATTAACAAAGTCCTGGCTAAAAAATGGGTTGTAATTTTAACAAACAATAAATGGGCTGAGTAAATTCCATTAGAATTAAAAAATGGGATGGACATTATAACAAATCACAAATGGGCTATATGTTCTCTGCCACAGATGTGATGGTCACTTGTGGGCCTACTAAGTTGACGCGTAGGCAAGGCTTTGTCAACTTGTAGTCAACACACGAATCTATTAGCAGTGGTCGTTGGATGTCCATCTAACGGCTGTGGTGCTTCTTCAACCTCGAATATTCATGCTTCAGGCGCCCAAACCACCGCCGGCGGTACCGCCTGCTACTGCCTCCCGTGGCCAGCTGTGCGGCCGCGCATGCCTCATCGGCCCACCCTACTCCCATTGCCGTCCAGGCCATTCCTCTACTCAGCAACCCCTCCTGTTATTCTCCGGCGATGATAGCCTCACACCGCAGCTGAATCAGTGAACCCTCGTACTCCCTTCCGCGTGGGCATCCACTGCTATGTCATCGCCGGTTCTGGGTCGTTCCCTTTCTAGACCTCGCCATCATCCACCATGTTGGTTCTCTCGGCGTAACATGGTCAACTTTGTCAACAAACGACAGCCATCGGAAGAGGCATGAACGTGGAGTGGCTGACAGTAGGGACCCACGTGGCCCATGGCCGCACGCGAGCAAGTCCCTCACTACTAGGGAAAAGCCTATACACATAATCTTAGCAGCAGCGCGGTTCAAAAAGGAGCGCTGCTGCTAACTAGTAGTAGCGCGTGTCCTGTAAACTCGCTGCTGATAAGGATTTAGCAGTAGCACGCTCGGCCTAAAACGCGCTGCTACAAATATCGACCGGCGGTGTTCACCTAACTCTAAGTAGCAGTAGCGCGGTCGCAAGAACCGCGCTACTGCTAAGTATGTAGTAGTAGCGCGCTTTTTCCGGGATCGCTGCTGGTAAATTTCAAATTGCCACACTTTTTTGTCCCAGTTAGTAGTAGCGCCGTATCCCAGAGCACGCTGCTGCTAAATCCTTATCAGCAACGCGTTTTATGTCCCGTGCTACTGCTAACCCGCACCAACCCAACACCTTTCCCCACCGGTCCCTTCCCTCCCCCTCCTCTTTTCCCTTCCCCCTACCTTCCCCTCCTCTCTTCCCTTCCCCCTACCTCCACCACATGCTCCCACTCTCACTCTTCTTCTTCTCCTCAATACTTCTCCCCCATTACTCTCTCTCTTCTATCCACCTTTCTCTCTCTTCATTACTCCTACATAACTACACCACCTCCATTAATGCATCTCCTTTATCTTTTTCCTTCCCCCTCCACTAGTTGAAGTTGTCTCCTCCCAAATTAGGTAGCTAGGTAGATGTAGGATTTAGTTAAGTGACCTATTTGCCCCCTAACTAGATCTATATTTGTCAAGAAGAGCTTTGTGTACTTTTGATCTCCCTACAACATCATCTCCACCGTGTGCTCGATCTCAATCGAGATAGAGGTGATGAAAATTTCATGCTTTTGCAAAATGGAAATATGTTTGTGTGTGTGTGATATGTTTGTGGAAATTGTGTGTGTGGCATGAGTTGACGCCGCCAAATTGTGCTTTTGAGTTGCCTATGTTTTGCCGAAATGTCGATTTATTTCCGTTTCGGCGAATTCCGGGCAAACTCTAGATCCATATATGTCCTATTTTTAGGGAAGGTCATGTCAAATTTTTTTATGACTTTGATGCATGCATGCATTTTTATAATCAATTTGTTTATTATTACTGTGCAGAGTTGACGATGGTCAGTGGAACAATGGTGGACAGGTGGTTGCAGTCGGCGGTGCAGGACATGAAAGAAAATAACCGGACAGAGGTTTTATGTCCGTGTCGAAAATGCAAAGGAATAGTTTGGCTCGACCCCCATGACGATGGTCGTGTCGAAGCGCACCTGCTCATGACTGGTTTCATGGATGGCTATACTCGGTGGATAATTGAAGATGAGGATGACGATGTTGAGGATGCCGACGGGGCATGCAATGATGACACGGGGCAAGACGAAGAGATGATCGATAATGGTGGCGGGGAAGAGGCCGGACATGGCGGCGGAGAAGGGGCCGGACATGGCGGAGGAGAAGGGGCCGGACATGGCGGCGGAGAGAACGACATGGACTCCACGCAGCAGAGTTCGTCGGTACTAAGTTCAATTGTGCGGGACCCTCATGTTCAAGCATTGCTTCGCAAGGAGACGAGTACTGAGAGAGCTACTTCTAGAGAGGAGGCTAAGCTGGAGCAACTGGTGGTAGACTCGAACACTCCATTGAGTTTCACGCTCCAACTCCTGAAGACGAAGGCTAAAAACAACTGGACCGACACTAGCCTCGATGAGCATCTCAAGTACCTAAAGGATGTTCTTCCCGCGGGTAATCTATGTCCTACTAGTGTTGATGAGGCCAAGAAGATCGTGTGCCCTCTTGATCTGCCACACGTTAGATACCATGCATGCATCAACGATTGCATAATTTATCGGAAGGAGCACGCGGAAAACCCCGCTGCAACTACTGAATTTAGTAGTAGCGCATTTTACCTAAACCGCTGCAGCTACTGATGTTAGTAGCAGCGCGTTTTGACGTAAAGCGCTACTGCTACGTCCACTTAACCCAAAATTCTCACTCGCCCTGCTTCATCCCGCCATTTCCCCCCAAATCCCCACTCTCTCTCCCCCGTCGCACCGCCGCGCCCGACCCGGCCCCGGCGCTCGCCCCCGACTCCGCCGGCGCCGGCGCTAGCCCCCGACCCCGGCGCTCGCCCCC
>NC_041389.1:469705084-469714385 GCF_002162155.2 Triticum dicoccoides | reverse complement strand
CTCCGGCGCCGACGCTCGCCCCCGACTCGTCAGCCCTCGCCTCCCTCCTCTCCCCTGACGGCCGTCGTCGGGCCTGCCTCCTCGCCCCTGCACTCTTTGTAAACCCCCCCTCTCTGCTAGGGTTCTTCGGTTATGTTAATTAATTAGGTTATCTATTTAGTTATGAATTTAGCTAGGTCTCAAAATTAGCTGAATTTATATGCAAATTTGAACTGGACATGTGATATGTGCATATGTCATGTTTTGGACATGTCATGTTTGGAAAATGATCCGAGTGGCCTATGTTACGCCGGAATGTTGATTCATTTCCGTTTCGGTGAATTTCAGGCGCTCGATATGTCCATTTTTCAGCAAAGGTCATGCCGAAATTTCCCGTGAATAAAGGCATGATTTGTGCTACATAGTTGGCATATCGAGTGCTGGCACATAGATTTCTTTTTATGCCATTTCTCATTTATTCATACTTTTAGAAATAAATGAGGCCACTTAATCATAGGAAACATGTCGAACAACGAAGAAACTGGGCCTTCTGACCAAGATGCAGACGAGATGGATTATGAGGGTGAACAAGAGTACCTCGACTATTTGACTGCTAAGCAAGGTTTGCAGGTCGGCCTCAATGATGGTACTGACGCCAACATCGACACCGACAGCGCCGGCACCGATGGCGGCACTGAGACCGATGGGGAAGGTACCGGCGGGGAAGGTACCGGCCCTGATGCCGCTACCAAAAAGAGGAAGCATAAGAAGCAGAGGATACGAAAACCTAACAAACTAGGGATTGGACGACTTGTGATCACAAAGATGGCACCTGGCAAGTTTGAGCCATTAGAGCCGGAAGAACCTCGCAAGTGCTATGGGAACCAAGTAGGAGACATCCTACGGGAATGCGCGAGCATCAACGAGGATGACTTAAGGAGTAAAGAACATTTGACGCAGTTGCTCCTAACGAAGTTGCACAAGAGATTCAAGTTCCCCGACCGGGATGATAACATAGAACAACCGTGGGATGATCCGAAGATGAAAAAGATTAACAATCACGCCTACTAGCCTCAAAGGATCCAGGATATCCAACATACGCGGCTCGTGTGCCTGAGGGGAAGTGCTACGTCAACACACGGCCCGCGGAGGTGTTCTTCCTGCGGTTTGACCATATCTTTGAGATGTTTCTAATAAGGCGGCTTGATTTTACTATCGTCCGCCTTTTTGCGCTACGTATGAGCTCCGTCATGAAGAGTGAAGAAGTCTCGCAAATCTGTGTGGCGGATCCGTACTACATGCACGAGTCTTTCTTGAGTCTCGGCGACTTTGAGCGTGAAACTGCTAGGGAGTACCTCCAAAACTTCATGGTACAAAATAAGGACCGGGAAATTGTCCTCGTGCCTTATCATCCAAAGTAAGTCAGTTCCGGACAACCCTTTCGTACATTTCAATCATTCCTTCTCTCTCATATGGGGAATAATTTTAGGTGTCTTTTCCCCGCAGCAACGGGCGCGCCGTCCTTATCGTTCTTTACCCGCAAGTCTCCCACGCCGTGTATTTTGACCCTTCCAGAGACTACGAGAAAAAGGACTACACCCACATAATGAATATTCTAGATGATGCTCTCCAAGGCTTCAGCTTTAGAGGTGGCCACGTGCATATCAAGAAACAAAGGAACAAGAAGATGGGTTTCGCGCATTAAACTAACTTCTCCTGCATCCATGTCCCAAAACCAAGCAAGAAGGATGGATTCTACATTGTCCATCTCATGATTCAGTTCAACACGGATCACCAAAAGCTTCGCATTAACAGCAGAAATGATGATCATATCCACAAGTGGCTAGAATCTCATGGAGAAGCGAATTATAAACTTAGAGATGACTTCTTTCGCATCCAAAGCGACATTGCGACGATCATCATGAAAGAAGTCGTCGATGAGAAGGGGATGTTCCACCACGGCCCTATATCGCGAGCTGACGTCCGAACTCGCATAGGCATGCAACGTCTAGACCTCATGCCGTTCAAGAAGCTAGGGTTCGTCCTCGATGATATGGAAGGATGGAACTTCTAGTGATTTATGATGCCGATGATGATGATATGTGTCGGTTGAACTTGTATACTTCTTGTAGCGATGAAACTTTGTGATCGTCCACGGTCCCTGCCGAACTTGCGTAACGCTACTTTGTTAGTTTGCGTACGATAACCTGCGTACCTCTAGTTAATTAATTTGTGTACTGTATATGTTGCATCTAGTTGCAAACCCTTTCTTTTTCGGTGTTGCTCTAGTATATTTTGTTGGATATATATGATTGTACATCCTCTTCATGAACATGCATCTCTAACAGGTACCTAGTTTCTTGATGGCGAGATGGAAATGCTATGTCGTGTACAAAGGGAAGGTTCCGGGGGTGTACAACGAGTGGCATGAGTGTCAGGCGCAAGTGAATGGGTTCACGGGCGCCAGCCATAAAGGCTTCAAAAGCAGACAAGAAGGAGAAGCTAGTTACTTGAGGTTCACGCTAGCACGAGAGAGGACTCGTAACCGCCACCTCATGTACTGCATAGTTCCGCCCTCACTCATAGTGATAGCACTTCTTGCGTATACCTTTGTTTAGATGGATGACGTTGTTGTAGTTGCAAGTATTCGAGACTTGCATGTATCGCTATTTTTGAGATGATGACAAGATATCACTTTGTGTTGGATGATGATTATGATGAGACTAATTGTATGTACATGCTATGATTACATTTGTGGTCTCGCAGGCATTTGTATGTGTATCATGATGACATTTCTATGTGCTAATGATTCTTCTACAAAGCCTGTTCAAATACAAAACAAATATGCCAAAAAAAACTACTTAAATTAGCAGTAGCGAGTGTATAAAAGTTAGCAGCAGCGCCACAGTAGCAGTAGCGCGTCCAGCCAAAGAGCGCTAGCGCTACTAGCAGTAGCGAGCTTCACCTAACCGCGCTGCTGCTACACTTGTGTAGCAGTAGCGCGGGTGCGCACGCGCTACTGCTATGAGTTAGCTGTAGCGCCTTATTAGTAGCGTGGGTACCCGCGCTACTGACACATCTAAAACCCGCGCTGCTGCTAGCCTTTTCCCTAGTAGTGCCTCCTTATTATGCGAAAACAATTGATTTCTCCCCTGACAGGTTTGAGCCACCAGCTACATCTTTGAACGCAGGGAAGTGTTTCCTTTATTACGTGGAAAAAAAGTTACCTCTCCCTGACATCTGGGACCCACCAACTTTATTATGATCCATTTCACAAAAATATAGATTGTACCAAAGATGCTAAATTGTTTTCTTTTTATTCTAACTCAAAAATAAGAAATTAAACCCAGAAAACATCTTCGCATGCAAGGAAGTGCCACCTTATTACAAGCAAAAAAAGGACCCCCTGCTAACTGGGACTCACCAGATTTGGAGGCTGACTTGTGGGCCAACTAAATTGACGCGTACGGGCTTTATCAACTTAGTCAAAATGATTCTAGCTGCACTAACCGTTGGATGTTAAATCAACGGTCGTGCTACGTCTTCAACCTCTAGTCTTATTGCTCCAGTCGCCCAAACCAGGCCCATCGTACCGCCTGCTCTAGCCTCCCCTGGTCGACTGTGCCGCCGCGCATGCCTCATGGACCGACCATACTATGACTGGCCAACCTTCCCTCTACTCACCCACACCCCTTGTTATTATCCGGCAACGGCAGCCTCACATTGCAGCTAAAGAAGTAAACACTCATAGTTCCCTCTGCGTGGGAAACAACTGGCAAGTCTTCCTCGGCTCCTGGTCAATCGCTTCCAAGGCCTCACCGTCCTTCCCGCCCTGGTGCTCTCGACGCAGCGTTCTCAACATGGTTAAGGAACGACTTCCATCAGAAGATGATTGTACGTGGAGAGGCTGACAGCTGGGTCCACGACCTCAGCAAGGAAGTGCCTCTTTATTACGCGTAAAATAATGATTCCTCCGTCTGATAGTAGGGACCCACCGGAAGGGCCTCTGTATTTCACGAAAAAAACATTCCCACCGCTGACAGCTTGGACCCACCAACTATATCTCTTCGCACGCAAGTGCTTCCTTATGACGCACAAAAAAAATGAAGAACCCCACTGCTAGGTGGGACCCACCATATTTGGAGGCTGATTTGTGGGCCTACTAAGTTGATGCGGACGTAGGGCTTTGTCAACTTACTCAATATAAACAATTCTAGCTCCAGTGACCGTACGATGGCGAGCCAACAACTATCATGCTTCTTCAACTTCTGGTCTTCTTGCTCGAGCCACACAAACCATCGCAGGTCGTGCCGCTTGCTCCTGCCTCTCGTGGCTGGCTGTGTTGCCACGCAGGCCTGAACGGCCCCTCCTACTCCAACCGCTGGCCAGGCCATCCCTCTAGTCACCCACAACCCCTATTATTCTGCAGCGACGACAGCCTCATACCACCGCCAAACCAGTCAACCCTCATACTCCTTTCTGCGCGGGCATCCACTACCGCGTCTTCCCTGGCTCTGCATCGTCCCCTTCCTAGGCCTCGCCGTCGTTCACCGCCTTGGTGCTCTTGGCGCGACGTGGTCAATGTGGTCAAGGAACAACTTCCATCGGAAGAGTACTGTACGTGGAGAGGCTGACAGCTGGGTCCATGGCCGCAGCAAGGAAGTGCTTCCTTATTACGCGCAAAAATAATGATTCCTCCACCTGACAGCAGGGACCCACCGGACGGGCCACCGTATTTTGCAAAAAAAAAACTTTCCCCATGACAGCTAAGACCCACCAGCTACATCTTCGCATGCAAGGAAGTGCGTCCATACTACAAAAAAAGATTCCCCTTGACAGCTGGGACCCAACAGCTATATCTTCGCACGCAAGGAACTGCGTCCTTATCCTCCCTGACAGCTGGGACCCACCTAGTCGAAGCATACGTATCGTTGTGTGTCTTGTCGCGAACGTGTACGTACAGACTGGTCGATCGGTCTCTTTGCAGCAATGAATTGTGGCCGAGTAAGGAGCAACATGTGTCGTAGTAGAGCCGCGGACATAGCATGTCACGCAGTCCCGTCTATAACGTGTACACATACATAAAGCCATGCTGCAAGAAAGTAAATACGGCTACGTACATACATACAGACGTAGTCTGGAAGGCAGACAACGATGCCGTCTTGTTCAACGGCAGCCAACCGGCTTGGTCGGAACAGAGGAAATAGCGTCGTGTTCATCGGGAGGCAACCGACTAGGTCAGAATACATCATGTTCATCGAGAGCCAACCGTCTTGGACGGAACAGCCGAAACAAGGTCTGGCGTATCGTAGAACAGAGGAAACGGGCTTTATATTCGACCGCGTACAGTCGATACGGGGTTCTGTTCATTGGGAAGGGTCTGGCATACTGCAAAATGGAGGAAACGAACTTCTGTTTGAGTGCCTACGATCAAAACGGGGTCCTGTTGATCAGGAGGAGTGTGGCGTACCACAAAACAGAGAAAATAGACTTGTGTTGGAGTGCCTACAGTCGAAACGGGGTCCTGTTCATCCACCATCTACTGCCTCGCTCCAGCCTCCACGGGCTCCTGTTCATCCACCTTCGACCTCCTCCAGCCTCCACGGGTTACTGTTCATCCAGCCTCCACCGGCTGCTGTTTATAGAGCCTCCACGGGGTCCTGTTCATCCACCCCCCACCTGCTGGAGTGCAACGGCCTCCTCGTGGTCCTGTTCATCCAACGGCAACGACCTACTACCATGGGGTCCTGTTCATCCAACCCCCACCGCGAACTGTTCATCCACAGCCAACCAACCGGCTCGACTCACCACGTCTCGACTTGTTCTACGTATCGCCCGCATGGTAGCAACAACCACTGTTCATTGAGAGGCAACCCAACACCGTCTGACTACGTCTCGCACGGGGGCTCGATCGGCTTCAGTAAGTAGCAGCAGTGATCGATCGCCCGGGTTCAGTTAGCAGCAGTAGCAGCGAAGGAATTGCTCGGGTTCAGTCAGCAGCGAATGAATTGCTCGGGTTCAGTTAACAGCCAAGGGATCGATCGCTCGGGTTCATTAACGTGCGATCGCTCGGGTTCAGTTAGCAAACGTCTCTCACATACGTGCGTACATGAGAGAAACGCGGAAACCTACGTGCACCGCTCGGCCACGACCACCCACCGCAACCGAAATTTTCCTCGCCCTTAATTCTACCATGATTTTTTCTGTCATTGACGGCCCAAAGAATGTCATGCAGGTGTATCTCCGGCCCTCCTAGGACGAAAAACCATTTTCTGTCATGATTTTTTGTCATAGAAGTAGGATCCCACCACATCTATGATGATACCGGGTTTTGTCATAATTGTCGTCATAGAAGTTTCATAAGTATGTCATTTTTTTTTGTTCGGCCCAAAATGTCATGGATGTGTCTTTTTTTTGTAGTGTGGGTATCGGGTATGGGCACTCCCCTTGGCTTTCGCAAAGCTTGGGGGAGGTGCCCCTATATCGTACCTCCACTATCTTTTGCCTTTACTTTTCTTAGTTCGATCCATAGTTATCTTTTGCTTTCGATGAATAAAAGTTTAGTTTGATCCTTTCTTTTTGAGAGTTTGCTTAATGATCTATCTTTGTAATCATGTGTGAGATATATAATAAAGTTTAGTTTGAGTTCTGCTTCTTTTACTTTCATGTTCCAATGAAAGAAAGGAAATAAATGAAAAAGATCATATGCTAATCTTATGGTAAGTGATGACATCACACAAGGAAAAGTATAAGTAGTAAATTTTATTGTAGATTGACAAACATAGCATTGGTCACTGATGTAACTCATGAAAGAATTAATAAGGGAAGAGAAGATTCACATGCAAATATACTATCCTGGAAATCTTTTGTGATTGTGAGCACCCATCAAAATATTATATGCCAAAATTGTTGACATTGGAAAAGGAAGACAACGTAATGATTTATGTTTGTTCCTATTCACATAGAAGCTTCATTGTCATAGCTCCTTCAACATGTGGTGTTTGCCCCCATCTTTTCTAGCCAAAAATTCGGCACTAAGTAGAGATACTACTTGTGCATCCAAAAACCCTTAAACCCAAATCTTGTTTTGAGACTCCACCATACCTACCTATGGATTGAGTAAGATCCTTTAAGTAAGTTGTCATTGGTGCAATAAGGCAACAAAAATTACTTCTATAAGTGTTAGATCATTTAGTGTGAGAGAAAATTGAGTGTTGTACGAACATGTGATAGCGAAGAATAAAAGCGACAAACTGCATAATAAAGGTTGCCATCATAAGGGGCAATATAAAGTGACGTTCTCTTGCACTAAGGGGTTGAGCATACAAACAAAAAGCACATGAAAACCTCTGCTTCCCTCTGCGAAGGGCCTATCCTTTACTTTTATGTATTTACTTTCATGCAAGAGTCGAAGTTTTCCTCTATATTCCTTTTTATTTTCTCCTTTGGAAAAAATCATGTGGTGAGGAAAGATCTAGGCACATATATCTAGTTGAATATGGGTAGCATGAGTTATTATTGTTGACATCACCCTTGAGGTGAGTATGTTGGGAGTCAAAACTGCAAGCCCCTATCTCTCTATGTGTCCAGTTGAAACGTTTTGCTCATGTGTACACGGTGAGTGTTAGCAATCATAGAAGACTAAATGATGGTTAAGTATGTGGAATTTCCTAAAGGCTCTGATACATGACCCTTCCTGAAAAGATGATGAATTGTAGTTGCAAAGTTGACTGAGAACATACATTGGTGATTTCCAATAGAGTTTATACTTTATACTTTGATGTTGTGATGAATTGTTACTTGTTCATGAGAATTCTATGATAAAAGTCATATGATAAAAGTTTTATGTTAAAGTTTGTTGCTGTTATAATAAGTTACATGATGCTGCTATGTCCGTATTTTTCTTTTTGTCGACACCTCTCTCTCTCTAAGCATGTGGACATGTTTTTGGATTTCAGTTTTCGCTTGAGGACAAGCGAGGTCTAAGCTTGGGGGAGTTGACACGTCCATTTTTCATCATGTTTACCTACTATTATTTATGTTGTTTTATTGCTTAATAATTCTTTTTGGAGTAATTCTAATGCCTTTTCTCTCATAATATGCAAGGTACAAACAAAAGGGGAGAATTCTGGCAGCTGGAAATCTGGACCTGAAAAAGCTACGTCAGACTACCTATTCTGCATAACTCCAAATGAGCTGAAACTTCACGAGGATTTTATATGGAATAAATAAGAAATACCAGAGCAAATAAGTACCGGAGGGGGCAACCCTAGTGAGCACAAGACACTAGTGTCACGCCCAATATGCGACCCTATCCTAAAGGAACTCGAAGGTCCCACCAAGGATAGAAGCGCATATTGGAGACGCTTTTGCAAGGTGGATATCATTACATCATACCATTACATAATAGTTGGGGATACATAGAAGAGGCATATAATGCCACACCAATACAACAACATCATACACAAGAGCACCATCCGACTACGGATGGAACACAAACAGAAACTCAAACGACATCCACGCTGCTAGCCCAGGCTGCCGACCTGGAACCTATCCCCTGATCGAAGAAGAAGCAGAAGAAGAAATCCAAAACAAGCAAACATCGCTCTCGCATCATGATCATCGCATAACCTGCACCTGCAACTGTTGTTGTAGTAATCTGTGGGCCACGAGGACTCAGCAATCCCATAAACATGGGTATCAAGACTAGCAAAGCTTAATGGGTATGGAAAAGATAAGTGGTGAGGTTGCAGCATCGACTAAGAATATATGGTGGCTACCTTACACAAATGAGAGCGAGAAGAGAAGCAACGCAATGGTCGAGAAGCTAGAAGTGATCAAGAAGTGATCCTGAAACTACTTACATTCATACATAACCCAAACCGTGTTCGCTTCCCGGACTCCGCCGAGAAGAGACCATCACGGCTACACATGTGGTTGATGCGTTTTAATTAAGTCAAGTGTCAAGTTCTCTACAACCGGATATTAACAAATTCCCATCTGCCACATAACCGTGGGCACGGCTTTCGAAAGTTTAAACCCTGCACGGGTGTCCCAACTTAGCCCATCACAAGCTCTCACAGTCGACAAAGGATATTCCTTCTCCCAGGAAGACCCGATCAGACTTAGAATCCCGGTTACAAGACATTTCGGCAATGGTAAAACAAGACCAGCAAAGCTGCCCGAATGTGCCGACAAATCCCGATAGGAGCTGCACATATCTCGTTCTCAGGGCACATCGGATTGTCCAAGCTTCCGGTAGGCCAGCCCAGAGTTGCCCCTGGTGGCCATCAGCGACTGACAGGTTGGACCAACACTCGCG
>NC_041389.1:469610200-469704772 GCF_002162155.2 Triticum dicoccoides | reverse complement strand
AAATAAAATGACCCTCGGGCTCCGGAAACCCAAGGGAAGAAGGCTTAGGTGAGGCAAATGTAACACCAAGGTTGGGCCTTGCTGGAGGAGTTTTATTCAAGGCGAACTGTCAAGGGGTTCCCATAACACCCAACCGCGTAAGGAATGCAAAATCAAGGAACATAACACCGGTATGACGGAAACTAGGGCGGCAAGAGTGGAACAAAACACCAGACGTAAGGCCGAGCCTTTCACCCTTTACCAAGTATATAGATGCATTAATTAAATAAGAGATATTGTGATATCCCAACATAATCCTGTCCATCATGGAGCAATCTTCAACTTCACTTGCAACTAACAACGCTATAAGAGGGGCTGAGCAAAGCGGTAACATAGCCAAGCAACAGTTTGCTAGGAAGGGTGAAAAGGTTAGAGGCTGTCATGGCAGTTTGGGAGGCTTGAAGGACAAGTGATAGGTAGTGCAACATAGCGATAGAACGAAGCAACTAGCGTAGCAATGATATCTCGGCACGGGCAAAATTCAAGGCAGATTCGGAAGAGGTCAGAGCTTCCTGGGCGGCATTCTCATGCTGCTTTGCGGATTTCAGCTTCGCCTTCAGGGCGGTGGTCCTGCCCTCGAGCTCGGCCTTGAGCAGCTCCAAATCCAGGCAGTGCCCCTTAGCCACATCAGCACGCGCCTTCGCCACCCTCTCCTCCACCTCTGGCTAGACCTGGGCTTCTCGGGCGGTGACGGCATCCTCAGCCGCAACAGCCTGGCGCTCCCTAACCTCCAACCTCTCCAATGCCATGTTGTGTTCCACGGCCTCCAACGCCAGATCATCATGGCACCTCAGGAGCTCCACCTCGGCAAAGGTTGCTTTGTCTGGTGTAGAGGCTAGGAGGGCGCACCACTCCTCAACTTCTCGTTCAAGGGCAGCATTTGAAGACAGAAGCTCCCGCTCCCGCTCCTCGGCCACCTCGCGACAGCGGTTGGCGGCTTCGGCCTCCTCCATGGCGCGGACACAAGCCTTGCGAGAAGTTGCAAGTGAGGCCGCCGCAACCGCGTCGTCTTGGTCACGCAGGAGTTTCCCGAGGTTGATGGCAACCTTCAGTTGCTGCCACTCATGCGCCAGGTGGCGGCCCTCTGCCTCAAGCCTGGTGTCGACATTATCAAGCTCCCCACCAAGCTGGACCATCATGCGCATTACCTCTCCGAAGAGCTCAAAGTAGATGGCACTGTGCCCGCACGCAAGCGCCGGCGCATCGCCAAGACCTTCTTTAGCCCCAGAGGCTTTCGAGGGGGCGTTGGGCGTCTCGCCTGCGTCCGACCGGGGGCTGGCTGGTTTAGCCCTGCAACCTGAAGATGAAGGCCGCCCAAGAGGCGCCCGCTTGCCGGAAACGACCAGAGGAAGGATTTCCGGTGCGTCCCCCATCCTACAGGCCGGGCCACGGAGATAGGAAGCAGGAAGCTTGGGCCCGGGGGCCCCTTGCGGCACCCCGGCGGCCGGAGTCGGCCCCGCGCCCTAGGCAGAGCCAAGGCACGGGGGGCTATGTGCTAAGATCAAGCCAGGATCCTTGGAAGCACTAGCCTCCTAAGTTTCATCGTCACAAGAACCCTGCAAGGCCCTGGTCAGGAGAGAACAAGATGCATAAGGAATCGAGAGTGAAGGTACTTACTCATCTACAGCCACATATCTCCTCACCTTCAGCGATCGGCGGGTGCCGTCGCTGCGGCACGAAGATCCCATCCTCTTCAGGAGCGATTCAAGGCTCAGGTGGGGCCGACCGAGCCCCGATAGGCGACCCTCGAGAGGAGGAGCGCTCGGTGAGGCATCCGGAGCGGAGGCCTCAGGAGCAGGAGCGCCTGGCAGGGTCTTCTGGCCGACGGAAGAGGGGTCGTCCGTGGGCGCCTCACCATCGGCAGCCACCACGAAGCCATCACCCCAAGCTTCAGGATCCTCTACCTCCGGAGCATAGGGTTAGGCTGACCCTGAGGCGGCCCCCTTCTGAGTCTCGGGAGTCCCGATCTCTTGGCCCCTAGCGGCACCAGATCTTCAGAGGAACCTTCAGCAGCTGCTGACAGCGGGCACTCCCCCTGCTTCCACACTTGGGGCGCGTGCAGCAGGATCGAGCAGCAGGGGAACCACAAGGACGGGGTTCTCACGAGGCCCCTCGAGGCCCTCTGGGTGTAATCCCCACTCATCAAATAAGGGCATCTGTCCCACGGAGACCATCTTGTTCGAGCACTGATAGAGGAGCAGCCATGTCCTGGAAGATCAGCGGGCTCGGATTCGCCTGTCAGGAGCTCAAGCACCATGCTCAAGGTCTTGGCGGTCAGTGATGGCCTCTGCAGCCTCATGGGATACTCGATGCTGGCAAGGTCCCACATCTGGCGAGAATCACGCTGGAGAGGGGCAACGCGCTACCTGACAAATTACTTCACCGCCATCGGCGCCGTCACCTCCAGCTCTTGCAGCCTCTCCAACCTCTTGCAGTCGCAAGTAAGGCGCCATCGGAGAGCTTCACATGCCTCAAACCAGAGCTGGGCGTGGTCGGCACCCGAGGAGTCAGGAGAAGGGTGTCACGCCCAATATGCGATACTATCCTAAAGAGACTCGAAGGTCCCACCAAGGATAGAACCGCATATTGAAATGCTTTTGCAAGGTGGATATCATTACATCAACATTACATAATAGATGGGGATACATACAAAAGGCATACAATGCCACACGAATACAACATCATCTTACATAAGAGCACCATCCGACTACGGATGAAACACAAACAGAAACTCAAACGACATCCACCCTGCTAGCCCAGGCTGCCGACCTGGAACCTATCCCCTGATCAAAGAAGAAGCAGATGAAGAACTCCAAAACAAGTAAACATCGCTCTCGCGTCATGATCATCACATAACCTGTACCTGCAACTGTTGTTGTAGTAATCTGTGAGCCACGGGGACTCAGCAATCCCATTACCATGGGTATCAAAGACTAGCAAAGCTTAAAGGGAAAGGAAGGGGTAAAGTGGTGAGGTTGCGGCAGCGGCTAAGCATATATGGTGGCTAACATACGCAAATAAGAGCGAGAAGAGAGCAAGCGGAACGGTCGTGAAGCTAGCAATGATAAAGAAGTGATCCTGAACTCCTACTTACGTCAAACATAACCCAAAACCGTGTTCACTTCCTGGACTCCGCCGAAAAGAGACCATCACGGCTACACACATGGTTGATGCGTTTTAACTCGGATCTGGTGTCAAGTTATCTACAACCGGACACTAACAAATTCCCATCTGCCCATCACCGCGTGCACGGCTTTCAAAAGTTTATACCCTACAGGGGTGTCCCAACTTAGCCCATGATAAGCTCTCGCGATCAATGAAGGATATACCTTCTCCCAGGAAGACCCGATCAGACTCGGAATCCCGGTTTACAAGACATCTCGACAATGGTAAAACAAGACCAGCAAAGCTGCCCGATGTGCCGACAAATCCCGATAGGAGTCGCATGTACCTCGTTCTCAGGGCACACCGGATAAGTCAAGCTACGAGTAAAACCAGCCCTCAAGTTGCCCCAAGGTGGCCCCGCAGGCTGCTCATTTCGGACCAACACTCGAAGGAGCACTGGCCCGGGGGGGGGGGGGTTAATATAAAGATGACCCTCGGGCTCCGGAAACCCAAGGGAAAAAGGGCTAGGTGAGGCAAATGGTAAAACCAAGGTTGGGCCTTGCTGGAGGAGTTTTATTCAAAGTGAACTGTCAAGGGGGTCCCATAAATCACCCAACCGCGTAAGGAACGCAAAATCTGGGAACATAACACTGGTATGACGGAAACTAGGGCGACAAGAGTGGAACAAAACACCAGGCATAAGGCCGAGTCCTCCACCCTTTACCAAGTACATAGATGCATTAATAATATAAGAGATATTGTTATATCCCAACATAATCCTGTCCACCATGGAGCAATCTTCAACTTCACCTGCAACTAGCAATGCTATAAGAGGGGCTGAGCAAAAGCGGTAACATAGCCAAGCAATGGTTTGCTAGGAAGGGTGATAAGGTTAGAGGCTGACATGGCAATTTGGGAGGCATGAAGAACAAGTGATAGGTAGCGCAGCATAACGATAGAACGAAGCAACTAGCATAGCAATGATAGTAGTGAGATCCAGGGTAGCGGTCATCTTGCCTAAAATCCCGCTAGGAAGAAGAACGAGTCCATGAAGAAGATGAAAGGGAGTAGTCGAACGAATCCTCACAATCGCAACATTATCGAAACTAAGAAGCAATACCGGAAAGAAACAAACAACATGGTAAATGCACAAGCAAGTATGATGCATGTCCGGCTTAAATATGCATGGCATGGCAAAGTGTAACAAACAACACTACAAGTTAAGTGGAGCTCAATATGCAACGAGTTGCATATTGACGAAACACCACATGCAAGTTATTTAGTTTGCTCTCGTTTAGGTACCCAACACCATTAAATGTTGATTAACATGGCAAGAGGTGAAACATAAGAAAAACTACCTATCTAGGCAAATTTAAATGAGGCCGGAACAACAAACAAAAATTCCGGAAAAACCTCATGTCCATATTATAGATTTGGTACTGTTCTGCCCTAAACCATATTTTAGAGTTGTTAAACATGCAAAGTAAATCCACCATGTTAAACTAGGCATTTTTCCATCCCATTTACATATAAAGTTTATTAAATATGGAGCTACGGTTAATTAGTTATGAAATAAATCATTCTAGCATATTATTTAAGCAAAATTAAACAAACAACATTTTAAGCATATTTAACATGGATGAAAGTGGCAAATTATTAATCTACACAAAATTCTAAGCATTTTACATATTTAAATCATTTACATATGATGCAGAATTCAGGAGTTATTAAATGCATGAAGATGAGGGTCTTTCTGTAAATCTGTTAATTCACTGGATAAAAGGAAATTCGTAGAACAGGAAAAAAACACATGTGGGCTGAAACTGCAGGCTGGCCCAACAGTGCACAGGGGCAGGGCTGCTCACGAGGCCTCATGGGCCGGCCGGTGGAGGAGGCCGGAGCAGGCCGGATTGGGAAGGCAGAGGCTTGGCTTCGGCTGGGCATGGCGCTGGCTGCGGTCAACGGAAGCAGGGGATCGATCTGGACTTGGCGCTGGTCGTTGTCCTCGCGTGCTCGCACGCAGAAGCAGGGGAATGGCGCACCGGCTCGATGCAGAGGAGGCAGTAGACGGCGGGGCACGGGGAGATCGATTTCGTCTGTATCCGGCCGGACTTGGTCGCGGATGGCGCTAGGATGAGGAGGACACCGGCCTTGGTGCGATGACGAGGAGGCGGGCGACGGCTGGGAAACCCTGGCGTGGACGAGCCAACTCCGAAGGCCGGCGAGGACGCCCGGGGAACGAGGCAAGCTCAGGCGCAGCCATGGCGTGGTGGAGGAGTTCCTAGAGAGGGAGAGAGAGGTTACGGGGAGGAGAGAACAGAGCAGAAGAGAAGATGAAGGGCAGGGGCGTCGCGACCTGGTTCTGCTGCGGGGTCAACAGGGCACGGTCTAGGTGGCTGGGACGCCGGCGTGAGGAGGCTCGGGGTGGCACGAGGCTGAGGGATGGAGGCGCTCGTCTTGGGCACCGAGAGGAAGCACAAGGAGGCGCCATGGACGAGCTCCTGCTCGTTTCAACGGACAGCAGGCGAGGAACTCGGGCGCCTCGAGCACAACATCGAGCAGGGAGGTGCTACGGCTGGCTGATGCGGTTTGGACTGCTCGTGGATCGGCGCGCGCGACGAGGGAGGTGGTAGGAGGCTAAAGGATGGAGGCTGAGAGGAATTTTTGGATTGGGGCTCGGGCATCTGGAACGAGGAGGAGGGAGAGCGCTGGTTGGGTGAATCAGGCAGGGGAGATCACGAGGGGTGATTCGGTGGAGTGGCGGCGGCGTGGGGATGGATGGGACATTGCTCCTAAAATTTAGGGTCAGGGGTCTATTTATAGCAAGGGTTAGGGCTACCTAGTCCCTCCGATCGAAATCAGACGGTCGAAGATAAATGGCTTAGGGGAGTCCAACAAATAAACACAGATGTTATAGGGATGTTTGGGGATGATCCGGATCCATCGATAACGACAGACCGGTTCGGGTTCCAGAAAGGTTTCGGACACGCGCAAGGGGTTGGTGGCTGTGCAGAGAGGGTGGGCATTTGGACGAGAGGGGGTACCGAAGACAATGGGGTCTAACGAAAGGCCACGGGGACAAGGGGGGGTTTTGTAGGTCTCGGAGAAAGAGAGAAGAGAGGGGTCCAATTGGTCTGAGAGAAGGACAAGCGGTCTGACAAGAGGGAAACGAAGACAAGAGAGAAGCGGTAACTACGAAAGGCTACGAGGTTTTATGAAAACATGCGGATGCAAAGCGCATGATGCTATGATATAAAATGCAAGACATGAACAAAAGCAAAACAAAAGACAAAAACCCAACCACGAAGGAAATATCATATCGCATCTCCGGAAAAGGCAAGAGTTGGAGTTACGAATATGGAAAGTTGTATCCGGGGCGTTACAAAGGGGGTTGCATGTGCTGGCATTCATAACTAGGCACTGCTTTCAGAACCCCTTCACGGAGGGCGAAAGCTCGAAGTTGATCCTCGAGCTGGCGGTTGCAGCCACAACTTCAAAGGGCGCGTAGCCGGAGCATTGGCGAGCATCGACCAGCCGGAGCAAGAAGAAATGGCAAAATAGGGCCATGGAAGGAGTAATGCCGACAATGGCCTCGCGAAGGAAGGCGAAGACGGCGAGGAGGATGGAGCGGGATCTAGATGCAGCAATTGGATCTGGTAATGCGAAATAACGGCATTGAAGAAGGGAGAGAAGAGGGGAATCAGACCCGTGAATAGAGCATGGAGATAGATGGGGATATCGATGGCGCTCATGTCACCCAACAAGTCAATATGCGGGACGGACGGCTGTCGCCTTCCACTCGTTGGAATTGACTGCAAGGGCATGGCGGACCTTGTCCAGCCCTTCCTGATTGATCATCGTCGACCGCTCAAGAGCCAGCTCCAAGGCTGGCGGGTCCACGGCCGGGGCGCGCGGCTTCTCCTTCTTCCTCCTCTATTGCGGGGCCATGACAGAAGCTAGGAAGGGGGCGAGGCACTGACGTCGGATCTGCGCGCGGAGCTACAAGACTGGGAGAAGAAGAAACGGAGGCCAAGCACGACAACTTGCAAGGGTGAGCTACTTTGGCAACGAGCGACCACTAGGCCTGGCGGATATCCAGGCGGCATGGGGAAGTGGAGACGCCCACGTGCCATCAATCGCCATGCCTCATCAAGGCCGCAGGCGGTTAGGGCCCATGGCACTCCGCACTTGCCCTTTGGCTTCGTTTGGAAGCCAAGTCTGAGCGCGCCTTGGGCCCGGGGGCTACTATCGGCGTTCTAGATATGGGGGTATCCAGACTTGTCTGCCTGCGGCCCACCGCATGGCTCCATCAACGGCCTGATATGGTCCAGCTTCAGCATCAATGACTCAAGACCCTTGTGAGGGGCCAAGCCTCGCGAGGCGGGCGACACCAAGACCCCTGAGGGGATCGGACTCCTCAGGCTAGCTTCCAAGGGGCGAAGAGTTCTATGCAAGGTGCACCTCACGAGGCTCAGCTGACGTGAGACATGACGACCAAGGCCAGGTGGGTGTAGAGAGTGAGTTTCCTCTTTGGTGCAAGGGAGGCAAGCCACATGCGCGGAGTCCCGAGGAATCAACCAAAGGTTTCCATTCTGGTGCAACAAGACCAAGACCACCTGGACGCCAGGACGTAGGTCATCACTGAGCCCACCGCAACATCACGACCAGACGCTTTTCGCATGCGAACACCACTTTAGTCAGGATAGGATGTACTACTTTTCCCCTTTCAAATCCGGCCATTGTGGGATCCCTACCGCCAACATTTGGGAAGAGGACCAAGGCCACTTTAAATAGGACTTAGCCACCACCATAGAAAGGGGATCGGGTCGGATCGAATCCATTCTCACCCAACCACTTCACCAGCCCTCTGCACCTCAAGAACACCTCACCTCCTGAGGCCAGTTCATCCACTATACTAGTTCATCCTCAGCCCTTCGAGGCAATCCACCAAAATGCTGGAGTAGGATATTACATTGCAAGGTGGCCCGAACCAGGATAAACTATTGTGTCTCTTTGTCTCTTTGAGCCCGACGCGCTAGGCTTAGGAGGATTGCGAGTAGGCAGGCTGGGCAGGTTGAGATCTCTGCACGCACCCCCGAGTTTGAACCTTTCAAGGGTTTGCAGAACCTGTAATCCGACAACACGACGGTGTGGTGATGGTGGTGATGCAACTATCTCCGCAGGGCTTCACCGAGCACTACCAAAATATGATCGAGGATGAACTAGAGGGAGAGGGGCGCCGCACAGGGCTAAGGAATCATGGTGTGTGTTGCCCCTCTCCCTCCACACACATATATTGGTGGTGGGGGAGAATACGGTGCAAGTTTCTTTCAAGATCGGCGCCTACAAGGACACCTTGGAGTGCGATGTGGTTCCTATGTCCGTGTGCCATCTTCTTTTGGGAAAACCTTTTAAATTCAATTGCGGCGTCATCCACAATGGAAGAACTAACCACTATAGCTTCAAGATGAAGGGCAAGGAGTACATACTTTGACCACTATCACCAAGCCAAGTGATCGCCGACAAGGAAGCTTCCACCCATCATGGAGATACTAGTGAGAAAGTGAACCACCCAAAAAAAGTGAGAGCCACAAGCCAAAATTGAGCGCCTCTTCGCCAAGAGAGAAAAACTTAGTCCTCCTAGCCACAAAAAGAGAGATGAGAGAAGTGTGTGAGAACCCATCGAGTGTCATCTACTTCGTCCTCCTATGCAAAGATGAGGTGACAAGAACTAACAATCCTAATCCTCTTCCTCTAGTGTTTTCTAACTTGTTAGAGGAATTCGAGAATGTCTTTCCCGATGAGATACCTTCGGGTCTTCTTCCTCTACGTGGCATTGAACATAGGATCGACCTCATCCCTGGTGCACCTCTTCCAAACAAGGCTCCCTACCGCATCAACCCCTAAGAAACTAAGGAGATTCAACGGCAAGTACAACAACTCATCGACAACAGACATGTACATGAAAGCTTAAGCCATTGTGCCGTTCCGGTTATACTTGTGCCCAAGCAAGATGGTAGTTTTCGCGTGTGCTCAGATTGTAGACCCATCAATGCTATCACCGTTCATTATAGGCATCCCATTCCTCGCATAGATGATATGCTAGATGAGCTTAGTGGTGCCACCATTTTCTCAAAAATTGATCTTAAAAGTGGCTTTTATCAAATCCGCATACAAGAAGGTGATGAATGGAAAACCGCTTTCAAAACCAAATTTGGCTTGTACGAGTGGTTGGTTATGCCTAAGGGTTTATCGGAAGCTCCCAGTACTTTCATGCGTGTTATGCATTTTGTGCTTCGTCCTTACATTGGAGAGTTTGTTGAGGTCTACTTTGATGACATACTTGTTTTTAGCAAATCCATCAAAGATTGTCTAAATCATGTTAGGGCTGTTTTAAAAACTCTTCGCAAGGAGCATCTTTATGCCAACATGAAAAAGTGCATGTTTGGTGTTGACAAGCTTGTTTTCTTGGGTTTCGTTGTTTTTTCCAAGGGTGTTCATGTTGATGATTCTAAAATTGAAGTAATTAATACTTGGCCACAACCCACTAATTTGCAACAAGTGCGTAGTTTTCTTGGCCTTGCGGGTCTCTATCGTCTTTTTGTGAAAGATTTTAGCACTATCGCCGCACCTTTGCATGCCTTGAGTAATAAAAATGCTCCTTTTGTTTGGGGACCTTTGCAATCTACCGCATTTGATGAGTTCAAATCTTTGCTTACTCATGCTCCAATTCTTGCTTTACCCAACTTTGACAAAACTTTTGAGGTTCATTGAAATGCAAGTGGTAGTGAAATTGGTGGAGTTTTGATGCAAGAAAAGTGAGCTATTGCATATTTTAGTGAAAAACTCTCTGGTGCTCAACTTAACTAGCCCATCTATGACAAAGAATTGTATTCTTTAGTACGTGTGTTACATGTTTGCGAACATTATCTTAGACCGCATGAGTTTGTCATACATACCGGTCATGAAACACTTAAGTACCTTAAAGGTCAAACCAAGTTGAATAAACGACATGCTATATGGAGTGAATTTATTGAGTATTTCCCCTATGTGATCAAGTACATTACGGGAAAAGAGAATGTTGTGGCGGATGCACTTTCCATCAAATGCATGTTACTTACTCAACTTGAATTGAATGTTGTGGGATTTGATCATATGAAAGATTTGTATGAGCGTGATGTGACTTTTGCCAGTCCTTATGCTAAGTGTATGACACATACCTCTTGGGAACGATATTATATCAAAGATGGTTATCTTATGAGAGCTAACAAACTATGCATTCCCGAGTCTTCTCTTTGTTTGTTACTTCTGCAAGAGGCTCATGGAGGTGGACTCATGGGACACTTTGGACGTGACAAGACTTTTGCAACGCTTTCAAAGAATTTTTTTGGCCCAAGATGTTTCGCGATGTCGCCCGCTTCACCAACTGGTGCTCTACATGTTGCAAAGCTAAGTCACAATCTCAATCCCATGGTTTACACATGCGTTTACCTATTCCACATCAACCTTGGGAAGATATTAGCATGGATTTTATACTTGGATTACCTAGGTCTCAAAATGGCAAGGACTCCGTAATTGTTGTTGTGGACCGATTCTCTAAAATGGCTCATTTTATCCCATGGAATAAGATAGACGATGCTTCACATGGTGCCAATCTCTTTTGTAGGGAAATCTTGAGGTTGCACGGTGTGCCAAAGACAATTGTGTCAGATCGAGACGTCAAGTTCTTAAGCTACTTTTGGAAGACGCTATGCACCAAGATCGGAATCAAGCTACTCTTCTCCATGGCGTACCACCCTCAAACCAATGGCAACACAGTCACCAACCGGACGCTTGCCACTCTCCTACGCGTGTTGATAAAGAAGAACATCACAGAGTGGGAGGAGTGTTTACCCATCGCCGAGTATGCCTACAACCGTGCAAGACACTCTACGACCGACAAGTCCCCCTTCGAGGTTGTCTACGACTTCAACCCATTTTCACCGTTGGACATCATCCCCCTACCACTTCAAGAACGAGCAAACATGGACGCTAGCAGAAGAGCCACCTACCTCAAGAAGATGGATGAAGAAACACGTTCCACGATCGAGCGCCAAGTACAATGATTTGCCTGAAAGCTCAACATCAACAAGTCATTGATGGTGTTTCAACTGGGCGATCGTGTATGGCTTCATCTTCGCAAATACCGTTTCCCCAATGAGTGCAAGCCCAAGTTGTTACCATGAGCCGACGGACCATTCAAGGTGCTAGCACGCTACAACGACAACGCTTACAAGATTGACATCCCACGTGACAAGTACAACTTTAGCGACATCTTCAACATCAAAAATTGGCCAAGTACCATGGTGATGAAGATCACGATCCATGGACGGATCTCTCCCAAGGGGGTGGGAGATGATGCGGAGAATCCTTCCATCATCCCCATGGACTCTTCATCAACACATCAAGCCCCATGTGGACCTATGACAAGAGCTAAAGCATGTGCATTGGAAAACAAGGTGAACTCCTTCCTACTTGACTTACATACAGATACAAATGGAACTTGGTTGCTACCTGACCAAAATATGCTATGCCTCATTAGGTACAAAGAGGAACACCACCAAGAAGCTTAGGAGCATCACCAAGGAGAAGGAGGACCACCCCAAGGCCACGCGAACCAAGACGGAGCGCAACAACAGCAACACTGGCAGGCCCAGGTGACCCCGCGCGCACGGGCCCCCGAAACCCCGTGCGCATGGCCCCTGAAACCCCAAGCCAACGGACTATCTAGAGAGTTGGCACTGGAGCACCCCGGGCGCACGGGCGTGTACCGTGCCCACGGGACCCCCGTGCGCACGGGCCCAACCTACCCCATGTGCACGGGCCTCCCAGGATGGCCGGCTGAGATTGCCTCTTCGCCATCCTCTTCATCCCCTTCGACCCCAAGGATATATAAGTCATACCTAGGACCTTGTTTAGGGTTAGCAAAGTATTTAGAACACAAAAGAGGGCTTTGCTCATCTTCCTCCTCTAGGAGATCTAGACCTCCTCTTGGATAAGCTCCTCTTGGAGATCAAGCCCTCATCTTGGATGCAAGACCTCACCTAGTTGGGAGAACCTTATTCGAGTGCTATTTTCCTTGAATTGATCTTGTAATCTCGTGGATCTCATGTATGCTACACTAGTGGATGTGATATTTGGGTTTGTTTGAGTGATTTGTGCCTTGTGTTCTTGAGTGTTCTTCCTCTTTTCCCCCTCCAAGTGTGAAAATATCCCTTCTAGGGTTTCACCCTACAACATCTTGGTATCATGAGCAAGGTTGATTCACATCTTGGAGTCGCTACCTTCCACTTTCTAGCTTGATTTTGTTGTTTTTTGTCCTAATCCAAAAATTCGCACCAAAAATAGCCCCTAAAATTTTCTTGTAGTTTGTTTGATCTTGTGAGATTTGGTTGTTTTAATCCAAGAATTTGGTGTTTGGAAAGTGGATCTACCCCCTACCATATTCCCCACTCTTCCACCCTTCGAATTCAGCCAAAAACTTGGAAAATTCCATGGATCCAGAGCAGTTCGTCCGCCCATAGAGGACCCCGTGCACACGGGCCATCAGGACCCCGTGCACACGGGACTCCGTGCACACGGGCCTCACTTACCGCATGTGCACGGACTATCTAGGGACTTTTGGCCATTTTCTGCTTTGTCACATTTTGTTTCCCCACCACCACTTGTGTTCTTCCGCCCTATTTCACGTGATTGTTTGAGTTTTGGGTCGCGGTTTCTCTTGTGTCCTAAGGTGTCTCGGCTACTTCGGCGCGATTCGATATCATCATAATCGCCACTCATCATCGACTCGGACAACACATCGGCTTCGACATCATCATCTTCATTCCAACCATAAGCAAGGACGGTAACATCGACGCCGCCTTTGTGCTACACTTGCCTTTACCTTGATAGCTTCAAGCCCTTTTGCGTAACTTATCCATCGAGACTAGCTTGTTGAATATTGCCGGGCCACGCCTTAGTGGACCTTAGTGTTACGTCTCTCCCGTGCATATACTACTTGTTACCTCGCTTTGTGGCTCATATATCAAGCATCGTGGCATAGTAAAAAAGAGAAAGAAAAGAGGAAAAGCTTTTAAGAAAAAGAGAAGAGAAGCAAAGAGCTTGTAAGCAATAGCATTGAGCCATTTTGCATAGTTATATCACCTTGTTCATCGCATACATAAGCATACTTGGGCTAGTGAGACGACCCGTTTCTCCATTAGGTTGGCGCACTAGCGTATCTAGCCCATTAGAGCAATCGAGCTAGCGTCTCTCTAGTATCCGTACAACAAAGAGCTTTGGTAATGGTTTCCCATTATTCAAGCTCACCCTTTGGTTGTGCGGATCCCATCTTTCTTCCGTGTGTGTGTTCCTAGCGTTATCCTTAGGTTTGATCTATTTGTCTTATTTGCCATTTGTGTATCTTCTCAACTTTATCAACATCTTGACTAACATTTGCTTGAATTTTTTGCCACCATCCTAACCGACCTCCTCCATAAGCCTCTTACTTGTAGGTGTGAGAAACAAACCTGGTTCCAATTCTCCTATTGTGGCATTACATTAAGTGACACTTGTTACATCCTCAATCCTCGGGAAAAGGTAACTTTGGTATTGTTCTCTCATTTTCCTACTCACCCCACTTGATTACGATGAATAGGCCAAGTTCTTCAACGAACCCGCTTTTCGAGAAGCACGGTGATGATTTCAGCTTCATCTCCAAGAACCACTTCTTCATCGCGCAACGAGCGCTTCATCAAGAAAGTGAAGCATTGGGTGAACGCTTGGAGCAACTCGCCTCCGACCTTCGTCAATAGAAACGAGGAATCGCGACTACATCGACGCCAAGTTCAACACACAAAGGGAAGAGCTCTGCAGCATGATCGTGCAACGCCCGTCTTCCTCATCCTCTTCACAAGACGGCGCCACTCAAGCCATCGTTCAAGTTGGCAATCTTTGGACTACTCCTCTTATGATGCAAGTCCTCCACGAGCTCACTTTCCTCGAAATGATGATCATCAAGATTGACAAGCGCAAGAAAATCCATTCCATGGCAATGGCTTACAAAACCGAGTCCGAGCACGTGAAGGGTGCGACACCAAGCGCAAGAAGCAATGGAACAAGAGTAAATACTGCCACAAGTGCCACGTCAAGAACCTCAAGACGGTGATGCAATTCTACAAGCACAAGAGTGCCGTGATGCACAAGCCCTCGAATGTGAAGCTCAAGCACTCGAAGAACAACGCACACTCAACAAGGCCACTAGAGCCGTCGAAGAGCGCAACCGCCAAGTCCGTGAACAAGAAGATGCACTTCGCCAAGCACGACAAGAAGAAGCTGCTCGACTTGAAGAGCAACATGAAAGGCACAACTAAGCACATATTCCTCGTCCTCCTCCAAGACAAGCACGACACCAAGTGGAACATGTGCTTCAAGACCCTCCCCCATGCCAAGAGCTACATCTTGAGGAACGAACATTTGAGGATCTTCCTCCACGGCAAGAGTGATGTCACAACCACTACTATGATGAAGAACTCCACTATGTCAAGCTCAAGTTCACCATGCCCAAGTTCTCCGGAAGCAATGATCCCGAAGAATATCTCTCATGGGACTTGAAGGTGGACAAGATTTTCCGCCTTCATAACTATAACGAGGAAAAGAAGATCACCATGGCCTTCCTCGAGTTCCAAGACTACGTCCTCATTTGGTGAGAACAAGTGATCGAGCGACGACATACAAGAGGCAAACCACCAATCACAATTTGGAAGGAAATGAAGGAAGTCATGAGAGCCCACTTCGTGCCTACTTACTACACCCGTGATCTCTTCAAGAAGTTGCAACTCCTCAAGCAAGGCACGAAGACGGTGAAAGAATACTATCAAGAAATGGAGATTGCCATGATACAAGCCAATGTCAAGGAATACGATGAGCAAACAATGGCACGCTTCTTGAACGGCCTCAACCACCCAATCAAGCGGATTGCCGACTTCCAACCATACTCAAACCTTCTCGAGCTAGTTCATCAAGCGACCAAGGTCGAGCGACAAGTGCAAGATGACTTCAAATACGCCAAGTAATCGTCCAAGACCTACGGCTCCTACTCTCAAGATCCCGCGACTTCAGCACTTACTACCTCAACGAGAGCATCGCCAAGTACCGGCGACAAGTGAAGTTCCAAGCAAGATCCATCTTCCTCGACTCGTCCTCCAGCAAGCACCTACAAATCCGAGACTCCCACATCTTCGGTGCCTCCCAATGACCCCGTCAAGACAAGGTCATTCAAGTGCTTCACATGTGGTGGCCGAGGACACAAGTCCTTCAAATGCACCAACAAGCGAACAATGATCTTCAACGATGATGGCACATACGACTCGATGAGTGAAGAAGAAATGGAAGCCATTGAGCATGTGGCCATGCACCGGCGCATGAACGAAGATGAATATGATCAAGTGTTTTGTGACAACGATTCAAGTACCTCTATTGTGGTCTCCATGGTCTTGACGCTCCAACACCACCAAGAAGAAGACCAACAGTGCGACATCTTCCACACCAAGGCCGGCATCAACGGGCATTCCGTGAAAGTCATCATCGACGGAGGGAGTTGTCACAACTTGGCAAGTGAAGAGCTATGTTCCAAGCTGCAATTGGTCAAGAAGAAGCACCCTCGTCCTTACAAGGTGCAATGGCTAAGCAACTCCGGCACTATTCAAGTGGAGAATATGGTGCAAGTTTCTTTCAAGATTGGCACCTACGAGGACACCTTGGAGTGCGATGGGGTTCATATGTCTGTGTGCCATCTTCTTTTGGGAAGACCTTGGCAATTCGACTGCGGCATCATCCACAACGGAAGAACTAACCACTATAGCTTCAAGATGAAGGGCAAGGAGTACATACTTCGACCAATGTCACCAAGCCAAGTGATCGCCGACAAACAAGCTTCCACCCATCATGGAGATTCTAGTGAGAAAGTGAACCACCAAAAAGAAAGTGAGAGCCACAAGCCAAAATTGAGCGCCTCTTCACCAAGATAGAAAAACTTAGTCCTCCTAGCCACAAAAAGAGAGACGAGAGAAGTGTGTGAGAACCCATCGAGTGTCATCCACTTTGTCCTCCTATGTAAAGACGAGGTGAAAAGAACTAACAATCCTAATCCTCTTCCTCTAGTGTTTTCTAACTTGTTACAGGAATTCGAGGATGTCTTTCCTGATGAGCTACCTCCGGGTCTCCCTCCTCTACGTGGCATTGAACATAGGATCGACCTCATCCCCGACTCACCTCTTCCAAACAAGGCTCCCTACCGCGTCAACCCTGAAGAAACTAAGGAGATTCAATGGAAAGTACAACAACTCATTGACAATGGACATGTACGTGAAATCTTAAGCCCTTGTGTCATTCCAGTTATATTTGTGCCCAAGCAAGATGGTAGTTTTCGCATGTGCTCAGATTGTAGACCCATCAATGCTATCACCGTTCGTTATAGGCATCCCATTCCTCGCCTAGATGATATGCTAGATGAGCTTAGCGGTGCCACCGTTTTCTCAAAATGTGATCTTAAAAGTGGCTATTATCAAATCCGCATACAAGAAGGTGATGAATGGAAAACCGCTTTCAAAACCAAATTTGGCTTGTACGAGTGGTTGGTTATGCCTATGGGTTTATCGGAAGCTCCCGGTACTTTCATGTGTCTTATGCATTTTGTGCTTCGTCCTTACATTGGAGTGTTTGTTGTGGTCTACTTCGATGACATACTTGTTTTTAGCAAATCCATCAAAGATCATCTAAATCATGTTAGGGCTGTTTTACAAACTCTTCACAAGGAGCGTCTTTATGCCAACATGAAAAAGTGCATGTTTGGTGTTGACAAGCTTGTTTTCTTGGGTTTCGTTGTTTCTTCCAAGGGTGTTCATGTTGATGATTCTAAAATTGAAGCAATTAAAACTTTGCCACAACCCATTAATTTCCAACAAGTGCATAGTTTTCTTGGCCTTGCGGGTTTCTATTGTCGCTTTGTGAAAGATTTTAGCACTCTCGCCACACCTTTGCATGCCTTGAGTAAGAAAAATGCTCCTTTTGTTTGGGACCTTTGCAATCTACCACATTTGATGAGCTCAAATCTTTGCTTACTCATGCTCCAATTCTTGCTTTACCCAACTTTGACAAAACTTCTTAGGTTCATTGTGATGCAAGTGGTAATGGAATTGATGGAGTTTTGATGCAAGAAAAGCAAGCTATTGCATATTTTAGTGAAAAACTCTCCGGTGCTCAATTAACTATCCCATCTATGACAAAGAATTGTATGCTTTAGTACGTGTGTTACATGTTTGGGAACATTATCTTAGACCGCATGAGTTCATCATACAAACCGATCATGAAACACTTAAGTACCTTAAAGGTAAAACCAATTTGAATAAACGGCATGCTAAATGGAGTGAATTTATTGAGTCTTTCCCCTATGTGATCAAGTACATTAAGGGAAAAGAGAATGTTGTGGCAGATGCACTTTCCCGCAAATGCATGTTACTTACTCAACTTGAATTGAATGTTGTGGGATTTGATCATATCAAAAATTTGTATGAGCATGATGTGACTTTTGCCACTCATTATGATAAGTGTGTGAGACATACCTCTTGGGAACGATATTATATGAAAGATGGTTATCTTATGAGAGCTAACAAACTATGCATTCCTGAGTCTTCTCTTCGTTTGTTACTTTTGCAAGAGGCTCATGGAGGTGGACTCATGGGACACTTTGGACGCGACAAGACTTTTGCAACGCTTTCAAAAAACTATTTTGGCCCAAGATGTTTCGCGATGTCGCCCGCTTCGCAACAGGTGCTCTACATGTTGCAAAGCTAAGTCACAATCTCAATCCCATGGTTTACACATGCCTTTACCTATTCCACATCAATCTTGGGAAGATATTAGCATGGATTTTGTGCTTGGATTACCTAGGAGTCAGAATGGCAATGACTCTGTATTTGTTGTTGTGGACTAATTCTCTAAAATGGCTCATTTTATCCCATGCAATAAGATAGACGATGCTTCACATGGTGCCAATCTCTTTTGTAGGTAAATCTTGAGGTTGCACGGCGCGCCAAAGGAAATTGTGACAGATCGAGACGTCAAGTTCTTAAGCTACTTTTGGAAGTTGCTATGTGCCAAGCTCAGAATCAAGCTACTCTTCTCCACGACGTACCACCCTCAAACCGATGGCCAAACGGAAGTCACCAATCGGACTCTTGCCACTCTCCTACGTGTGTTGATAAAGAAGAACATCATGGAGTGGGAGGACTGTTTACCCATTGCCGAGTACGCCTACAACCGTGCAAGACACTCTATGACCGGCAAGTCCCCCTTCGAGGTTGTCTACGGCTTCAACCCATTGTCACTTTTGGACATCCTCCCCCTACCGCTTCAAGAACGAGCAAACATGGACACTGGTGCAAGAGTTACCTACCTGAAGAAGATGCATGAAGAAACACGTTCCACGATCGAGCGCCAAGTACAACGACTTGTCTCAAAGCTCAACATCAACAAGTCACCGATGGTGTTTCATCCGGGCGATCGTGTATGGCTTCATGTTTGCAAAGACCGTTTCCCCAACGAGTGCAAGTCCAAGTTGTTACCACAAGTTGACGGACCATTCAAGGTGCTAGCACGCTACAACGACAACGCTTACAAGATTGACATCCCACATGACAAGTACAACGTAAGCGACATCTTCAACATCAAAGACTTGGCCAAGTACCATGGTGATGAAGACCACAATCCGTGGACGGATCTCTCCCACGGGGGGGGGGGGGGAGATGATGCAGAGCATCCTTCCATCATCCCCACGAACTCTTCATCAACACATCAAGCCCCATGTGGACCTATGACAAGAGCTAGAGCACGTGCATTGGAAAATGAGGTGAACTCCTTCCTACTTGACTTACATATGGATACAAATGAAACTTGGTTGCTACCTCACCAACATAAGCTATGCCTCATTAGGTACAAAGAGGAACACCACCAAGAAGCTCAGGAGCATCACCAAGAAGAAGGAGGACCACCCGAGGCCACGCGAACCAAGACGGAGTGCAACAGTAGCAACACTGGAAGGCCCATGTGCCCCCGTGCGCACGGGCCCCAGAAACCCCGTACCCACGGACTATCCAAAGAGTTGGTGCTGGAGCACCCCGTGCGCACGGGCGTGTTCCGTGCACACGGGCCCAACTTACCCCATGTGCACGGGCCTCCCAGGATGGCCGGCTGAGATTGCCTCTTCGCCCTCCTCTTCACCCCCTTTGACCCCAAGGCTATATAAGCCATACCTAGGACCTTGTTTAGGGTTAGCAAAGTATTTAGAAAACAAAAGAGGGCTTTGCTCATCTTCCTCCTCTAGGAAATCTAGACCTCCTCTTGGAGAAGCTCCTCTTGGAGATCAAGCCCTCCTCTTGGAGAAGATCCTCTTTGATGCAAGACCTCACCTAGTGGGGAGAACCTTATCCGAGTGCTATTTTCCTTGAATTGATCTAGTAATCTCATGGATCTCATGTATGCAACTCTAGTGGATGTGATATTTGGGTTTGTTTGAGTGATTTGTGCCTTTTGTTCTTAAGTGTTCTTCTTCTTTTCCCCCTCCAAGTGTGAAAAGATCCCCTCTAGGATTTCACCCTATAACAGAATGATTGGAGAAATAATAGTACGTGGAGAATAAAAAGGAAGGAGTATGCATGCAGATTTGTTAGTAGTGCTTCATGGAATAAAGAAAGACCCATTTTACATGTGCCAGAAAATAAAAGGAGAAGGAGCATGCACGTACATGCAGATATGTTTCAAAGTGTTCAAAGGGCAAGTGTGTACGTTTGTAAAAGAAAAATCAAAGGTAGTTAAAACAACCAGGAGATCCTACGAGCAAGGGAAGGAACAGACGCATGTCGGCCAGCGTGCCGTGGATAGGCCGTACTCATCTGAGTCGGTTGTAAGCGAGCTATATATATTCAGCCATCGAGACTTTTTTAGGTTATATTTTGTAGAGTTGAGAGTTTAGAGACGTCATGTATGAACTATGAAGCGGCCCTCTGGGAGTTCATCTTGTTTATCTTTGTGATATTTTTTATTAAGAAAAATACACTTTGGCGAGAGGATTCTCGTGATTGAGAGTTTGCTAGCTATTGGCGTGAGGTCCATCGGCGATGACGGATTATGTGCTGGTTACTTCTACTACGGTGGGAGGTGCCTTAGTAGCCAAGGTATTGCTTGTCAGTTGTTGTTACCATTGTTTCAGGTTGCGTGTATTACTCACGTGATTGGGAGCTTCTATTGGTGGCATTCGGTCGAGGTTGTTGCATCATGAAATATCGGGACAAATCAGCAACACGTTCGAGGTCGTGTTCACATCAGAGCTAGTCTAGTAGAGGATTACTAGGGACATGCTACGTCTTGAGCTTGCATTGGTTTTCCTTGAAGAGGAAAGGGTGGTGCAGCAATACTAGCGTAAGTATTTCCCTCAGTTTTTGAGAACCAAGGTATCAATCCAGCAGGAGGCTCCTCACAAGTCCCACGCACCTACACAAACAAACAAGAACTCGCAACCAACACAATAAAGGGGTTGTCAATCCCTTCACGGCCACTTGCGAAAGTGAGATCTGATAGAGATAATATGATAAGATAAATATATTTTTGGTATTTTATGATATAGATTGGAAAAGTAAAGATGCAAATAAAAGTAGATTGAAAGCTTATATAATAAGAGATAGACCCGGGGGCCATAGGAACTAGTGGCTTCTCTCAAAATAGCATAATTATTACGGTGGGTGAACAAATTATTGTCGAGCAATTGATAGAAAACTGCATAGTTATGAGATTATCTAGGCATGATCATGTATATAGGCATCACGTTCGTGACAAGTAGACCGACTCCTGCCTGCATCTACTACTATTACTCCACACATCGACCGACTCCTGCCTGCATCTAGAGTATTAAGTTCATGAAGAACAGAGTAACACATTAAGAAAGATGACATGATGTAGAGGGATAAACTCATGCAATATGATATAAACCCCATATTTTTATCCTCGATGGCAACAATACAATACATGCCTTGCTGCCCCTGCTGTCACTGGGAAAGGACACCGCAAGATTGAACCCAAAGCTAAGCACTTCTCCCGTTGCAAGAAAGATCAATCTAGTAGGCCAAACCAAACTGATAATTCGAAGAGACTTGCAAAGATAACTTAATCACACATAAAAGAATTCAGAGGAGATTCAAATATTTCTCATAAATAAACTTGGTAATAAACCCACAATTCATTGGATCTCGACAAACACACCGCAAAAAGAGTTACATCAAATAGATCTCCAAGAAGAGGAAGGAGAACCTTGTATTGAGATTCAAAGAGAGAGAAGAAGCCTTCTAGCTAATAACTATGGACCTGAAGGTCTGTGGTAAACTACTCACAACTCATCGGAGAGGCCTTGGAGATGATGGAGAGGCCCTCCGTGATCGATTCCCCCTCCGGCGGAGTGCCGGCGAAGGCTCCAAGATGGGATCTCGCGGATATAGAAGGTTACGGCGTGGAAATAGTTTTTCCATGGTCTCCTCTGATGGTTTTGGGGTACATGGGTATATGTAGGAGGAAGAAGTAGGTCGGTGGATGCTCGAGGGGCCCACGAGGGTTGGGGGCACGCCCACCTATAGGGGGCGTGCCAGGCACCCTCGTGGCCGCCTCGCTTGTTTCTTGACTTCCACTCCAAGTCCTCTGGTTCACGTTTGTTCCAAAAAGATCGCTCCCGAAGGTTTCATTCCGTTTGGACTCCGTTTGATATTCCTTTTCTTCGAAACACTGAAATATGCAAAAAAATAGCAATTCGGGCTGGGCCTCCGGTTAGTAGGTTAGTCCCATAAATGATATAAAAGTGTAAAGTAAAGCTCATAAACATCCAAAACGGGTAATATAATAGCATGGAACAATAAAAAATTATAGATACGTTGGAGACGTATCAGGACACAATATTTGTTTATGTATCCACACATCTATAATACCTATATAGTTCATCCCCACTATCCTATTTCTCTTGACATGCAAGCTATCGACATCATCAAGTAGGTCCATTAGTTCATTTCCCTTGACATGCAACCATACCACCACATCATATGTGCCATCTCAGCAGCCCTGATCCAGCTAGTAGTTAATTTCCACATGTAACAACTAATCAAAGCACGGCCATGGAGAAAAAAGCCCATGCATCTCTCCCTAAGAAAAAAATGTCATCGTTTCCCCAAGAGTCGAAGGGCAATAACCCCCTCTCTTGCTTCACCTGTAGAAAACATTTAAGTTTCTGGTGATAATCACCCCCATTCACATCTTTTCATTACTTCTTCCTCCACACAAGGCATTCCAAACGCCCTTCCTTTTCATCTCCTCCATTTTGCAACTGATAGATCTTTGTTTCTTTGTTCATCTTCTCCCTGATGGGCCTCCCTATTAAGACGCCCACACCAAATCTGGGTATCCACATCCCTTTAAAAGATCTATAGTATTAGGTTTCGCGTTGGAATCAATTGCTCGAAGTGCTGGTACCCCTAGATATACCACCAACGTGCATAGAGTTTGAAATCTGCGTCAACATCAACCTCCCCGAGCACTATCCTCGCCATCGCACCACTCGCCTCCCCAAGGATCTCTTCTCTGCCTCTCCAAGGTCTCTTCTCAGACCGTGTTCCCCTCACTGCCACCAACACCTCATCCAGGTCCTAAACTCCTGATTCCCAAGACCTCACTGTCGTGGCCTTCTTTGTTACTTCAATTGTACTTGAGGTAATTTTGATATAGTTTCTCTTTTGAATTTTGCAGCACCGATCGCACAACAAAGTTGATTACTGAAGGACAAGCGGCAGACATGATGTATACCTGCAACATGACCAAGAGGTTGGAATGAATCAGCTCCTAAAGGCCCTCCAAGACCCGACGCTCCTAGATGATGATGCTACCTACAGCCTCCCATGCTCAGGTTCGTAGTGCTATAGATTGAATAGGACATCATTTTTTGTTGATGTATTTAACTGTAGGAATAATGTCAAGGCACTGAAAATTGTGTTAGGGTGCAAGATGGACCTCGTGCACGAATGACAGTGGGACTTCAAGTTAGATGCGCTCTACGGACGATGTTGTGTACCGCCTGTGGTGTTTCCACTCCCACTGCGTCATGAACAAGTCCACAATACATTGACAGTGCCGAGGACTTTGTCCGTGATGAGGTAGATAACCCCTTACTCACCTTTGTTGGTCTCACACCCCGCACAGTCTTACTATGTTCCTCCTACAAGTGATGCTGGGAAGGACAAATGAAGAATCCCCTTTGCCTTCTGCTATGTGCCTCATGCCCTTGTGCTGGCACTACGTTCCTCATTTCTCCATGGCTCCATTCCAAATTCCTCTACCATCTTGCTTCACTATGAGGTTATTCTATAGGGTTGTTGACTATCTACTACCATTTTGTAATTATTATGTTCATAGATAGTGAACACGTCTGTATTATTTGCAATCTCACAATGCATGTTTTTCTTGGTCTCTTGGATTGTTGTCAAATTGTTCAATCAGATTTCTTATATCAGAACAATAAAGCAAAAATTGCTAGGGCACATGGATGGTTGAACTTGATTTAACTCACCAGAAACAAAATCTTGGTGGACCTCTCCTATCATATGGGCATATCCCCGAATTTTATTTTTCAGTGATTACGACTTGGCTACACAAATTTTAACATTTCCCATATAGGTGAATAAATGTCTCTTTTTAATCCACTGCCACAAGCTAACTAAGTATACCAAAATTATTTCAATGGTTTTAAGTGCTAACCAGAATATTGAGGACAGTCATGCCATGATAGTGCCAAGTCTTTGTAAGTTTATTCCAAATTGTATTCATTCAACGTAAATATCCATATTTTATTCAGCCACACTTTCCTTCGTGCCTCTTATACAGGGCAAGAAGTTACGCAGCAACGCGCGGGGTATCATCTAGTGTATTTAAGTTTTAGGTCAATACAATTCTAGCATGAATAATAAACCTTTATCATGAATAAGGAAAATATAATAATAACAACTTTATTATTGCCTCTAGGGCATATTTCCATCAGTCTCCCACTTGCACTAGAGTCAATAATCTAGTTCACATTGCCATGTAATTAACACCCATAGTTCACATCACCATGTGAGTAAAATCCAAAGAGTTTACTGGAGTCAATAATCTAGTTCACGTCGCCATGTGATTTAATACCCAAAGAGCACTAAGGTGTGATCGTGTTTTACTTGTGAGAGATGTTTAGTCAACAGGTCTGCCATATCTAGATTTGTATGCATTTTGCAAATTTCTATGTCTACAATGCGATGCATGGAGCTACATTAGCTAATTGCTCCCACTTTCAATACATATCCAGATTGAGACTCAGAGTCATCCGAATTGGTGTCAAAGACTGCATCGATGTAACCCTTTACGACAAACTCTTTATCACCTCCTTAGTGGTGTCGTGTGAATGTCAACTACATGGAACTTCACCATCTTTGGGCCTAAGGGAATGCATTGTGGAGTAGTTGTTAGATGATGGATCTTCACCATCTTAATTCTTCTTTCGTAGTGCGGATGCGTGCGAGGGCGGTTAATCATAAGTGGGAGGTTTGTCCAAGTAAGGACAACACCCAGGCACTGGTCCACCCACATATCAAATTATCAAAGTAACAAAAGTGAATCATTTGAGCATGATGAAAACTAACTTGACAATAATTCCCATGTGTCCCCGGGAGCACTTTGCTTTATATAAGAGTTTGTTCAGGCTTATCCTTTGGTATAAAAGGATTCGGCCAGCTTGCTACACCTTTGCTACACTTGTTACTTCTTACCCGTTATGAATTCTCTTATCACAAAATTATCTGTTACCGATAATTTTAGTGCCTGCAGAAAATACCTTGTTGAAAACCGCTTGCCATTTCCTTGTGCTCCTCGTTGGGTTTGACACTCTTACTTATCGAAAGGACTATGATTGATCCCATATACTTGTGTTTCATCACGTATCTTCATTTTTGACGAGGGTTAAGGTGGCATATGCATATTGTATATGTATGATTCACCTAGAAGTAGACAAGAGGAGACACCATGGATGTGGCCAAGAGAAAGTGGCACCAACAGGATGCCCTCTAGTGCTTTGACCGCCCAATAAAACAACAGGGAAGAGACTATATTGTGACGTATCAACCTTAAACATTTGAGGAAGGGACCCATATGAGGTTACCTACCAAGGGATCACTAGTGCAGACGTGGCCTATACAACCTTTTAATTTAACGCCATTTGGTGACACAATTTTAAACCATCGTTGTCGTGGTTTTGTCACGACAGATGTCCTAGTGTTAGGACTTAGTCGTGAGGCCATTGCAACTAGGAGGTTAGCTTGTCAGGGTTGATCGGAATCGAGAGATGTGGATTTACCTAGGTTCGGCCCCTCACGATCTAGGCGATAGCCTACTTCCTGCGTGTTTACTTATTGCTTGGAGATCAATTACAAGGTAGAGGATTCGCTTGACCTAGCTATTGATCGATTGTAACTTAGTCTATGTGCCTTAGGGACACGCCTGTATGTACAGGTCGAGGCCCTAGGTTTACAAGAGTCCGGGTCGTATCATGACCCGTGACCTAGTATGCTTCTACCTTATCTTATTCCCTAAATAAGGAAACTCATGGGGACTTGCACTTCGGGGCTACGAACTGTCGTCTTCGGATGCAGGGCCCTAAGCCGGCCCACTCTGTTAGCCGCCCTGTTGGTCTTGCACTTAGGCGCCTCGGCCCGTCTTGGGTCTCGCTCTTCAGCTGCTACATGGATGACCCGACCCAATATGGCGGGTCATATTGTGGGGTTATATCCCCAACATTAGCCCCCAGATTGATTTGAATTCATTCATGTCAATCTCCACCATTTTAATCTGGCGGCTTATCTTACGGTCAAGTCTGCATCTTTTCTAGGTCATGGAAAGCCGGCTTATGACGCTTTCAGACTTGTAACTTTTCACATCATATTGCTGACGTCATCCTCAAAATTCTAGGGAACCCAAGATGACATCACAATGAATCTTTGGATATATGTCAATGCCAAAAACGGGGTGCCCCTAGCTCCAAAGTTACTGTGCCTCCTCAATTATCACGCCTGCCATTTACACTTATCCCTTCACCTTATAAATTCACGTGGGGGACCCTCTTTTTCACTTTTACCTAGCTCCCGTCACTTCTTCTTCCTCCTTGAGCCCAAGCTCTTCACCGTGCCACTGCTTCTGTTCGTCAGCCGCCAGCCGACCCCTCTAGGGACACAACGCCATCCAGATTCCGCCGGAGCTTGGTCAAACACCTCTGTCATCCTCTACAATAGTCAGGTATACTAGTTCCTCCTCCTCAAATCTACATTAATTCTTTCATACTTCGTCGGAGTTCTTTGGCATTGAATTGTCCTTTTCCTCCATCATCATTTAGATCTAGTTTTTTCCATGACTTTCTCATAGAGATGCAGTGGAGCTTACTTCAATATCATTTTTGTATTTGCGAACCCTAGATACTTCATAGAATCCATGAACAGATCAGTAGCCACTTTTGATGCTCGTCTTAGGTTTAAGAAATATTTTCCTTTTTAGCATCTTTTGTAGATCCATGATTAGAGATACTTCGGTAGAAATTTGTTGGTCCCATACTTAGCAGAAAACTTAGCAATCTCCAACTTAGTTAAATCACCTTCATGTTGTTGGCGGCCCATCATTGTAATTGTACCCCGCCAGATATTTATAAATTGCCTCTGTTGTCGAGTTGGTTCACCTGTTGGGCGACTCATCCATTATTAATGATTATGCCATCTTGTCTTTAACCACAACTAGTAGTGCCGTCTCATCACATAGTTGACATGGGGAGTTATCGCTTCATTAATAACCCGCCACTCATATTTATGCATTCCTTAACCTTATTTAGGTGTCTCATCATGGAAAAACCACAATTTGCAACTGGGTGCCTTCTCAAGTTTCCCAGCTCGTGCTCAATGATTATAAGGAACAAGGCCTTCTGCCAGCTTAGGAAGAGATTGGTTGGCGATCCACCCAAGGAGACGATATTCCCCAACCCGACGAAGGAGAAGTCGTGGTCTCTGTAGACCATCTCCTTAGAGGCTTTTCTCCGCCCGGGTCAAAATTCTTCCGGGACTTCCTAAATTTCTTCAACATTCATCCTCAAGATCTTGTCCCAAATTCCATATCCCACATGTGCCAATTTCAAGTCTTTGTGAGGTGTATCTGCAAATGGAGCCCATTGTTCCTCTCTTTAAGGAATTCTTCTATATCAACCGTCAAACAAAATTTGCTAATGGCCCCAGCCTAGAATTAACTCGGCGGGGTTTCAATCCAGAGGCGAAGAGACGGTTCCTTTCCTCAAGTCACTCTACCAAGTCATCCTAAGGGGTGGATTAAGACTTGGTTCTACTACAAGAACATAGCCCCAAATAATGAGAACCCCTTGCCGAGTTACAGACCTGATCGTCTTCCTACGGATTTTGACCTCCCTAGTCGGGTTACTCTGGAAGAGCATGCTCAAGCCATCCCTGTATATGCAAAACTCAGGGCCTTACTGGCCAATGGCTTATATAATGGGTTTTGACTTGATCCGGTGCTGGGTCACTTGGAGAATCATGCCCTTGAGTTGCTGGCCTGGCTTAATGTGCAATTATTCAGGCGACTCAACAGACGCTCAACGGTATAGCTCTGATGACTTAGTAGCTAATTAAATCAACAAAGTTGTGAAGAAACTACTAGAGGAGAATCAGGAGAACTGCAATAAGACAGGGTTGCAGCCATTCTTCAAGCTTAACCCGACTCCTCTGGTGACCATAACTATTTGTCTGGCTTATCATTTTTTATTTATTCAGTATTTCACTTATTAACCTTGTTCAACTATGCAAGCTGATGTCTACTACGCAACTTTATTCTTGTAGACTCGTGTTGGGCCTCCAAGCACAGAGTTTTGTAGGACAGTAGCAATTTTCCCTCAAGTGGATGACCTAAGGTTTCAATCCGTCGGAGGCGTAGGATGAAGATGGTGTCTCTCAAATGACCCTGCAACCAAATACAAGAAATCTCTCGTGTCCCCAACACACCCAATACAATGGCAAATTGTATAGGTGCACTAGTTCGGCGAAGAGATGGTGATAAAAGTATAATGTGGATTGTAGAAATATATTTTTATAAACTGAATAAATAAAAACAACAAGGTAGCAATTGATAAAATGGAGAACAAACGGTATTGCAATGCTTGACAATGAGGCCTAGGGTATGTACTTTTGCTAGTGCAATCTCTCAACAGTGCAAATATAATTGGATCACATAACCACCCCTCAACGTGCGATGAAGAATCACTCCAAAGTTCCTATCTAGCGGAGAACATAAGAAGAAATTGTTTGTATGATACGAAACCACCTCGAAGCTATTCTTTCCAATCGATCTATCCAAGAGTTTGTACTAAAATAACACCAAATAATTTCAGATTCATAATACTCAATCCAACGCAAAGAACCTCAAAGAGTGCCCCAAGATTTCTACTGGAGAAACAAAGACAGGAACGTGCATCAACCCCTATGCATAGATTACCCCAATGTCACCTCGGGAATCCGCGAGTTGAATGCCAAAATATATATCAAGTGAATCAATATAATATCCCATTGTCACCGCGGGTATTCGTATGCAAGACATATATCAAGTGTCCTCAAATCCATAAAAGTATTCAATCCGATAAAATGACATCTCAAAGGGAAAATTCAATTCATCACAACAAGATAGAGAGGGGGAAACACCATATGATCCAACTATATCAACAAAGCCCGCGATACATCAAGACTGTGACATCTCAAGAACACAAGAGAGAGAGAGAGAGAGAGAGAGAGAGAGATTAAACACATAGCTACTGGTACAAACCATCAGCCCCAAGGGTGGATTACTCCCTCCTCATCATGGTGGCCATCGGGATGATGAAGATGGACACCGGTGAGATCTACCGCTCCGGCAGGGTGCCGGAATGGGCTCCCGATTGGTTTTCGATGGCTACAGAGGCTTGCGGCGGTGGAACTTCCGATCTAGGTTCTCCGCGTGGGTTTTTGGAATATTTGATGATTTATAGGGAAAAGAGGGGGTGCGGGAGGCCACCAAGGTGGGCACAACCCATCGGGGGGCGCCTGGTTGGATGTCTTCTGGTCCATAAAAAATCCACAAAAAGTTTCGGGGTGTTTGGAATCCGTTTGATATTGATCTCCTGCGATGTAAAAAACAAGCAAAAAAACAGCAACTGGCACTGGGCACTGGGTCAATAGGTTAGTCCCAAAAAATGATATAAAATTGCTATAAAATGATTGTAAAACATCAAAAAATGATAATATAACAGCATGAATACTTCATAAATTATAGATACGTTGGAGATGTATCACAGGACAACTCTCCCTTTTGGAATAAGAAGAGGAAAACACAGGCGGCCAAGAGTAAAACTGCGCTAGCTCAAAGAAGGAATAAACACGATGCTATGAATGAGCCGGTAGCAAGGGGCGAGTCACCAACAGTTGATAATCAGTCAGAGGTAGAACTTGACTCCCTTGGGATTCTTTTGTTGAACTTGCTGAAGCCTCTTAGTCTTAGGGTGACGCTGCAACAAGTTGGGCTGATGATGTTGAGGTAATTTCCATCTCTTCCGGATCAGAATCCTTGTCTCCAAAGAAATCTAGGCAGGTCATTCGAAAAGTAAGATTTTCTCATCCAGATGCTCTTTTAGACCCAAACTTTATTTTGAAGAAACCCAGCATGAGTCAAGGCGCCAAACCTGGAGCGGCTGTGGAGAGATGTTGGTCAGCTTATCTCATGAGCCATCCGCCTACAAGCAACGTAATGAGGTGCCTCATAGTCCAACTCCTTATCTTGCATGAGTCGGTCTTATCAGGCAGCCTCTTAACCCTGTGATTCCAATTATCAGGAGTCGCCGCCATCTTCAGGAGACTCAACCTCCACTTAGTTGCCAGCTCTAATCATCAATCCAGGGTAACCCTCTCTTAACTAAGCTATACTTTACCTTAGTTATTATCACATACATTACAACATTTGTCTTATCTGCAGGGCCAAAGCCAAAACCAAGAAGAGAAAGGCTGGCGAGTCGTCAACGGTTCCTAAGATTCCTGAATCAGAGGATCAGATCCTGGTAACCCTTGAGGCCTACACTAAAAATCCTGAAGATCATCATGATGACCAAGTTGGGCCGCCTTAGCAAGAGGATCCAGCAGCTACAGAGGCAAGGGACTCCGAGTCTAACCCGGCAAATGATCTTAATCCACCAAGTCCAGCTCAAGCCTCAAGCCCTGTTAAGGCAGCTGAAAATGTTCCTTCTCTTGAGAAGAACAAGGATGAAGTTACCATTACTAGGGAGGCTTATAAACCTTCAGAAGTCTCCAATGTGATGTCAAAGCTCACCACCAAAGATGAGGTGCCCTTATCTGAGAAAGGGAAGTCCAAACTTGAACTGCCAAGCTATGAGGGCTTCAACGTGGATGAGTTGCACGCAGGCTATCTGAGCCGCCTCTCCACAAGTCGAGACATGGAAGACACTCTGGCTAACATGATTAAGATAAAATATGAGGTATGATCAACCTGTCTCTGTACCATATACTCTTGTGTAGCCCCCAAGGGTCGGGTGATCATGCTAATGACAAGTTGATTCTTCAAATATAGATCCTGTTAACAGAAACATTAGGTAGTCCCCAAGGGCCGGCTCATCTTCTTGAAATGAGATGGTTCTCTCAAATAAATAATGTTTGAAAAGAGATCATGTATCCCCAAGGGCCGGCTCATCTTTCTGAGATGAGTCGGATCTTCCAAATTCTCTATTTTGAAAAGAAAACCTATAGCACCCAATGACCGGCTCATTTTTATGAACTGAGTCGGGCCTTCTCGACTTGTTAAAGAGGACAAAATATCACGCATTAGCCCCAAGTGCTAAGCATATTGCTTGCAATCTGCTTGGGACTTCATAATAAGATAAATTTGCTTGTCAAAACCCCTAAATAACGGATCAGATATTGTCACCAGCTGATGACCCACAAGTATATGGGATCAATTGTAGCCCTTTTTGATAAGTAAGAGTGTCGGACCCAATGAGGAGCAGAAGGAAATGACAAGTGGTTTTCAGCAAGGTAATGTCTGCAAGTGCTGAAATTGTAAGTAATAGAGTAGTTTGATAACAAGATAGTTTGTAACGAGCAAGTAACGGTAATAGTAACAAAAGTGCAGCAAGGTAGCCCACTCCTTTTGAGGCAAAGGACATGCCAAAATGGTCTCTTATGATAAGCAAGTGTTCTTGAGAGTACACGGGAATTTCATCTATTCACTTTCATCATGTTGGCTCAATTCGTGTTCGCTACTTTGATAATTTGGTATGTGGGTGGGCCCGTGCTTAGGTGTTGTTCTACTTTGATAATGGATCTGAACATATAATCTTCCACCAAATAAACCATATATCTAGTAATCAACTACAAGATGTAATCAACACTACTAGTCACCCACAAGCACCAATCTATAGTTCCGGTACAAAGGTTGAACACAAGAGATGAACTAGGGTTTGAGAGGAGTTGGTGTTGTTGAAGATGTTTATGGAGATAACCCTCCCCAATATGGGAGAGTTGTTGGTGATGATGATGGTGATGATTTCCCCCTCTGAGAGGGAAGTTCCCCCGACGGAATCGCTCCATCGGAGGGCAAAAGTGCTCCTGCTTAGGTTCTGCCTCGAGACGGTGGCGCTTCATCCCGAAAGTCATCTCTTTATTTATTTTCTAGGTCAAAATGACTTATATACAAGGAGAAGGGCACCGGAGGTGGGCCTGGATACCCACCAGGGCGCGCTTGGGGGGCCCAGGCGCGCCCTAGTTGTAATGCCCCGAATCCGATGTGCCAAGTGTCTTCCAGTTATTCACCATCGTTGCCATGTCATTTGCTTGCGTGTTGCATTTTGCCATGTCATCATCTGCATTTCAACTGCATGTTTTTTTAAAACTTGCATCCATTTGGGTTCCCCCGGTTCTCTCCGTTGTCCGTTCTGAGCCCAACCACACTCGCACGCGCCCATCGCCCCTCTCAGACCTTGTTTCGTGAGTGGGATAAAAACGTTCCCGAAATGGGCTGAGATTTGTCGAGTGACCTTGGTATATCACCGATAGACCGCCCGTCAAATTTTGTTCCATTTGGAGGTCGTTTGATGCCCCCAACGGTTAACCAAGTTAACCGAAAGCCCCTCTCTCTTTGCATCCCAACACCCCTCCAAACAGCCCACCTAGCAATCTAACTCCCCTCCATGCTCTCCGCCGTTCGATAACGATCATGTGGGCGAAAACCGCTCCTCATTTGGAGTCTTCTAGCTCCCTCTACCTATATATATGCCTCTCCCCCGAAATTCTCGCAGTCCAAACCCTAGTCCACCTCCCTCCGCACCGCCGAACATGTCCGCCGACGGTCGGACACGTCCCGCCGCCGTGCCCTCCACGAATCGCATGCCGGCACCTGTCCATGGCCGCCGCCCTGCCGTTGGCCCGTGCGATCCCATCACGGGCTCGCCCGAGCCCATCCGCTGCCATCGCCCGAGGTGCTTCGTCGCCCGCGCCTCGCTCCAGCGCCACCGCCCGTCCCCACTTGCGCCGCCGCCCGCGCCCGAGCACCTCGCCCGAACCCTGGCTCCCTCGCCGACCCTGCCACCGGGAGCCTCGCCCCGGTTGCCAGCGCGTCGCCTCCTCCTCGTCCCAATGAGCTCTGCCACCGCTCCGTCAGATCCGGCCGCGGGAGGCCCGAACCCGACCGGATCCGCCGGATCCACTGCCCGCCGAGCTCGATGGCATCCTGATGAGCCACAAGTATAGGAGATCTATCGTAGTCCTTTAGATAAGTAAGAGTGTCGAACCCAATGAGGAGCAGAAGGAAATGATAAGCGGTTTTTAGCAAGGTATTCTCTGCAAGTACTGAAATAAGTGGTAACAGATAGTTTTGTGATAAGATAAATTGTAACGATCAACAAGTAACAAAAGTAAACAAGGTGCAGCAAGGTGGCCCAATCCTTTTTGTAGCAAAGGACAAGCCTGTACAAACTCTTATAATAGGAAAAGCGCTCCCGAGGACACATGGGAATATCGTCAAGCTAGTTTTCATCACGCTCATATGATTCGCGTTCGGTACTTTGATAATTTGATATGTGGGTGGACCGGTGCTTGGGTACTGCCCTTATTTGGACAAGCATCCCACTTATGATTAACCTCTATTGCAAGCATCCGCAACTACGACAAAAGTATTAAGGTAAACCTAACCATAGCATGAAACATATGGATCCAAATCAGCCCCTTACGAAGCAACGCATAAACTAGGGTTTAAGCTTCTGTCACTCTAGAAACCCATCATCTACTTATTACTTCCCAATGCCTTCCTCTAGTCCCAAATAATGGTGAAGTGTTATGTAGTCGGCGTTCACATAACACCACTAGAGGTTAGACAACATACATCTCATCAAAATATCGAACGAATACCAAATTCACATGACTACTAATAGCAAGACTTCTCCCTTGTCCTCAGGAACAAACGTAATTACTCACAAAGCATATTCATGTTCATAATCAGAGGGGTGACAATATGCATAAAGGATCTGAACATATGATCTTCCACCAAATAAACCAACTAGCATCAACTACAAGGAGTAATCAACACTACTAGCAACCTACTAGCACCAATCCCGGACTTGGAGACAAGAATTGGATACAAGAGATGAACTAGGGTTTGGAGATGAGATGGTGCTGGTGAAGATGTTGCTGGAGATTTCCCTCTCCCGATGAGAGGAGTGTTGGTGATGACGATGGTGATGATTTCCCCCTCCCGGAGGGAAGTGTCCCCGGCAGAACAGCTCTGCCATAGTCCTAGATTGGTTCCGCCAAGGTTCCGCCTCATGGCGGCGGAGTCTCGTCCCGAAAGGTTCTCCTCTATTTTTTTCTCATTGAAAGACTTCATATAGGAGAAGATGGGCGTGGGAGAGCCACCAGGGGGCCCACGAGGTAGGGGCGCGCCCCCCACCCTCGTGAGCAGGGTGTGGGCCCCCTGGCCTTCATCTTTGGCGACAATTTTTCTTTGGAGTTGCGTAAAATAGGCCTCCAGTATTTGCTCCTTTTCCAGCCCAGAATTCCAGTTGTCGGCATTCTCCCTCTTCATATAAACCTTGTAAAATAAGAGAGAATAGCCATAAGTATCGTGAAATAATGTGAAATAACAACCCATAATGCAATAAATATTGTCATAAAAGCATGATGCAAAATGGACGTATCACATCCCCACGACCTCGCCGGAGAACCCTCGCCGCCCGGACCCGCTTCGGCCCGACCAGGATCCACCTCCCCGACCCGAACCGCGACCGACCCGTTGACTTTTTCGGAGGTTGAATTTAAGTCCTGAAATTTCCATCGCATGTGCCCCTGTTCATCATGTCATATATCCATGTATATAGCTCCGATTAATGCATATAATATGTGAAAATGTTCATTGTGAGATGCTCTTTATTTCATTACACTGTGATATGCTTGTTTGAGTTCATATTGATGCCTTAATCATCGTTGCAAGAGTGCTATATGATGTTTACTGCTGTAATCTGCTAATTCTTAACATCATTTGTGCATCTTGTGAGTGCCACGACTTTGTCCCTGTTGATGCTATGATGATGATCTTGATATGCACATGTTCTGCTCTTCATGCTCTACTTGTTGGTGTGTGTTTCATTCATGTTAGGGTGGATCTTTATATCTTAATCCCTATTGCAAAAGTGCATGTTGCTGTTAACTAGTGAAAACTTCTGCAACTTGTTGATTTGTCATTTTTGTTGCATTTTGTGTGTGCACCCTATGAGCATGATGTCTAAATGTTTTAGGAGCATATTTATGCCATCTTTATAGGGGTGAAATCCATGTATTTTTATATGCCATGTAGTGAGTGCATCAAGCTTGTGAATTGGGCTACTTGTTGTTACTGTTTTGCTAGTATAAATCTGTTATATCATGTTGCTATGTTTACTTGCTTCTTCCATGAGTTCCATGGATGATATGGAGATGTTCAGTAAGGATGTTTTGTTCTACCTGTTGTACTATATCCATACATGCCCTTGGTTGCAATTATGACCTCCTGTAGCTTGTTGTTATCTTGCTCCAAAGTTGCTAAATAATGTTGCTGTCAGCTTGTTAACATGAAGTTCAGTGTTGCCATCTATTTTGCTAGTGATCCTTGCACTCTATGACTATGCTATTGCCATGTTTAGCTCCATAATTGTGTCTTTTTACTTTTGGTGACCTTGTCATGCCATGTATTGCTCTGTGGGGAGTTGTACAAGCTCACCAACATGCGTACTTATCGTTGTTTCTGCCATGTACTGTTATTTTCACTAGGTCTGAATCTGTCATATCATTTGCCATGTTTGGATGGATGCTACCATGTTTTCTATTGATCTTTGGAGTAAGTTCAATAAGGAAGTGTTGTTAAGTGCTTCTAGTAATAGCATGCCATGCTTAAGTTTGCCATGATAGCTTGCTGTAACTTGTATTTTGATAGCTCTAAGCATTGCAACCTGTTGTTATTTCTGTCATGTCCAGTGAATTTCTGTTAAGTCTGTGAATCTGTTATTATTTGCAATATTGTCATGTCCTTTTGAGCATGTTGTAGTAGTTTCTGGAGATAGCTCAGTGTTCATGTTTTGTTAAGCTTCATTTGTACATCACGCCCATGCCTCTTGTTTTCATGTTGGGTGCTGTAGCATATTTTCATGATGCTTGCAAGATGCCTAGTTGCTGTTTTGGACAGATTGTTGTTATATCTTGTTTGGAGTGTATGTGTTGCATCGTTGCTCCGTTTTGAGCATGCTCTATATGAAACTTGCTTAGATTTGCATGTAGTTTCATATTATCATGTTGCATCCATGTTTTGAGGGTGTTTGCTTGATGTTTGAATGCATTTTGCATCAATGCCATGTTTGACTTGTTTTGCTCATATCTTCTAGGCCGTAGCTCCGAAATAAATGAACTTTATATGTAACTTGACTAGGTTTTCGTGTAGATCATCTTGGTGCATATTAACTTGCTGGTTAACTACTTGAACATAAGGCTTATTCAGGTCTGGACCAACTTCCAAATTTGCATATGAGGACTTGCCAGATTTGATATATGTTGTTTTCGGCCTCATTTAAACTTGATTTGATGTGTTGTTCTTGTTTGCATCATCTCTTGCCATGAGTAGCCTCATCCAGCCTTTGTCTTGCATCATACTTGGTTGAGCATCATGCCATGTCTATGTGTTGTGTGTTTACCTTGTTGTTTGCTTCTTTCCGGTTGTGCTTCTTCTCGATAGTTCCTGTTTCATTGCGATCATGAGGATTCATTCAACTATGCTTGGTTCGGCTTCATCCGTTCGTCTTCTTCATGAACTCGTTCTTCTTCCTAGCGGGATTTCAGGCAAGATGACCGCTACCCTGGATCTCACTACTATCATTGCTATGCTAGTTGCTTCGTTCTATTGTTATGCTGCGCTACCTATCACATGTTCTTCAAGCCTCCCAAATTGCTATGTCAGCCTCTAACCTTTTCACCCTTCCTAGCAAACCATTGCTTGGCTATGTTACCGCTTTTGCTCAGCCCTCTTATAGCGTTGCTAGTTGCAGGTGAAGTTGAAGATTGCTCCATGGTGGACAGGATTATGTTGGGATATCACAATATCTCTTATATTATTAATGCATCTATATACTTGGTAAAGGGTGGAAGACTCGGCCTTATGCCTGGTGTTTTGTTCCACTCTTGCCGCCCTAGTTTCCGTCATACCGGTGTTATGTTCCCGGATTTTGCGTTCCTTACGCGGTTGGGTGATTTATGGGACCCCCTTGACAGTTCGCTTTGAATAAAACTCCTCCAGCAAGGACCAACCTTGGTTTTACCATTTGCCTCACCTAGCCCTTTTTCCCTTGGGTTTCCGGAGCCCGAGGGTCATCTTTATTTTAACCCCCCCGGGCCAGTGCTCCTTCGAGTGTTGGTCAGAAATGAGCAGCCTGCAGGGCTACCTCGGGGCAACTTGAGGGCTGGTTTTACTTGTAGCTTGACTTATCCGGTGTGCCCTGAGAATGAGGTACGTGCGACTCCTATTGGGATTTGTTGGCACATCGGGCGGCTTTGCTGGTCTTGTTTTTTACCATTGTCGAAATGTCTTGTAAAATGGGATTCCGAGTCTGATCGGGTCTTCCTGGGAGAAGGTATATCCTTCGTTGATCGCGAGAGCTTATCATGGGCTAAGTTGGGACACCCCTGCAGGGTATAAACTTTCGAAAGCCATGCCCGCGATTATGGGCAGATGGGAATTTGTTAATGTCCGGTTGTAGATAACTTGACACCAGATCCGAGTTAAAACGCATCAACCGTGTGTGTAGCCGTGATGGTCTCTTTTCGGTGGAGTCCGGGAAGTGAACATGGTTTTGGGTTATGTTTGACATAAGTAGGAGTTCAGGATCACTTCTTGATCATTGCTAGCTTCACGACCGTTCCACTTGCTCTCTTCTCGCTCTTATTTGCGTATGTTAGCCACCATATATGCTTAGTCGCTGCCGCAACCACAACACTTTACCCCTTCCTTTCCCTTTAAGCTTTGCTAGTCTTGATACCCATGGTAATGGGATTGCTGAGTCCCCGTGGCTCACAGATTACTACAACAACAGTTGCAGGTACAGGTTATGCGATGATCATGACGCGAGAACGATGTTTACTTGTTTTGGAGTTCTTCATCTGCTTCTTCTTCGATTAGGGGATAGGTTCCAGGTCGGCAGCCTGGGCTAGCAGGGTGGATGTCGTTTGAGTTTCTGTTTGTGCTTCATCCGTAGTCGGATGGTGCTCTTATGTAAGATGATGTTGTATTCGTGTGGCATTGTATGCCTTTTGTATGTATCCCCATCTATTATGTAATGGTGATGTAATGATATCCACCTTGCAAAAGCGTTTCAATATGCGGTTTTATCCTTGGTGGGACCTTCGAGTCTCTTTAGGATAGTATCGCATATTGGGCGTGACAAGTTGGTAATCAGAGCCTCGACCGACCATAGGAGCCCCTTGATTGTTGGCCATTGTTGAGTCTAGAAGAAAACTATTTTGAGTCTTAGGATTATATATATCAGAGAGTAGGATTCTTTTTACTCCTCAGCCCCTTCGTCGCTCTGGTGAGGACTCTTGATGTAGATGTTTTGCCTTTCCTCTCCTCAAATTTCACTAAATTTTTTTAGGATCACGCGGGTATCTTGGAATCGTTCCGATGGTTTTGTGAAGAGAACATTGTTCTTGGTGCCTCCTGTCTTTTATGTGGCAGTGACCCGGGGAGTTGAGCTCCGAGGTGTTGTCGTCATAATTTTATCGTTGCAGTTCTGGAATACCTGAGTTTTGCCGACATCGAAAATCTCTTTTATGCAGTTGTTGGTGAGATAACCTCGACGCCACCCAGTACTGGGGTGGGAGTTCGGGAGTATTGCCATAGCTCGTATAATGGATGCTTTTAGAAGGTTGAGGTACACGATTTCTGGAGTTTTCTTGGTTATGTGTTGACGGATGGAACCAGCTGGATGTAGGGATTGTTAGTTTGGGTGAGATATATTGCTTCCCCTGTATCCCCAACACCAGATTGCATAACTAGAAAGTTTCGGGAGTTTATAGGTGGGAATTCAAGTAGCTCCTAGATTATATTTCTGACAGATGCCTGATATGGGATTGGGTAAATCTCTATCATATGTATTTGTTCTGGCTTATTCTGCAAGCCAAATCCTTTGTTTTGTTTTGAGTTGTGGTATTTGAGTTGCTTCAATGTCAAGTGTTGATTCCATACCTTTCAAGCGGTGTTCTCATATTTCTATGGGAGTGCTAATCCCTCTTGATCATTAAGGTTGTCATGTCAATTCTTTTCCAACCGGCGTGCTTCTCTTCAAGTGGATCCGATCATTTTCAACATCCGCAAGATCAACTCTAAGTTTTCTCACCGGTGTTTGTTTCATCCATCCCAAGCTGTCTTTGTTTTCCCGCCCTCCCACCCTTTTTTTTCTTCAAGGACTCAGATTTCTTAATCAAGTATCCTTTTATTGATGGGAAGTCTCTCCATTTTTCTTCTGTCAATGTTCTTATCCGGTGATTCTCACGAAGATACTAATGGAGCTTCAAGTTCATTATTCTTCGTCTCTTTTCTTCTCCGGTGGTTTAATTTCAAGTTTCAGTGTTGATCATATCTTTTCCTTTTGTTTGACATATCTTCCCGTGTGAATTTCTTATCCAAAGCTCTCTTATTGTTCACCTATCTCTATTCTTATCCGGAGTGCTCAAGATATCTCAGAAGAATCAAGTTCCCATTCTTAATACGTTCGAGTTACTTCAAGGTTTTTCTCTCATTCAAGCTATTTAATTCTACCGGTGCAATCTCTATTTCAAGCAATCCTTCAATGATGTTTCTTTCGAGTGGGCCCTAACCCACAGGTCTTGTCCAAGGATCTTACCTGACTCTTCTAATTATTCCGGAGTTATTCTTAAATTCTATTCAAGTTTGACATAAGAATGATTTCTCATAAGTCAAATGTATCCTCCAAGTTCGCTTTCATATTCCTTTCATCGTTGGTTCAACCTTTCTAATTTTCATTACGGAGTGCCTCAACAATTCGTGGTGGTGTTTCTCATCGTCATTCTCTGAATTTGAAGACCAAAAAAGACCGTTCTCTTGAAGATGCGTAGTTCAAGCTTGATGCCATCCTCTCATAATTGTTTAAGAACTGTGAGAATTCTTTTCACCCATCCGGAGCAATGCATGAGTCTTTTCAGTTTGATTCTCTAGAGCCATTATCTCAGTATTATTCATTCCAGCTTCCAGCTCTCGTTCTTCAAATCTTACCGGTGCGCCATTCAAATATTCTCTAATCAATTCATGATCTCTTCGTTCTCATGTATCTAAATTCTCTCAAGTATCTTCGTTCATTTTCCAATTCCTCCTGGCGATGCCTTCGTTTTCTTCGCTCGTTCTTTTAATCCTTACGGTGGTTCGTTGAAGACCTTCCCAAGCTATATCTCTCTTAATCCTTTCTACTAGAATAAGTAGTATGCCAAGCCCGTTGTTTGTCATCAATTTAAATTGGTGAAGGATACGCATATCATAATTCTTATTATTGTTTCTTCCAAGTAATCTAGTTTCTTCTTTCCGGAGTTGTTCATCATGTCACATTTCCGGGTTCGAGATGTTTCATCTTTTCGTATCCGGAGTTCCAAGTTTTCTCGGTTATATCGTCGCAAAGCTCCATCTAAATCATCGCAAGGCTTCACCTTGTGTTTTCAACTTCTCTTTCTTTCTATCATCCTTTCATTACCGGAGTTCTTCATGGAGGCTCTACATGGTGGTTCATCAAGGATTCTTTTCATTCTTCAATTGTTATTCAAGATTTCTCTCGAAGTTATGACCCGCCAAGCTACACTCTAAAATAAACATGGTGCTCAACCTATGTTGTTTCTGAGGAGTTCAAGTATTCTTCATCTTGCATTCCGAAGTGCAATTCTCTCTATCTTATCTTTTGAGATGGTGTTATGTCATTCTTGACAATTTCCCTTCATGCTTCATGATTCACATGTTGTCAAGAATGAGGTATTTTAAATCCATCAATTTCTTCATTGGAGTTATCCTGGGTTATATTTCACCTAAAGCTTTCCCTAAGGATTGTTGCTATTTATGGTGCTTATAAATGACCCAAGTTCTTCATTTATCCTCCCGGTGAAATAAGTTTCTCGTCTCCTTGTTGATATCAATCCAATCATTTGTTCCCGTTGGTGGCAGAAGCTCACCTCATAATTTTGAGAAGTTTTCCATAAGCCACTACAAGCTTATTCGTTTCGTTGTTGGTTTTCCAACAACTCTATTATAACCTTCTTGGAAGGGTGCTTTCCAACTTCTCTTGTGGCAAAGTTGTCATTTTCTTCTCCGTCCCTTTATCCCAACGGTCTAACCTCTATTCTTTCGTTACGGAGGCACTGTGATGTTGTGCTCTTCACCCATCACCTTGTTCTATGAGGACCATGTTCTTTTCATTGCTTATCCACTTAACCGGAGTGTTGTGTCTATCATTCCTCTTTTAACCGGAGTCTCATCCAAGTGCTTTCATTTTGCCAAGTTCATGTTCTATTCCTTCCATGTTTTAACCAGAGTGCTGCCCGAATTGTTCCTCTCTCATCTTGTTTTAACCGGAGTGGTTTCGAATTCTATCTTGTCCATTAAACTCTTGATTCATGTCTTTGCAACCTTCAAGTTCTCATAATGTTCCTTGTTCCTCTTTTCCAACAGATTGTTTGCAATCTCGTTCATCTCTGTTGTACTCTTTCTTCTTAATTGCTCAACCTCTCAAGGTTCGTGGTTTGACTCGTTCGTCAAAGAAGCAACTTAGTTTTACCTCTTATCTTCCTCTTTCTTTTCCCTCCGGTGCCATCCTAGATCTCGGGATGAGATCCTCTCGTAGTGGTGGAGTGTTGTAATGCCCCAGATACAACTTTCCATATTCGTAACTCCAACTCTTGCCTTTTCCGGAGATGCGATATGATATTTCCTTCGTGGTTGGGTTTTTGTCTTTTGTTTTGCTTTTGTTCATGTCTTGCATTTTATATCATAGCATCATGCGCTTTGCATCCGCATGTTTTCATAAAAACTCGTAGCCGTTCGTAGTTACCGCTTCTCTCTTGTCTTTGTTTCCCTCTTGTCGGACCGCTTGTCCTTCTCTCAGACCAATTGGACCCCTCTCTCCTCTCTTTCTCCGAGACCAACAAAACCCCCCTTGTCCCCGTGGCCTTTCGTCAGACCCCATTGTCTTTGGTACCCCCTCTCGTCTAAATGCCCACCCTCTCTGCATAGCCACCAACCCCTTGCGCGCGTCTGAAACCTTTCCGGAACCCGAACCGGTCTGTCGTTATCGATGGATCCGGATCATCCCCAAACATCCCTAAAACATATGTGTTTATTTGTTGGACTCCCCTAAGCCATTTATCTTCGACCGTCTGATTTCGATCGGAGGGACTAGGTAACCCCTAAGCTAACCCTTGCTATAAATAGACCCCTAACCCTAAATTTTAGGAGCAATGTCCCATCCATCCCCACGCCGCCGCCACTCCACCGAATCCCCCCTCAGGATCTCCCCTGCCTGATTCACCCAACCAGCGCTCTCCCTCCTCGTTCCAGATGCCCGAGCCCCAATCCAAAAATTCCTCTCAGCCTCCTTCCTGTAGCCTCCTACCACCTCCCTCATCGCGCGCGCCCATCCACGAGCAGTCCAAACCGCATCAGCCAGCCGCAGCACCTCCCTGCTCGATCTTGTGCTCGAGGCGCCCGAGTTCCTCGCCTGCTGTCCGTCGAAACAAGCAGGAGCTCGTCCATGGCGCCTCCTTGTGCTTCCTCTCCATCCCTCGGCCTCGTGCCACCCCGAGCCTCCTCACGCCGGCGTCCCAGCCACCTGGACCGTGCCCCGTCGACCCCGCAGCAGAACCAGGTCGCGACGCCCCTGCCCTTCATCTTCTCTTCTGCTATGTTCTCTCCTCCCCGTAACCTCTCTCTCCCTCTCCAGGAACTCCTCCACCACGCCATGGCTGCGCCTGAGCTTGCCTCGTTCCCCGGGCGTCCTCGTCGGCCTTCGGAGTTGGCTCGTCCACGCCGGGGTTTCCCAGCCGTCGCCCGCCTCGTCGTCATCGCGCCAAGGCCGGCGTCCTCCTCATCCTAGCACCGTCCGCGACCAAGTCCGGCCGGATCCGGACGAAATCGATCTCCCCGTGCCCCGCCGTCTGCTACCTCCTCTGCATCGAGCCGGTGCGCCATTCCCCTGCTTCTGCGTGCGAGCACGCGAGGACAACGACCAGCGCCAAGTCCAGATCGATCCTCTACTTCCGTTGACCGCAGCTAGCGCCAGGCCCAGCCGAAGCCAAGCCTCTGCCTCCCCAATCCGGCCTGCTTCGGCCTCCTCCACCGACCGGCCCATGAGGCCTCGTGAGCAGCCCCGCCCCCTGTGCACTGTTGGGCCAGCCTGCAGTTTCAGCCCGCATGTGTTTTTTTCCTGTTCTACGAATTTCCTTTTATCCAGTGAATTAACAGATTTACAGAAAGACCCTCATCTTCATGCATTTAATAACTCTAGAACTGTGCATCATATGTAAATGATTTAAATATGTAAAATGCTTAGAATTTTGTGTAGATTAATAATTTGCCACTTTCATCCATGTTAAATATGCTTAAAATGTTGTTTGTTTAATTTTGCTTAAATAATATGCTAGAATGATTTATTTCATAACTAATTAACCGTAGCTCCAAACTTAATAAACTTTATATGTAAATGGGATGGAAAAATGCCTAGTTTAACATGGTGGCTTTACTTTGCATGTTTAACAACTCTAAAATATGGTTTAGGGCAGAACACTACCAAATCTAAAATATGGACATGAGGTTTTTCCAGAATTGTTGTTTGTTGTTCCGGCCTCATTTAAATTTGCCTAGATAGGTAGTTTTTCTTATGTTTCACCTCTTGCCATGTTAATCAACATTTAATGGTGTTGGGTACCTAAACGAGAGCGAACTAAATAACTTGCATGTGGTGTTTCGTCAATATCCAACTCGTTGCATATTGAGCTCCACTTAACTTGTAGTGTTGTTTGTTACACTTTGCCATACCATGCATATTTAAACCGGACATGCATCATACTTGCTTGTGCATTTGCCATGTTGTTTGTTTCTTTCCGGTATTGCTTCTTAGTTCTGGTAATGTTGCGATTGTGAGGATTCGTTCGACTACTCCCTTTCGTCTTCTTCATGGACTCGTTCTTCTTCCTAGCGGGATTTCAGGCAAGATGACCGCTACCCTGGATCTCACTACTATCATTGGTATGCTAGTTGCTTCGTTCTATCGTTATGCTGCACTACCTATCACTTGTTCTTCAAGCCTCCCAAATTGCCATGTCGGCCTCTAACCTTTTCACCCTTCCTAGCAAACCATTGCTTGGCTATGTTACCGCTTTTTCTCAGCCCCTCTTATAGCGTTGATAGTTGCAGGTGAAGTTGAAGATTGCTCCATGGTGGACAGGATTATGTTGGGATATCACAATATCTCTTATATTATTAATGCATCTATATACTTGGTAAAGGGTGGAAGACTCGGCCTTATGCCTGGTGTTTTGTTCCACTCTTGCTGCCCTAGTTTCCGTCATACCGGTGTTATGTTCCCGGATTTTGCGTTCCTTACGCGGTTGGGTGATTTATGGGACCCCCTTGACAGTTCGCTTTGAATAAAACTCCTCCAACAAGGCCAAACCTTGGTTTTACCATTTGCCTCACCTAGCCCTTTTTCCCTTGGGTTTCCGGAGCCCGAGGGTCATCTTTATTTCAACCCCCATGGTAATGGATTGCTGAGTCCCCGTGGCTCACAGATTACTACAACAACAGTTGCAGGTACAGGTTATGTGATGATCATGACGCGAGACTGATGTTTACTTGTTTTGGAGTTCTTCATCTGCTTCTTCTTTGATCAGGGGATAGGTTCTAGGTCAGCAGCCTGGGCTAGCAGGGTGGATGTCGTTTGAGTTTCTGTTTGTGTTTCATCCATAGTCGGATGGTGCTCTTATGTAAGATGATGTTGTATTCGTGTGGCATTGTATGCCTTTTGTATGTATCCCCATCTATTATGTAATGTTGATGTAATGATATCCACCTGGCAAAAGCGTTTCAATATGCGGTTCTATCTTTGGTGGGACCTTCGAGTCTCTTTAGGATAGTATCGCATATTGGGCGTGACACCCTTCTCCTGACTCCTCGGGTGCCGACCACGCCCAGCTCTGGTTGGAGGCATGTGAAGCTCTCCGACTGGCGCCTTACTTGCAACTGCAAGAGGTTGGCGAGGCTGCAAGAGCTGGAGGTGACGGCGCCGATGGCGGTGAAGGAATTTGTCAGGCATCGCGTTGCCCCTCTCCAGCGCGATTCTCACCTGATGTGGGACCTTGCCAGCATCGAGTATCCCATGAGGCTGCAGAGGCCATCACAGACTGCTGAGACCTTGAGCATGGTGCTTGAGCTCCTGACGGGCGAATCTGAGCCCGCTGTTCTTCCAGGAGATGGCTGCTCCTCTATCAGTGCTCGAACAAGATGGTCTTCGTGGGACAGATGCCCTTATTTGATGAGTGGGGATTACACCCAGAGGGCCTCGAGGGGCCTCGTGAGAAACCCGTCCTTGTGGTTCCCCTGCTGCTCGATCCTGCTGCACGCGCCCCAAGTGTGGAAGCAGGGGGAGTGCCCGCTGTCAGCAGCTGCTAAAGGTTCCTCTGAAGATCTGGTGCCGCTAGGGGCCAAGAGATCGGGACTACCGAGACTCAGAAGGGGGCCGCCTATGGGTCAGCCTAACCCTATGCTCCATAGGTAGAGGATCCTGAAGCTCGAGGTGATGGCTTCGTGGTGGCTGCCGATGGTGAGGCGCCCACCGACGACCCCTCTTCCGTCGGCCAGAAGACCCTGCCAGGCGCTCCTGCTCCTGAGGCCTCCGCTCCGGATGCCTCACCGAGCGCTCCTCCTCTCGAGGGTCGCCTATCAGGGCTCGGTCAGCCCCACCTGAGCCTTGAATCGCTCCTGAAGAGGAAGGGATCTCCGTGCTGCAGCGACGGCACCCGCCGATCGCTGAAGGTGAGGAGATATGTGGCTGCAGACGAGTAAGTACCTTCACTCTCGATTCCTTGTCCATCGTGTTCTCTCCTGACCAGGGCCTTGCAGGGTTCTTGTGACAATGAAACTCAGGAGGCTAGTGCTTCCAAGGATCCTGGCTTGATCTCAGCACATAGCCCCCCGTGCCTTGGCTCTGCCTAGGGCGGGGGGCCGACTCCGGCCGCCGGGGTGCCGCAAGGGGGCCCCGGGCCCAAGCTTCCTGCTTCATCTCTCTGTGGCCCGGCCTGTAGGATGGGGGACGCACCGGCAATCCTTCCTCTGGTTGTTGCCGGCAAGCGGACGCCTCTTCGGCGGCCTCCATCTTCAGGTTGCAGGGCTAAACCGGCCAGCCCCCGGTCGGAGGCAGGCGAGACGCCCAACGCCCCCTCGAAAGCCTCTGGGGCTGAAGAAGGTCTTGGCGATGCGCCGGTGCTTGCGTGCGGGCGCAGTGCCATCTGCTTTGAGCTCTTCGGCGAGGTAATGCGCGTGATGGTCCAGCTTGGTGCGGAGCTTGATAATGTCGACACCAGGCTTGAGGCAGAGGGCCGCCACCTGGCGCATGAGTGGCAGCAACTGAAGGTTGACATCAACCTCGGGAAACTTCAGCGTGACCAAGCCGACGCGGTTGCGGCGGCATCACTTGCAACTTCTTGGAAGGCTTGCGTCCGTGCCATGGAGGAGGCCGAAGCCGCCAACCGCTGTCGCGAGGTGGCCGAGGAGCGGGAGCGGGAGCTTCTGTCTTCAAATGCTGCCCTTGAACGAGAAGTTGAGGAGCGGTTCGCCCTCCTAGCCTCTACACCAGACAAAGCAACCTTTGCCAAGGCGGAGCTCCTGAGGTGCCATGATGATCTGGCGTTGGAGGCCGTGGAACACAACATGGCATTGGAGAGGTTGGAGGTTAGGGAGCGCCAGGCTACTGTGGCTGAGGATGCCGTCACCGCCCGAGAAGCCCGGGTCTAGCTGGAGGTGGAGGAGAGGGTGGCGAAGGCGTGTGCTGATGTGGCTGAGGGGCACTGCCTGGATCTGGAGCTGCTCAAGGCCGAGCTTGAGGGCAGGACCACCGCCCTGAAGGCGAAGATGAAATCTGCAGAGCAGCGTGAGAATGCCGCCCAGGAAGCTCGACCTCTTCCGAATCTTCCTTGAATTTTGCACGCCAAGATATCCTCCCTCCAGCAGGAAGTCAAGGACACCGCCTCCCTCCTGGAGAGGGATTCGAATGAAAAGAGCCACTGCCTGACACTGGAACATGAGCACAACTCTATACTCCAGGGTTTGTGTGTCAGGGATAACCGTGCCTTGGGCGCCATTTGCGACGAGAGCGCTCCTCACCCGCACGAGAGTGACTATGCCAGCCATCTTAACTTCTTCACTGATGTTGTGACCCTCCTGGAGGATCAGGCAGTGAGTCCTCAAGGGGGAAAACGATCAATCATGATGCACGTGCACCACACCCAGCCCCCGCTCGCGAGGCACTCGGGGGCAGGGCAGTAGGCACGAGCTCTGGAAAAACGCAAGATCAGAAAGCAAGAGAGCAACGCAAGACAAGAAAACTCCCCCCATTTTTTATAGATGCACGAGAACCAAGTTTACTCCAAAAAGCCGACAAATGAGTACAAAAAGGAGGCGAAAGCAAACGGCCACGTCCGGCGCCTAGCTAGTTGATAACCCGCAAGTAAAAGGGATCGCAATAGTTTTTGATAAGTAAGAGTGTCGAACCCAACGAGGAGCTAAAGGTAGAATAAATATTCCCTCCAGTTCTATCGACCACCGATACAACTCTACGCATGCTTGACGTTCGCTTTACCTAGAACAAGTATGAAACTAGAAGTACTTTGTAGGTGTGAAAGCCTAGGTTTGCAAGACAATAAAGAGCATGTAAGCATAAACTAGGGGCTGTTTTAGATAAAGATGCAATAAATTAAATATTAGTAGAGAGCTTTTTGTTACGGGAAAGTTATTTGTCCAAGGCAATCGATAACTAGACCGGTAATCATTGTTGCAATTCTATTTGAGGGAGAGGCATAAGCTAACATACTTTCTCTACTTGGATCATATGCACTTATGATTGGAACTCTAGCAAGCGTCCGCAACTACTAAAGATTCACTAAGGTAAAACCCAACCATAGCATTAAAGTATCAAGTCCCCTTTTATCCCATACGCAAACAACCTACTTACTCGGGTTTGTGTTTCAGTCACTCACGCAACCCACCATAAGCATATCATAAACATATTTCAAATCCTACAGTGGGAATCCCTCACGCTTGCGCGACACGGAGGGCACAATAGGACAACACCAATAATGAAACATGCAACTCAAACCAATCACGATCATCAATTAACCCATAGGACAAAACGGATCTACTCAAATATCATAAAGATAGCCATACATCATTGGGGAATAATATATAGCATTGAGCACCATGTTTAAGTAGAGATTACAATGGGTAAGAGAGAGGTTACACCGCTGCATAGAGGGAGGAAGACTTGGTGGAGATGTTAGTGAAGCTGGCGGCGGTGTTGGTGAAGATCGCGGTGATGATGATGGCCCCCGGCAGCGCTCCGGCGCCACCGGAAGCAAGGGGGAGAGAGGCCCCCTTCTTCTTCTTCTTCTTCCTTGACCTCCTCCCTAGATGGGAGAAGGGTTTCCCCTCTGTTCCTTGGCTCCCATGGCATGGGACGGGCGAGAGCCCCTCCGAGATTGGATCTACCTCTTTGTTTCTCTCCGTTTCTGCCCCTTCACCGTTTCTTTAATATCCGGAGATCCTTAACTTCGATTGGGGTGAATCTTTCGCCCAGATTTTTCTCATAAAATTAGCTTTCTTGCGCCAAAAGAAGAGCGTCAACCGCCTGACGGGTGGCCCACGAGAGCCCAAGGCGCGCCCAGGTGTAGGGGGTGCGCCCCCCTATCTCATGGCCACCTCGGACACCGTTTTGCGTTGATTCTTCCTCTGGAAAATCCCAAATATTCCAAAATAATTCTCCGTCCGTTTTTATCCTGTTTTGGATTCCGTTTGATATTGGTTTTCTACGAAACATAAAACATGCAACAAACAAGAACTGGCACTGGGCACTGGATCAATATATTAGTCCAAAAAATAGCATAAAAAGTTGCCAAAAGTATATGAAAGTTGAAGAATATTGTCATGGAACAATCAAAAATTATAGATACGACGGAGACGTATCAGCATCCCCAAGCTTAATTCCTGCTCGTCCTCGAGTAGGTAAATGATAAAAAAGATAATTTTTTATGTGGAATGCTACCTAGCATAATCTTGATCATATGTCTAATCATGGCATGAATATTAAGACACGGGAGATTCAAAGCAATAGTCTATCATTTGACATAAAAACGATAATACTTCGAGCGTACCAATAAAGCAATCATGTCTTTTCAAAACAACAAGGCCAAAGCAAGCTTATCCCTACAAAATCATACAGTTTGGCCATGCTTCATTTTCGTCACACAAAATGCTCCCATCATGCACAACCCCGATGACGAGCTGAGCAATTGGTTCATACTTTTTAACGCGCTTCAAATTTTTCAACCCTCACGCAATACATGAGCGCAAGCCATGGATATAGCACTATATGTGGAATAGAATATAATGATGGAGGTTATGTGGAGAAGACAAAAAAAGGAGAAAGTCTCACATCGACGCGGCTAATCAACGGGCTATGGAGATGCCCATCAATTGATGTCAATGCGAGGAGTAGGGATTGCCATGCAACGGATGCACTAAGAGCTATGAGTGTATGAAAGCTCAACGAAAGAAACTAAGTGGGTGTGCATCCAACTTGCTTGCTCATGAAGACCTAGGGCATTTGAGGAAGCCCATCGTTGGAATATACAAGCCAAGTTCTATAATGAAAATTCCCACTAGTATGTGAAAGTGACAACATAGGAGACAATCTATATGAAGAACATGGTGCTACTTTGAAGCACAAGTGTGGAAAAAGGATAGTAACCTTGCCCCTTTTTTTTTCTTTTTTTCTCTTTCCTTTCTTTTCTTTTCTTTTCTTTCGGTGGGCTTCTTTGGCCCCCTTTTTTTATTTAGGCTTCTTTGGCCTTTCCTTTTTTTTTCTTTTTTTTCTTTTTCTTTTTTTCATGGGGCAATGCTCTATAATGATGATCATCACACTTTTATTTACTTCCAACTCAATATTACAACTCGATACTAGAACAAAGATATGACTCTATATGAATGCCTCCAGCGGTGTACCGGGATGTGCAATGATCTAGCATAGCAGTGACATCAAAAAACGGACAAGCCATGAAAACATCATGCTAGTTATCTTACTATCATGCGAGGCAATATGACAATGAATTCTCAAGTCATGTATATGATGATGATGGAAGTTGCATGGCAATATATCTTGTTATGGCTATGGAAATGCCATAATAGGTAGGTATGGTGGCTGTTTTGAGGAAGATATAAGGAGGTTTATGTGTGATAGAGCGTATCATATCACGGGGTTTGGATGCACCGGCGAAGTTTGCACCGACTCTCGAGGTGAGAAAGGGCAATGCATGGTACCGAAGAGCCTAGCAATGATGGAAAGGTAAAAGTGCCTATAATGCATGGACTCACATTAGTCATAAAGAAATCATATACTTATTGCGAAAGTCTATTATCCCTTGAAGCAAATTACTACTACGCATGCCCCTAGGGGGATAGATTGGTAGGAAAAGACCATCGCTTGTCCCGACTGCCACTCATAAGGAAGACAATCAAAGGAACACCCCATGCTTCAAATTTGGCACACAATGGTTACCATACGTGCATGCTACGGGACTCGCAAACCTCAACACAAGTGTCTCTACAATCCACAACCACCCACTAGCATGACTCTAATATCACCATCTTTATATCGCAAAACTATTGCAAGGAATCAAACATATCATATTCAGCGATCTACAAGTTTATGTAGGATTTTATGACTAACCATGTGAATGACCAATTCCTGTCATCTCTCAAGCAAGAGAGTTTAATTCTTTCTATAAAAGATATGCCCACGCTCTAACAAATATAAGTGAAGCAAGAGAGCATTCTACAAATGGCGGTTGTCTATGTGAAGAGAAACAGGTAATCCAAACTTCAAATGATATAAGTGAAGCACAAGAAGCATTCTATAAAGCCATACTCAAATGATCTAAGTGAAGTGCAATGAGAATTATATAAATCAACCAAGGACTATCTCATACCAGCATGGTGCATAAAAGAAAAGTGAAAACTAAATGCAAAAGACGCTCCAAGACTTGCACATATCACACGAACGAATCGAATACGAAAACATACCGATACTTGTTGAAGAAAGAGGGGATGCCTTCCGGGGCATCCCCAAGCTTAGACGCTTGAGTCTCCTTGAATATTTACTTGGGGTGCCTCGGGAATCCCCAAGCTTGAGCTTTTGCTTCTCTTCCTTTTCCTCATATCGAGACATCCTCGCTTAGACACTTCATCCACACAAAACTTCAACAGAAAACTCGGTAAGATCCCTTAGTATAATAAAGCAAATCACTACTCTAAGTACTGTTGCAAACCAATTCATATTTTGTTTTTGCATTGTTTCTAATGTAATATAACTTTTTCATGGCTTAATCCACTGATATAAATTGATAGATTCATCAAAACAAGCAAACTATGCATCAAAAACAGAATCTGTCAAAACCAGAACAGTCTGTAGCAATCTGAACATTCACCTTACTTCTGGTACCCCAAAAATTCTACCAAAATTAGGAAAAATAAAAAAGTTGTACAGCAATACAGTTCAAAAGGAATCAGAACCAATTGACGTTCCATTTAAAAATTTAAAATCGAGCACTACAGCCAAAGTTTCTGTCCTGCACCGTACAAACCAACAAGCATTATAAACATCCTAAAGGCAAACCTTGGCACATTATTTTTATAATACAATGGAACTATACAAGGGGATAATTATTTTGGTTGAAAAGTTTCTGTAATCAAGATTCACAAAGTTTCCATGAGCATGAACAAAGTTCAAGGCTAGCTCGCACTTCAACAATGCTTGTCTTTCTCACTTCCACTTTCCTTTTTGAAAAGTTTTTAGGTTCCCCTCTTTATTATTTTTTGTTTTTAAACTATATGAAAGCACTCAACAGAAATAAATGACTCTCTAAAACTTTCGGGTTGTCTCCCTGGCAGCGCTTTCTTTAAAGCCATTAAGCTAGGCATTTAGTGCTCAAGTAATGAATCCACCCGGATCCCAAGGTATATCAAAGCCAATTTTAATTAACAATGATTTATAATTTAGTAGTGAGCACAAAGTAACATATATCATGCAACAACGAAGTCTAACTCTCTTCCTATGCATCGGCATGTCATAAAAGAACAATTCATGCACACATCATGAAGGCCAATGCATAGCATAAATAGTTTCTTGCAATTTTATCGTATTAGAAACATAGAGAGGTGGAGATATAGTTCCTCTCTCATAATAATTGCAAGTAGGAGAAGCAAGCACATGCATATTACATTCATCAAAATCATCATGTGCAATGGTAAAAGGCAACCCATCAATATAATCCTTAATAAGCACAAACTTCTCCGATATAGTGTAGTAGGGAGAATTCAAAAAGATAATAGGACTATCATGCGTGGGTGCAATAGCAACAATTTCATGTTTAACATTAGGAACTATAGCAAGTTCATCTCCATTAGCATAATTCATATTGGCATCTTGGCCACAAGCATAACAAGCATCATCAAAAGGGGATATTTCAAGAGAATCAACGGGATCATAGCAATCATCATAGCAATCATCCTTCGGTAAGCACGAAGGGGAATTAAACAATGTATGAGTTGAAGAGTTACTCTCATTAGAAGGTGGGCACGGGTAGCTAATCCGCTCTTCCTCTTTTTGTTCTTCGCTCTCCTCCTCATCTTTTTCATCCAATGAGCTCACAATTTCATCAATTTCTTCTTCCATAGCTTCCTGCAAAATATTAGTCTCTTCTTGGACAGCGGAGAATTTCTCAATATATGGTTTAACATAGGCATTAGAAGCATAATTGTCATAACAATATTCAAGTATGGCAAAACTTTCAGATTTGTAAAGAGTAGCATCATACTTTTCAATAAAGAAGCAATTTCAAAAGCACCCTTAAAAGCAACAAATTCTTCAATTTGTTGAACATCATAGTAATCATAAACACCCTTAGCATATGAAGATACGATCCCATTATCAAACATTGGTAGGGAAGGTGTTTCTTAGGGTTTTCAGAACAACAAGTAATATCATATAATTCACATAAAGTCCAAGAATAGCATTGCAAACATTGAATTTTATCCCATAATAGTTTCCCCTTTTCCGATATACGGTGTCGCACATAACAAGCATGCTCATCTAAAGATTTGCCCTCAACTAAGCTAGTTGGGGTTTCAGCACGAGCACAAAGGGATCGAAGATGATCCAAGTAAAAAGCTTCAATAGTGTGATAGATTTTGAGTGGTTTTTCAACCATTGGTGCAGTAGGTACAACTAATTTTTTTGGTATTTTGCATTTCCTACCCATAACTAAAGATAGAAAACAACTAAGAACAGCAAATAAAAATTACTTAGTGATAAAGCAAACAAGCACACATGAGAATATTCACCCCATGCTATGACTCCCCGGCAACAGCGCCAGAAAAAGGTCTTGATAACCCGCAAGTATACGGGATCGCAACAGTTTTCGATAAGTAAGAGTGTCGAACCCAACGAGGAGCTAAAGGTAGAATAAATATTCCCTCAAGTTCTATCGACCACTAATACAACTCTACGCATGCTTGACGTTCGCTTTACCTAGAACAAGTATGAAACTAGAAGTACTTTGTAGGTGTGAAAGGCTAGGTTTGCAAGACAATAAAGAGCATGTAAACATAAACTGGGGGCTGTTTTAGATAAAGATGCAATAAAGTAAATATTAGTAGAGAAATTTTTGTTACGAGAAAGTTATTTGTCCAAGGCAATCGATAACTAGACCGGTAATCATTGTTGCAATTCTATTTGAGGGAGAGGCATAAGCTAACATACTTTCTCTACTTGGATCATATGCACTTATGATTGGAACTCTAGCAAGCGTCCGCAATTACTAAAGATTCATTAAGGTAAAACCCAACCATAGCATTAAAGTATCAAGTCCCCTTTTATCCCATACGCAAACAACCTACTTACTCAGGTTTGTGTTTTAGTCACTCACGCAACCCACCATAAGCAAATCATAAACATATTGCAAACCCTACATCGGGAATCCCTCACGCTTGCGCGACACAGAGGGCACAATAGGACAGCACCAATAATAAAACATGCAACTCAAACCAATCACGATCATCAATTAACCCATAGGACAAAACGGATCTACTCAAACATCATAAGATAGCCATACATCATTGGGGAATAATATATAGCGTTGAGCACCATGTTTAAGTAGAGATTACAGCGGGTAAGAGAGAGGTTACACCGCTGCATAGAGGGAGGAAGAGTTGGTGGAGATGTTGGTGAAGATGGCGGCAGTGTTGGTGAAGATCGCGGTGATGATGATGGCCCCCGGCACCGCTCCGGCGCCACCGGAAGCAAGGAGGAGAGAGGCCCCCTTCTTCTTCTTCTTCCTTGAACTCCTCCCTAGATGGGAGAAGGTTTCCCCTCTGTTCCTTGGCTCCCATGGCGTGGGAGGGGCGAGAGCCCCTCCGAGATTGGATCTACCTCTCTGTTTCTCTCCGTTTCTGCCCCTTCACTGTTTCTTTAATATCCGAAGACCCGTAACTTCGATTGGGGTGAATCTTTCGCCCAAATTTTTCTCATAAAATTAGCTTTCTTGCGCCAAAAGAAGAGCGTCAACCGCCCAGGTGTAGGGGGCGCCCCCCTATCTCGTGGCCACCTCGGACACCGTTTCGCGTTGATTCTTCCTCCGGAAAATCCCAAATATTAAAAAATAATTTTCCGTCTGTTTTTATCCCATTTGGATTCCGTTTGATACTGGTTTTCTGCGAAACATAAAACATGCAACAAACAGGAACTGGCAATGGGCACTGGATCAATATGTTAGTCCAAAAAATATTATAAAAACTTGCCAAAAGTATATGAAAGTTGAAGAATATTGGCATGGAACAATCAAAAATTTATATACGATGAAGATGTATCACTAGTCTCCAAGTCTTCTCACCAGCACGGAGCTAAGTGCTTCCATTGGCTGTGCATAGTCATTGGGGGACAGTGTCGACGACCAATGCGGAGCATGGTGCTTCCACTAGGATGTGGGTGGGAGCCCCCGTGAGGCCCCATGGCGGCAGTCAGGAGACTCTGGGGCGTGTACAACCCCACTCATTATTACGTGAGAGTGTCACGAGCGGAGACCTTCACAGGACGGAGCCTTGCTTCATGTCGCCCGACGTGGACCCTGCCCTGCGCTGCCCCCGACCACCATTGGGGAGATCGGAAACCAGGACAAGACCAAGGGGCAAGGGGGACGCTGGGAGCGTCCTCGGCGACCGTAGGCCCCTCGCAGGGAGGAAGGGCTCGCCGGCGCCTTCCCCGGCGGGGAACCTACCTCCAAACAGGGTCTTGCTCCGCGCAGCACGGGGAAGGCCCTACCCCCGGGCTCCCCCCGTGCTGCTCCCAATGCCCTTCATGCTCCTGCAGCGGATCCGCCGTCCTAAGAGTCCTGATGGTAGATGTGCCCTGGTTCACCTGCGATCCATGGTCAACGTAAGCGTGCCCCTGTGGCATTAGCTGTACCCAGAGGTTGCTGCTATTGGAGATGTTGGTGGGGCTCGACAGCGGCTCATAAAGGGTCTCGGCTTCATGTACATCCTGCGCCCAGCCTGGCATGGGGGATTGTGGCACCCCGGCTCAGAGAAAATCGGAACACCCCGTATTCCAGCCCAGAGATCAAGATGAAGTCTTCTGGAATACGACACTTCTTAGCATAGAACAAACCAACTCTTTATTACAATCTATTTGGGTACAATGGTTACATCGACACGGCGACACTATGCCTGCCACTGTTGCTCTATGCAAGCAGCAGAACAAAACGATGCAGTGGAAGAACTCTAGCAGCGGAACAACGACGGCGGTGGTGAACTCCACTCCGCAGGGACTCTGGCTGGAACGCTTATCCTAGCTCGCAAACAAGGACTCCATAGCAAACAAGCAATCAAATCCGGAATGACCTGCAAACTGGCATGACAAGCCAGGTCAGTACATTGAATGTACTTGCAAGCTCACAATAACCAGAAGCATTCAAGACAGACAACAACATGGCAATTACAGGTTAAACAGAAATTATCATGACATCATCAGAATAACATGGCATGACCAACATAAACATGATACAACTAGAACAGTAGGAGCATGGCCTGATGATACTAACATGATGACACTATATGCACCACTTATTCTGCTTGGGCTACCTCGTAACCAACACATGCATCACTTACCAACCTCAGACATCACACGATCATCTCAGGATCAAATCAAGCTTGGTATAAACAATACCGTAGTAATCATTAAATGACCACAAGGAGCTAGATTTTTACCCACGACTCTCGCACAACATCACGAATATACAGCATCTCGGTATCCTCGATACCATGGTGATCCTTACGGCGATCACAACCACGACCAACATTTGGTCCCAAACCGTGATCCTTACGGCGACCACAACCATGACCAATACTTGGCCCGTGATCCTTACGGCGATCACAACCACGGGTTATCATTAATCAAGTTATTCTTATTATTGTTGACTCACGGTGTGACCTACTTTCGAACTGGGCCCTTATCCACGGGTGCGGCTATCGATGGAGTTAATACACACTCTGCAGAGGTTTGTACACTGTACCCACACTACGGAACCCATGGCCTCGCACTCCCATTCGGGTGGACCAACGACGTTCCGACAAAACCGTCCTACTGCCATGACACTCTCTCGGCCACTCCGACTCACTCCCCTCTAGGATAAGTCATGGGTGGCCCCGTGTCTACCTCAAGACACAACGACCACCATCGTGGCCATGATCCACTCTGGGACCCGGATCCATAAACTCATCAATAGGCACACAAGGCTTATGTCCGCCTACCTGATCAGGGTAGCGCGCGCCCATAACCTTCCCTTGTTGGTGGCACCGGCAAGAGGCACAACAATTGACCCAGTTAGGACCATCCCATACCGGTAAGCGTGGTTGCACCGGTCAGCATTGATTCAGCGGCACCATGACTCAGCTAACAGTTGTTCAAGTTCAATTTAATACGGTTAACTTGAATGCAAATATGTTGAGCCATGATAAAATGCATGAACATGATATCAACATAATCAAGAGGGTATCACATAACTATCCACCATATCAACAATAAATCATATCCACTGAGCATGGCATACTGACTAGCACGACCATCACCAACATCAACATGTACTACTAGCAAGCATAAACATATGAAAGGTAATACTAGCAGGTAGAACATGATAACAGAGTTCAAGACAACATAGGCCAAAAGTGAACATGCAACTCTAAACATTTAATCAAGATTCAAGTTAAAAACCGTGGCTACTGCACGACTATCATGCAAGTGGGTATTGTGGCTTGCCTAGGGTGGAAGAAATCACTTGGGAGAAGTGCGAGAAACTCGCGAAATGAATCACCGGAAAATGTTCTCTCTCGGAGGGGGCTGATTAAGGGCAGGGCAAAAAAGTCATTTTCACAGTGTCAAACCATAGTGAAAATGAAATTAACAGAATGGGCTCGATGAAACAAAGAAGTAGGCTTTGGAATCACCCTATTTGGAGTTACGGATAAAAAGTTAAGGAGTGTTTTCTGCGAGGGACCTATCTGCAAGAAAAATACTTTCAAATAGGGGCCTGGACAGAAAACTGAAAGCGCATTTGACGAAATATGTTTTCGGTGGATGAAAACGTAGATGCCCAAATGCGTCTCCACTTATCCACGTCAGCGTGGCCCGGTCAACACGGGGCCGGCTCTTGGGTTACTTACAGGCGGGACCCACCGCATCTTCTCTCTCCTCCCATGCCTCCTTCTTATTCCTCCCATGCCTGGCCATGACAAAGAGCAGAGGAGGAGGGCAGGGGCACTGTCGGTGCTGGCCCCGCCGACTCCGGCCGCTCCAGGCCACGGCGAGAGCACCGGCGGCTTCAGGGTGGCGCGCCGCCTCCATTCCGAGGCAGAGGGAGCGTCAGGGAGGGGTGGAGCGGAGGGGAGGCCACGGCGACGACCCTAGAGGGGCTCCGGCAACGAGGGGAAGGGCAGGGGAGACTCGCCGGAGTGTGGGGCAGGCGATGGTGGTGGCTAGAGGTGGAGGAGTGCTCGGCTTCAGCCAAATTTAGGCCGGAGGGGGCGGCAGCCATGGCGGCAATGGTGGTCGTGGAGGGCATCTCAAGCTCGGGGAAGTGTATGGGTGGGGCTATAGGCGGTGCAGGAGGCCAGTGGTGAGCTCTGAGAGGCTCGGGGAGGGCTTAAATAGCCGCGGGGCGAGGTGGCCGAGCTGGCACCGTCGCGGACGCGTGGACGGCGCCGCGGACGCGTGTGCTCGCACATGAGCTCAGGGAAGACAACGAGGAGGCACATAGCAGAGCTCATGGGGTAGAATAGGGCCAAGGGAGCGCAGGGAGGATGCGACCGAGGAGGAAGACGACAGTCGGTGCACTGTGCTCTCGTGGGCGCTCGGCTACGAGCGTCGGTGAGGAAGAGGACGGAGGGGGAGAGCGGTCCAGGGGAACAACGACGATGGGAGGAAGCCAAGGGACATGCTCACGAGCGCGAAGCCGACGAGAGGGGGAGGGGCCCGAGCAAGAAACCATTCTGGACGCGGCCATTGCATGCCAAAGCGGTGGTCACCACACAGACTGGCATCAAGAAGATCCAAATGGGTGGCCAATGTTGTCCAATGGTAAGTCCTTTGAAGGGTTGTTTCAACTGCGGTGGTAGTTTGGTGAAACGGCTACGGTTAAAAGGTTAGTGAGCTCTGAAGGTTACTGTAGTAAACTTTATCAGCTCAATGTGATCAACATGGAGCTGCTATGTGTCAAGTGTTATGTCTGGGGTGTTTAGGCTAGGAAGGACTACAGTCCTGGAGAGTTTGGGAAGAAATGGACCAATATTTACTGTAGTTGCTTCACAACTGACCAAAATGGTACAGAAACTAGATCATGATTGTGCACTCACATGGAGTGTCAACTTGGGCTAATATTGGGCAAAGCTTAGTCATTTGGTCATATGAAGATGCTCACCAAGTATCATGCCATTTGGCAAAGCCAAAATGGTACTTGCTTCACAAACATCTCTGTTGACCAGAAACTTGAAATAATTTTGGAGGTCAAATGGATCAATGAAATGATGCCAAAATGGGTGGAGATATGGTTTATGGGTATAAGAATGATCTGGTAATTTATTAGGATTTTTTAAGCAATATAAAATACACTTGATTCACAACCTGAAAATAATGCCAGAATCAAAGATTTGTTACTGTGCTCACATAGATGATTGGATGGGTCTGCAAATGGGTGGAGGGGGTTAATATGATCACATTAATGAGGGTGCAAAAGTTCATCTCATTTGTATACTCCTAGCTAGTACTTCCTTCACAAAGTCTTCTGTCTGACAGAAACTTTGAAAATTCACTGAGGAAGATTGGCTAGGAAAATAAAGTTGAGCTTGTGCATGAGGCAATTATTTGGACATATAAGCATGCTTAAGGAGTTGGGGAGCAATCAAGAAAAGATAGGTGGCACTTCCTTCACAGAAAACCACACTGGACAGAAATGAAGAATAATTATTGGGGAATTATTTTTGAACATGGCAATGAAACGTTTTGCCATATTTGATCAAGATATAACCCAAAAAATTTATGAGAGTTATTTGGGAATTTTTGGAGTGATGGAAATATAGGTTGCTTCACAACCTAGGGCAATTTGAGTTATTCCTTTAATAGAAAAGGAATATTCTCAATAAAAAAGAATATTGGGATTTGGTCTAAGGTGGAAATGGAAAGGTCTAGGGAAGGATTTGGATATGACAAGCCACTCTAGAAGCAAAGAAGAGGGCATCTTCTTTAGTTTCCAGACCACAAAGCCACGAAAAAGAAAAACTCAGGCAAAAACCTCGGAAAAACAAAAGAAAAATAAAGGGCCAAAATCAGGCTATCACAGGGATCGGCTGGGCCCCTCTCCCTGTGCATGCCTTAAGTCCACCGCGACGGGCACATAGGCTTCCGGGCTGGCTGTGCCAGAATTGCTGCACGGACGCCTCACGTTCCCACCTTCTTCGGTTGCCATCCGGTCCTCACGACCAAGGGTCAGCGCCCCAGTGCGGCCCCTGGGGATGTTGCTTAGAGCAGCCCCACCCTGAGGTGGCAGGTTCGGAGGAGTGCGGGTTAAACCGTGAGGCTGGCTGACGCCGAGAGGCTCTTTAGGGGCCCTGGGATGGGGGGCGTGGTTGTGGTGAGGACGAGCACGCGCCCCTACCACAACCTGTGACGTGGGCAGGGTGCAGAATGGTGTTGCGCCCCTGCACGCCACGTCCAGCAGCTCGGCGAGCCGCTCCAGCAGGGCGTCACTACCGCTTTCCAGCAGCCTGCACCTTAAAAGCTCTCGAGCCACGATGACCACAGGCCACATGTTTGCCTGCTCCCTCCGCGTGTGTGGTGTGGTTGCCGCGGCGTAGCTTACAGATCGTGCGGCAGTGCGGTTGCAGCGCGGCGCCAAAGGGGAAGGCTGCGCCCCGCGTCCCCCGCGGCCGACCGCCCCAGGCGGAGCGCAGGCCATGAGCTGAGAAGAGTGGAGGTCGTCCTCGTCGGCGGGCGTTGTCGAGGAGGCCCGGACAACCCAATGCTCGACGTGGGCCCTCGGGGCGTCGACCATGGCGTTGGTGGAGCGGCGGAAGACCGGTCGACGGAAGAGAAGATCTGACGCACCACTACCTGGCGCTCCAAATGTCGGATTACGGGTTCCGCAAACCCTTGAAAAGTTTGAACTCTGCGGTGCGTGCAGAGATCTCAACCTACACAGCCTGCCTACTCGCAATCCTCCTAAGCCTAGCGCGTCAGGCTCAAAGAGACAAAGAGACACAACAGTTTATCCTGGTTCGGGCCACCTAGCGGTGTAATATCCTACTCCAGCGTTTTGGCGGATTGCCTCGAAGGGCTGAGGATGAACTAGTACAGTGGTTGAACTGGCCTCAGGAGATGAGGTGTTCTTGAGCTCCACAGGGCTGGTGAAGTGGTTGGGTGAGAATGGATTTGATCCGACCCGATCCCCCTTCTATGGTGGTGGCTAAGTCCTATTTATAGTGGCCTTGGTCCTCTTCCCGAATGCTGGCAGGAAGGGATCCCACAACGGCCAAATTTGAAAGGGGACAAGTAGTACATCCTATCCTGACTAAAGTGGTCTTCGTGTGCGAAAAGCCTCTGGTCATGACATTGAGGTTAGCTCAGTGATGACTTCCGTCCTGCCGTCCTGGTGGTTTTGGTATTGTTTCACCAGAATGGAAACCTTTGGCTGATTCCTCGGGACTCCGCGCCTGTGGCTTGCCTCCCTTGCACCAAAGAGGAAACTGGTGCTCTGCGCCTGCTGGCGCCCGCCTGGCCTTGGTCGTCATGGCTCACATCAGTTGAGCCTCGTAAGGTGCACCTTGCATAGAACTCTCTGCCCCTCGGGGGTCTTTGTGTCGTCCGCCTTGTGAGGCTTGGCCCCTCGCAAGGGTACTTACCAGGCCGTTGATGGAGCCACACGGTGGGCCGTACCAGGCCATTGATGGAGCCACATGGTGGGCTGCAGGCACGCAAGTCTGGATAGCCCCATATCCAGAACACAGACAATTCTGCTGGAATTCGTCTACTACGCCCATCTTGTTGGATCAAGAAGGCAAGGACGTCATCGAGATGAACGTGTGTTGAACACAGAGGTACCGTACGTTCGGTACTTGACCGGGTGGATCGTGAAGGTGTACGACTACATCAACTGCATTGATAAACGCTTTCGCTTAACGGTCTATGAGGGTACGTAGACGTACTCTCCCATCTCGAAGATATGCATCTCCATGGATAGATCTTGCGTGTGTGTATATTTGTTTTGTTTTCCATGCAACATTCCCCAACAGTGGTATTAGAGCCAGGTCTACGCATAGATGATATGCACGAGTAAAACACAAAAGAGTTGTGGGCGGTGATGTTCGTACTGCTTACCACCAATGTCTTATTTTAACTCAGCGGCATTGTAGGAATGAAGCGGCCTGGGACAACCTTACATGTCCACGCACATGAGACCGGTTCCATCAACTAACATGCAACTTGTTTTGCATAAAGGTGGCTGGCGAGTGTCTATTTCTCCTACTTTAGTTGAATTGAATTTGACTATAGTCGGTCCTTGAAGAAGGTTTAAATAGCAAACTTGATAATCACCGTTGTGGTTTTTGCGTAGGTAAGAAAGGTTCTTGCTAGAAGCCCATAGCAGCCACGTAAAACTCGCAAAAAACAAAGTAGAGGATGTCTAACTTGTTTTGGTAGGGCATGATGTTATGTGATATGGTCAAGACATGATGTGATATACGTTGTTGTATGAGTTGATCATGTCTTGTAATACCGACAACCGACAGGAGCCTTAGTGTTGTATTTTAATTATTGTATGAAATACAAGCGCCATGTAATTGCTTTACTTTACCGCTGTGTGTTAGCAACAGTTGTAGAAGCAACAGTTGGTGAGACGACCACGACACAACAATGGAGACCAAGGTGTCAAGCCGGTGATGATGGAGATCATTACAATGATTTGGAGATGGAGATCAAAAGCACAAGATGATGATGGCCATATCATGTCACATATTTGATTGCATGTGATGTTTATCCTTTATGCATCTTATTTTTCTTACAACGACGGTAGCATTATAAGATGATCCCTTCACTTAATTTCAAGATAGAAGTGTACTCCCTGAGTATGCACCATTGCCACAGATCATCATTTCGAAGCACCTCGTGATTATCGGGTGTGATAGACTCTACGTTCACAGACAACGGGTGTAAGACAGTTTTGCACATGCAGAATACTTGGGTTAAACTTGTCAAGCCTAGCATGTATAGACATGGTCTTGGAACACTGGGGACCGAAAGGTCAAACATGAGGCATATAGTAGATATGATCAACATAGAGATGTTCACCATTGATGACTACCCCATCTCATGTGATGATCGGACATGGGTTAGTTGATTTGGATCATGTATCACTTAGATAACTTGAGGGATGTTAATTTAAGTGGGAGTTCATTAGTAATTTGATTAATTGAACTTAATTTATCATGAACTTAGTCTTAATAGTTTTTGCATATCTATGTCGTAGATCAATAGCCCGTGCTACCGTTCCCTTGAATTTCAATGCATTCCTAGAGAAACTAAGTTGAAAAATGATGGTAGCAATAATGCGGACTGGGTCCATGATCTGAGGATTATCCTCACTACTGCACAAAAGAAGTATGTCCTTGATGCACCGCTAGGTGACAGACCTGTTGCAGGAGCTGATGCAGACGTTATGAACGTTTGACAAGCTCAACCTCATGACTACTAGATAGTTTAGTGTTCCATGCTTTACGGCTTAGAATTGGGGCTCCAAAGGCGTTTCGAACGCCATGGAACATATCAGATGTTCCAAGAGCTAAAATTGGTATTTCAGGGTCATGCCCGAGTTGAGAGGTATGAGACCTCTGACAAGTACTTTGCCTGCAAAATGGAGGAGAATATCTCAACTAGTGAGCATGTCTTGGAATGTCTGGGTACTACAATCGCTTGAATCAAGTGGGAGTTAATCTTCCAGTCATTGTCACCAAGCTACTAGAGCTTCGTGCTGAACTATAATATGCAAGGAATGACTAAAATGATTTCTGAGCTCTTCGCAATACTGAAATCAGCGGAGGTAGAAATCAAGAAAGAGCATCAAGTGTTGATGGTTAATAAGACCACTAGTTTCAAGAAAAAGGGCAAGGGAAAGAAAGGGAACTTCAAGAAGAATGGCAAGCAAGTTGCCGCTCCGTTGAAGAAGCCCAAAGGTAGACCCAAGCCTGAGACTGAGTGTTTCTACTGCAAAGGAAATGTTCACTGCAAGCGGAACTACCCCAACCACTTGGCAGATAAGAAGGATGGCATAGTAAACAAAGGTGTATTTGATATACATGTTATTGATGTGTACCTTACTGGTACTGTCGGGGGTTGGATACGACATATGCCAAAGGATGGCTTATCATGGTGGGAGCGAGTAGAACGTCGCCGGTGCCTGGAAGCGGGATGAGGCGAAGACATGCACGCCGGCGGAACTTACCCAGCTTCAGGGCTCTCCTAGGAGATAACACCCCTACTGCTGCTCTGCGGGGTCTCCGCATGATCACTAAGGCAAAGTGACTACAATGGTGCTCCTGGAGCTGTTTCGGGAGGCTGGAGAGGGCAAGGCTAGCTCTCTCCTTCCTATGCTATCTGGTCTATCTCTATCTAGGTCTGAACCCTTTGCATGGGTGCCCCGGGGGGTTTATATAGGCCTACCCCCCGGGGGTACAATAGTAATTCGGCTGGGCGCGGGTCCCAGCCATCTGTCTCTCAGGCCGCCGTCTTCCCCGCCGGCTTCTGGGGCCCACCGACTGGCGGGTCCCGCGGACAGGCTTGATACTGTAGCGGCACTCTTGATGACGCAGGTTTGGTCACTGGGTCGTGGCAACAGTGCCGCCGTCTATCGGGCGATCACTGTCGCCATTCCCCATCCTATCTGGTTAATGGCTCGTGGGGCCCTGGGGAGGAGTCGGCTGACTCCACGGGGGCCGACTCCCACAGGTCCGTCTTCGGGGTGCCCAGGCCGCCTTCGGCCTACCCACTGACAGGCGGCCCCGCCGTCTTCGGGCCGTACAGGCCGGCGTCATGGGCACAGTGCATGGCGCACTGTAGCTGAGGTCAGGGCAGGCATGGCAATAGTGTCGCGCCTCGCTGGAGATCTTCCAGCGATATGGCTCACTGTAGCCATGCAGGCCCTTCGTAAGCAGGGGGAACGGCTACGCCGTGACCGTACCCCACCTCATACTTCGGGACGAGGGAGGAGTCATGGGCCGACTCTCCATAGTCGGCCTCTCTGGAGGTCGCCAGCTCGGAGTCGGCTTGTCTCGGAGTCGCCGTCTGGGACTCGGCTTGTCTTGGAGTCGCTCCTGGGGCTCGGCTTGAGGGGCACGGCCTGCCCCGATGTCTTGAAAGGTCCTGGGACTCGGGTCAGCCTACCCGTGGCCCAATACTCCGACAGTAGTCCCCGAAGCTGGTGAAGCCCTGCGGACGCTGCATTGTGGGGCTTCAACAGTTTCATCCTTCCCGGAACGGACTCTGGAACTCGACGGCCGTCTTCCCTTGGGCCGACTGTCGGAAGTCGGATGTTTAGCGAAGAGCCGCGCTCGAAAGTCGCGGCGGGAAACCAGATGGCGTGCCTGATACACTTCCCCGCAGCCATCAGGGCAGTCCTATCGCGTGGCGCCACGTGGAGAGGACAGTCTGCCTGCCCACGCGCGCGACGGGACATGCCGTCAGGTGGGGCCCGCCACTACCATGCCTCAGCATACGGACGGATCCGCTGCGGCCGTGGACGGTTAGTTTTCCCACGTCGTTACTGCGTGCAGTAACTTCGTGGGGTAGATCATGGGGCGGCGTGGGGGCATCGTGCGCAGTTAATCCCACTCCCCCCCTCGGCTTCTAAGCCCATAGGGCTATAAGTAGGCGGGGGGAGCGGAGCGGCACAGCACGCGCGCCCTTCTTCCCCGCTCCCTCGCTTCGTCTTGCCTTCTCTCCTTCCTACGTCCACCGTTGAGCAAGAGCATTCCACACCACGGCGATGAGCTCCTCCTCCGCCGCGGCTCCCGTCGTCCGCTCCGGCGTATGGGACGGCTCGGAGGTAGAAGAGGAACATATTGAGTTCCTCCGCTGGACACGCCGTCTCCCCAGCGCGGACCTCGTGCGCGCCCGCGCCGCGCCGGAGGGAGAGATCCAGCCGGCGCCGGAGGAGGGCGAGCGGGTCATCTTCCGCTCGCACCTCATGCGCGGCCTGGGGCTGCCGGCGAGCGGTTTCTTCCGCTCGTTCTTGGAGTTCCACAGCCTTCAACCGCACCACCTCACTCCGAATACAGTGGTGTTGCTCTCCGCCTTCGCCGCTCTATGCGAAGGTTTCCTCGGCGTTCTCCCCACCATCGAGTTGTGGGGAGAATTCTTCTCTTCTAAGCTCGGCACGCACATCGCCGGCGCGCCGGCTCAGTGCGGCGCCTTCATCGCAATGCGGCGCTCGACAGCCGACAACCCCTTTCCTCCCATCACGCTGATCAAGTCCGTGAAGATGTGGCAGCGCTCATATTTCTACGTGAAGAACCTCGCCTCCGACGGCGACTAGGTCAACCTGCCGCCTTACAGCGCCGTCCCCCTAACTGGGAGGCTTCCCAGCTGGTCTCACCGAGTCAAGACGCTGACTCCCGCCGGAGCCGCCGCCGTAGCGCGACTCCGGGTCTTGACGCAGTCAGAGGGTCTCATCGGGGCCGACTTGCTGGCCGCCTTCGTGGCGCGCCGAGTTCTCCCGCTCCAAGGTCGGCCTCACCTGATCTGTTAGATGAGCGGCCTCCGAGACCCGAGTCGGATGTGCACCAAGGAGATGCCCCGTGCGGAGGTGGCAAACATGGTGAATTATATCGCGAACTGCGAGTTCGGGGAGGACTGGCAGTTCGGCAAGGAGCCGTACTCGCGCGACAACCCCCCACCAGTGGTAAGTCGCGTCCCTCTATTGTTTTTCCTTCTTTGCGGCCGACTCCGGCTTCTGAATCTTGTCGGTTTCTTCTGAGCTAGAATCCCCTTATGCAGCATGCAGCCGGCGCCATGAGACAGCCCCGCGAGTATGTCCCCGATCATGCGGACAGCGACATCGACGACCCCGACTTGGGAGCGGCCGCGATGGAAGCCGACGCCAAAGGCGGGGGAGGAGGAGCAGAAGGCGACTTCAAGCCCTCGGCCACCTTCGCCGACTGGCCTGACGACGACACCGAAGGCAAAATTGCTCCGCGCCACCAGCTGATGATCGGCCCGTCGGGCGCCGGCTCCTCCGTCGGCCCAGCCGGCCAAGGCGGCGCGAAGAGGCGTCACACTGGGCCGAGTGCGCCCGGCGGCAAATTGAAGAAGTTCAAGGGGGCGGCCGCCGCGACCAGACGGGAGGAGGCGGCCGCGAAGGCCAACCGCTTCCGAAGGGAAGTGAGAAGGCCGCCGCTAGTCTCTGCGTAAGTCTTTATGCTTTTTTATTTTCCTTCATTGAATCTTGTCCGAGTCTTCATTATACTCCCCCCGTTCTTCTTCAGGGCCCCTCTTTCCCTTGAGAGAGTCGCCGTCCCCTCCGTCATGGGGTCAGCAGAGACGTCCGCCAATACTCGGCGGGCCGACCCCGCCGCCGACCTCCGGGAGGCGACGGAGCGAAATGCGCGGGAGAAGCGCGAGGAGGAGGAGGCCGAACGCCTGGAGAAGGCGGAGGCCGACAAGGCGGCCGCCTCCGCCCAGAAGAAGCTGGAGGAAGCCGAAGCCGCCCTTGCGGCGAGACGGCGTGCCGAGGAGACCGCGCGTCGCGGATCGGTGATGCTCGTCCCCCCACTGTTGTCTGCACCGCCGCCTCCGGAGTTCACGGGGCAGACCAGAGAGGCCGGCACCGAGAACTCCATCATGGAGAAGGAGATCGGCGAGGCCTCCATGTCGGACACTCTCGTGCCGCCACCGCCGCCTCCACCGCTGTCTGGGAGACCGCACGGCAAACAGCCGGTGGGTCCGTCGGAGCCGCCGGTCACGGATGAGGCCGAGGCGCGGCTGCTTCTCCAAGTCGCCTCGCCGGTGCGCCGCCGTCTTGAGAGGGCGACCTCGGCGCCGCGGCCTCGGGAGACCGGCGCCGCTAGCTCGGCAACCTTAGACGCCGAGGCCACAAGCGCCGCGCCCACCGGGTGGGTGCGCGAAGGCGGCACCGGGCCGCTGAATCAAGCTCTTCTGGAAGTTCAGGCGAAGCTGCGCGCTGAAGGCAACGCCCTTCAAACTTGCACCAGGTCACATCTGGCAGCGCGGACGGCCGTCCGAGTACGTTTCCTTCTTTCTCTTTGATTTTTGTTTTTCACCGTGGGGGCGCGCCAGCGCACCCACTGGGTGTAGTCCCCAAGTTCCGGGCCGGCTGCTGAGCAGGCGGTTCGGAACTCCCTCTGGCGAGTTCCAAGTACTAACTTTGTCTTCAATGACTTATTGCAGGAGTATCACAACCTCCGCGCCACTGCCTTCAACCGCAATGTTGAGGAGTTGAGCAAGAGGGCTGCCGACTTGTTGGAAAGCCGGAGTAAGTTCTTCTTCTTCGCGGGGGCGCGCTGGCGCACCCGCGGGCTGTAGCCCCCGAGATTCGGGCCGACTGCTGAGCAGTCGGGCTGGATCTTCCCGGCGATCTTCTTTGCTGACGACTTATTTTTCTCTTCTTTCGTTCTTCAGAAGACAACGCCGCTCTTCAGGAGCAGTTGGGCGAGGCCCATACCGCCCGGCGTGCCAAGGAGGAGGAGTGTGGCAAGCTCGCCACGGAGCGCGACCTGCTGGCTGCACAGCTGGCCGAGCAAAAGGAGCTGCTCAAGAAGGCGCAGGACGAGGCCGAGAAGAAGGAGGCTGCTCTCCTGGTCGAGTTTGAGAGCGAGCGCTCCTCCTAGACTGACAGGGAGGCGATGCTGACGTCCGGCTTCCACGAGATCAAGGATATCATTGATGGTAAGTTTCTTTTGTTTCTTCGGGCTTCCGACTATGTGTCAGGCCGACTTCTGATTTTTCCACTTGCTTCTTTTTGGTCTTGGCAGACTTCTTCCCTGGTCACTCACAGGCAGTCCCTCTGGCCATCGAGGCTGCTCATGAGGCGCGAAGGGCAGGTGGTGAGGTGATCGCCGCCAATGCCCCCCGAACCATCGATGAGCAGCTCCTGAGCATTGAAGCCCGTCTTCGTCCGACCCACCGACAGATGCGCCAGCTTCAGCGTGCTGGCGCCCAGGCGGTTCCCGCTTTGTGGCCGGACATGCCGGCTCTGCGCACCACCAGTCGGACCGCCGACTGGCTGGAAGTCGCCGCTGGCCGTCTTGAAGCTTGGAAGGGCTCCTCGGCCTGGGCCGGAGCGCGCCGGGCCTTGGAGTTTGTCAAGGCGTGGTATCCAGGGCTGGACCTGGACCGTCTGGCCGCTTTCCGGTCAGAAGCCCAGGCCGAGCTGGAGGCCGTGGAGGGCGCCCTTATCGAGCGTGCAGCGGCCATCGCCGAGTAAACGGACACCAGTGCCTTCATGCTCGAGCGGGCTGAAGGCGGCGAGGAAGTGTCGCCAGAGTGGTTCGGGATGAACCCAGAGTATGGCGAGGACTCGGCGGAGGTGATCGACTCCAGCACCGAGGAGGAGGACGAGGCGGAGGCCGAAGGCGAGGCGGAGGTGCCAGAAGACGGAGCAGGCGGCCAGCCTCAGCTCGACCGCGCCTCCAGCAACGAGCCGCGTCGAGAGAAGGCGACTGCCACCGGAGGCGATCAAACCGAGACCGCCCAGCCGACTGCCCCGGCGCCTGACACCGCCGGCTCCTCCGATCCTCCGATCCCAGATGCCGCCTCCTAGGCTGCTTTTTCCGCCTCTGCTTGTCTGTCTTAGTAATCTTTTGAAAACTTTGTTAGACTCGAACAATTCCACCCGCGGGGTGTATCTTGAACTTCTATTCGAGGATTCGGCCAAGGGCTTATGTAAATATTTATCCGATTTCCGCCTTTCCTTGCTTAATGCTCTTTAGGCTTTTCCTTTTGCCGCCTTCCTTTAGTCGCTGCCTTGCCAGTCGGACAGCCGCTCTGCAGACTGTCGCTGGGTCAAGTGCTTGGCTACTCCGGGAAGGCAAGTACTTGGCCGTTTAGAGTTTCTTTAGCAAGTCGGATAGAAAGCGACAGGCCGACTACCCAAGAATCGGCCGTCCTTGATAGAGGCTAATAAAGACGGCGAGCCGACTACTCATGAGTCAGCTTTCTGCTTCAGAAATGCTGAAGGTCGTCTTACACTATGTTCGTGCTTTAGGTCCTTAGCCATTTTTCGTGTGGGCGCCCATTCTTCCTCACTCCTGCCTGCCTCACAGTCGCTCTACGACCTGCGGCTTTGCCAGGAGGCGGATTGGGCACCACGCACTACTTGTCTGACCGCGGGAAGCTCCTCATAGCGCAAGGCGGCGAGTCCCCGGGCCGACTAGTCTGGCCCGGTGCCAAGCTGCTTGTAATAAAAGTAATGTACTCGAAGGCATAATTCTTTTCATACATATAACAAAAAGGGCAGTCCCCGAGCTCGTCTCGGGGGGCCCAAAGTCTTAGTACTTTAATACAAAAGGGTAGTGCGATACATACTGCATCAACTGTAAAATCTTCGAAGAAGGTTTGCATTCCACGGGCGCTTTGTCTCTTTGCCGGAGTCGTCCCTCTTGCGCGCTCGGGGCTTCTGAGCGTCGATCAGATAGTAGGCATCGTTCCCTAGCACCTTGCTGATGATAAAGGGGCGTTCCCAAGGTGCCGACAACTTGTGCTGGCCGGCTGTTCGCTGGATCAACCGGAGCACAAGGTCGCCTTCTTGGAAAGATCTCGGCCTGACCTTCCTTTAGTAGTATCGACGCAGACTCTGCTGGTAGATGCTGGACCGGCCGAGTGCCAACAGCCGGCCCTCTTCCAGCAGATCGACGCCGTCTTGATGTGCTTCTTCTGCTTCTTCCTCGGTGTACATGGTGACTCGCGGGGTGTCGAACTCTATGTCCGTTGGGATGATGGCTTCGGCGCCATAGACGAGGAAGAAGGGTGTGAAGCCGGTTGACTTGTTTGGAGTCATGCGCAGACTCCAGAGGACGGCTGGCAGCTCCTCAAGCCAACAGCCGCAGATCGCTCCAGTGGTACGACGAGTCGAGGCTTGATGCTGGATAAAATGAGGCCGTTCGCTCGCTCCACCTGGCCGTTTGACTGCGGATGGGCAACGGACGCTAAGTCCAGTCGGATGCCCTATGTCGCGCAGAAACGGGTCAAGGCGCCTTTGGCAAAATTCGTGCCATTGTCAGTGATGATGCTCTGTGGGATGCCGTGCCGAGTTGTGATGTCAGCGATGAAGGTCACTGCAGTCGGACCATTCAACTTCTTGATGGGTTTCACCTCCACCCACTTGGTGAATTTGTCCACTGCGACAAGTAGGTGAGTCAAGCCACCTCGTGCCGTCTTGAATGGTCCCACCATGTCCAGGCCCCAGACTGCAAAGGGCCAGGCGATGGGGATAGTCTTGAGTGCGGAAGCTGGCTGAAGTGGCTTGGAACGGAAAATCTGGCACCCCTTGCACTTTTGGACTAGCTCTTTGGCCTCTTCCAGGGCGGTTGGCCAGAAGAAACCGTGCCGGAAGGCTTTGGCGACGAGTGCCCTGGAGGCCGCGTGGTGACCGCACTCGCCTTCATGGATGTCTCTGAGGATTGCCTGCCCTTGTTCTGCCTCGACATAGCATTGGAAAACGCTGGTAACGCTGCGCCTGGCCAGCTCTCTGTTGACTATGGTGTAGGCTGCTGCTCGGCGTTGCACTTGCCGAGCCAAGATTTCATCAGTTGGCAGCTCTCTGTTTACTAAGAACCTGAGGATGGGCTGGGCCCATGAAGGTGCTGCTATTTCTTCAACTGCCACTAGTGCGACTTGGACAAGGGCGGCCGGTATGGGAGGCGGCGGGTTGGAGTCCGCAGCCGCTTGCTGATTGGACAAAGTCCCGAGGCCGACTGGAGTAGTCCTCGGGCCGAGCTCTGGAGTCTTCGATCTTGCCACTGCAGTCCCCGGGCCGGGTTCTGAAGTCCCTGTGCCGGCTTCGACTATGTGTTTCTGGAGTCGGATCCGTCTTCCTCAGGCGAAGCCGGCACAAAGATTGAATCTGATTCTGGTGATGGCTTGATAGAAGGCTTGAGGAGGCGCCGGAGGGCGACACCAGATGGTATTGCCTGGCGGGTGGAGCCGCTTCGTGCCAAGGCGTCTGCTTGGTCGTTGTCGTTCCTTAGCACGTGGAGGAACTCGCACCCCTCGAAGTATCCGCTGAGTTGCTAGACGAGGAAACAATAGCTCGCCATATTTGCGTCCTTGGCGTCCCAATCGCCAGATGATTGTTGGACCACCAAGTCAGAGTCGCCATAACACAGGATCCGGCGAATGCCGAGTTCTTTGGCAAGCCGGAGCCCGTGGATGAGTGCCTCGTACTCGGCCATGTTGTTGGAGGCGGCGAAGTGGATCTGCAGCGCATATCTGAGCTTGTCGCCCTTGGGGGAAGTGAGGACGACGCCGGCTCCCAAGCCGGTGCGCATCTTGGAGCCGTCGAAGTGCATCCGCCAATGGGTGGAGTCGGGCGCTGGCGGCAGATACTAGGTCTCGGCCCAGTCGACGAGGAAGTCGGCCAGTGTTTGCGACTTGATGGCGGTGCGGGGCTCGTAGTAGATGGTGTAGGGGGCCAGGTCAATGGCCCATTTGGCCACTCAGCCAGAAGCATCTCGGCTCCCGATGATCTCGGCCAGTGGAGCTATGCAGACCACAGTGATTGGATGCTCCTGGAAGTAAGGCTTCAATTTCTTGGCGGCAAAATGCACGCCATAGCACATCTTCTGGTAATGGGGGTAGTTCTGCTTGGAGGCCGACAGCACCTCGCTCAAGTAATATACCGGTCTCTGGACAGGCAGTGCCTTGCCTTCCTCCTTGCGCTCGACTACAATGACTGTGCTGACTACTCGGCTGGTGGCAGCAATGTATAGGAGCATGGGCTCTTTGGGAGTCGGAGCCGCCAGCACAGGGGGAGTAGTCAACATCTTCTTTAGCTGAAGAAAAGCCTCGTCCGCCTTGGGAGTCCACTCAAAGAAGGTCGTCTTCTTCCTGAGCTGATACAAGGGGAGAGCCTTCTCGCCCAGCCGACTGATGAATCGGCTGATGGATGCCAACCAGCCGGTAAACTTCTGCACATCTAATAGTCGTCTGGGTGCTTCCATCCTCTCGATGGCCTTGATCTTCATGGGATTGCACCCTATACCGCGTTCGGAGACCAGGAAACTGAGAGCTGGTTGGTTGGTACTCCAAAAACGCACTTCTCTGGGTTGAGCTTGATTTGGAATTGGCGCAGATCCTCAAAGGTTTCCTTGAGGTCCTCCAGCAAGGTTCCACGCTTCTCCGTCTTCACCACTACTTCATCCACATAGACGTGGGCGTTTCTGCCGAGTTGCTTCAGGAGGCATTTCTGCATGCAACGCTGAAAAGTGGCGTCGGCATTTCTTAAGCCGGACGTCATGCTCAGGTAGCAGAAGGCTCCAAACAGCATGATGAAGGCGGTCTTCAGTCTGTCAGCCGGGTTCAGCTTGATCTGGTGATATCCCGAATATGCGTCTAGGAAACTCAACAGCTCGCATCCGGCTGAGGAGTCTATCACCTGATCGATTCTCGGTAGAGCAAATGGGTCGTTGGGGCAAGCTTTGTTGAGGCTCGTGTAATCAATGCACATCCGCCACTGCTTGTTCTTCTTCAGCACCAGTATTGGGTTTGCCAGCCACTCTGGAAAAAACACTTCCATGATGAAACCGGCTGCCAGGAGCCGGGCTATTTCTTCTCCAACAACTCTTCTTTTTTCTTCTGACAGGCGGCGCAAGGGCTGCCTGACGGGCTTCATATCAGATCGGACGTGTAATTTGTGCTCGGCGAATTCCGTCGAGACACCAGGCATGTCTGTGGGGGACCATGCGAATATGTCGCAATTCTCACGGAGGAAATCGACGAGCTCGCCTTCCTATTTGCTGTCAAGGCCTGTGCCCATGACAGCGTATCTCTCCGGGTGCTCCGGGTCCAACGGTATCTTCTTTGTTTCTTTGGCCGGCTTGAATGATCCTTCTGCTTCCGACTCCTTGGGGTCGGGCGATAACTCGGGCTGCTTGCCGGCCATCGCCACGACCCTATCAAGAAGCCGTTTCTCAGCCGCGATCACTAAGGACTCGGCCAGCCGACTACTTTCGGCCGCGCATGCGGACGACTTCCTGTAGTCGCCGGACACGGTTAGGATTCCCTTGGAACTCAGCATCTTCATATTGAGGTAGGCGTAGTGGGGGACCGCCATGAACTTGGCCAAGGCGGGTCGGCCAAGCAATGCATAATATGGGCTTTCGAGGTCCACCACCTCAAACCAAATTGGCTCTCGGCGGAAATGATCCTTGTCTCCGAAGAGGACATCTATTAGGATCTTGCCGATTGGGGAGCAGGAAAGGCCAGGGACGATTCCATGGAACACAGTCCGGCTGCTCTGAAGCTGTCTTCGCTTGATTCCTAATTTCTCCATTGTATCCTTGTACAGGATGTTGATACTGTTGCGTCCGTCTATCAGTACTCGTGAGAAGCGAGCGGCCCGCCTATTAGTGGCGAGTGTGGCGCCTAAGACCAAGGTGTAGGAGCCTGGACTCGGCATCACCTCTGGGTGATCAGCTCTGCTCCAACTGATAGGCTTTTCGGACCAATGCATGAACTCTGGAGGACTTGATGCAACCGCATTCACTTCTTGCTGCTGCTGGCGCCTGCTGCATCGGTCATCGGCTACACTGGTGAACACCACATAGGCTCCGTGCTCATCCGGGAACTCGTCTTGTATCGCGCCGACCGGCCTGACGGCTGGCTGCTGGGGCGGCTGTGGAGGAGGCGGCCTAGCAGGAGGGGGAGGGGGCAGGCCGTCCCCCTTGGCGATTCTGGTCAGCCAGTGGCATTTCCTGGTGGTGTGATTTGACGGCTTTGCGCCGCTGTGGAACTTGCAGGGACCCTCTAGAGTCTGTTCATAGGAGAAAGCCGGCAGCCAGTTGGACTTGCCGCCCTTCTGTTGCTTCACCGGAGGCGGTCCCTCCAACTGATGGTCTTCTGCTGTTGCCACTTGCCGATTGTTGGAAGTCAGCTGCGGGGCTTTGCACTTCTGGTCATTCTGCTGTTGCCGCCGACTGGTGTCTCCAGCCGGAGTTCTTGGGGCCTGAGGGGCGACTTTGCCAGTTGTGCTGACCCGAATCTCCACCTTCATGGAGGAGTCGGTCGTGGCGTACTTGTCCGCTGTGATCAGCAGCTCATCGAGGGTCTCCGGCTCGTCGCAGAGGAGCTTGTGCTTGAGGAGGGTGCCTTCTCTACACCCGGCAGTAAAGTACTCGATGGCCTGCACCTCGTGCACGCCCTCGCAGGAGTTCTGGAGTTCACCCCAGCGCGTGAGGTAGTCGCGAGTAGACTCGTCAGGGGCTTGCACGCACAAGGAGAGTTGGCGTGGCTTGGGAGGTCGCTTGTACGTGCTGGTGAAGTTGCGGACGAAAGCCTCGGTGAAGTCGACCCAGCTGTTGATGCTGCAAGGCTTCAGACAGCTCAACCACGTCCGGGCCGAGCCCTGGAGCATGAGCGGGACGTATCTTACGACAACACGCTTGTTGCTGTTCTCTATGTTGACGGCGGTGGAGTAGTCGATTAGCCAATCTTACGGCTTCACGGTGCCGGTATATTTGGGCGTGTCTCAGGGGAGCGTGAACCCTTTGGGGAAGGGCTCATCTCGGATGCGGGGTCCAAAGCAGGGGGGACCCAACTCGTCTTCTTCTTCCAGCGCCAGGGATCGGTGGAGTCGGTCAATCCGGTGACGGGCGTCGTTCTCTCCGACTCCCTCTCGGCGGCCAAGGAGATCGCCGAGAGTCGGATGTTCCACGGGCAGCGGGGAGACTCACCTTTCCCTGCGAGGAGGGGGAGGCAGGTAGTCGTCCCGCCGTTCCACCGCTTTGGGGCGGCCGTCTTGGTCGCGCTCGATGGTGATGTGAGTCCGACTGTGGCTGACAGCCGGCTCCTTGTCCTTCTTCCCACGGGCCCCGCCAGTCGGCGTCCGAGACGTCGCACCCTGGTCTCGGCGAGGCGGTGGGTCGTCTTTTTGGCACTACGGTGCCTCGGTGCGGCAGCCGGAATCATTTTGCGCGGCGGCCACGTCGAGGAGCTGCTGAACTCGCTCCATCATTACGTGGCGCTCTTCGCCTTCGAAGTTGTCGAGCTCATCTGCCGCCGCCTGGGCGGCACGGATATTCTCTGCGGGCATGGCATACACAGGGCGATCAGCCCCGAAAAGGTTGGCCATTGCCGCGCCACGCTGTTGGACCGCGCCTAGGCGGCTAGGCCCGGTTGGAGCCGGCGAGCAGCCTACGGCGATCCATCTCGCGTTGGTAGGCTTTTGACAAGCGCCTCATGCTTGCCAGCTTCTTCGCGCCTTCAACGAGCTGAAGGCGGAGCGCCTCCACCGTCTCAGCATCGGCGTCTTCCGGAATCGGCGCTGCAAGGTCTCGCAGGGCCGCGTCAAGCGGGTCATGCACTCCTTCGCCGGAGCGCTCGCCGTGCTTGAGGACGAGGACCTTAGTGACGGTGCTTCCGCCGCTCCCCGCGTAAGAGGGCGGCTCGTCGTAGACCACCACGTTGGTGGGGAACGCGTCGAGCGACACGGTGTCGGAGTTGACCACCATCGGGTCGGTGGACCCTATGGACTCCAGGTCCACGGCAGGCTCGCCGGCGACGTGGAGTTGGTCGAGGAGGCCCGCGAGGAGGCTCTCGGGGGCACTTGTGCCTGCATCAGATGCAGGCTCATCGGAGAGGCAAACCTCGCCGACAAGATCGGCGAGGCAGCTGGCCGCACAGGCGATCTTAGCGCCGTGCAGCGCGTCGGCACAGACGCTATCCGACGTGCCGGTCTGGCTGTGCTCGCCGGGGAGGAACAGGGTTCCCGTCCAGAGCAGATCTCCGGACGACGGTGCACCTCGCCCCACGGTGGGCGCCAAATGTTGGGGGTTGGATACGACATATGCCAAAGGATGGCTTATCATGGTGGGAGCGAGTAGAACGTCGCCGGTTCCTGGAAGCGGGATGAGGCGAAGACATGCACGCCGGCGGAACTTACCCAGCTTCAGGGCTCTCCTAGGAGATAACACCCCTACTGCTGCTCTGCGGGGTCTCCGCATGATCACTAAGGCAAAGTGACTACAATGGTGCTCCTGGAGCTGTTTCGGGAGGCTGGAGAGGGCAAGGCTAGCTCTCTCCTTCCTATGCTATCTGGTCTATCTCTATCTAGGTCCGAACCCTTTGCATGGGTGCCCCGGGGGGTTTATATAGGCCTACCCCCCGGGGGTACAATAGTAATCCGGCTGGGCGCGGGTCCCAGCCGTCTGTCTCTCAGGCCGCCGTCTTCATCGCCGGCTTCTGGGGCCCACCGACTGGCGGGTCCCGCGGACAGGCTTGATACTGTAGCGGCACTCTTGATGACGCAGGTTTGGTCACTGGGTCATGGCAACAGTGCCGCCATCTATCGGGCGATCACTGTCGCCATTCCCCATCCTATCTGGTTAATGGCTCGTGGGGCCCTGGGGAGGAGTCGGCCGACTCCAGGGGGGCCGACTACCACAGGTCTGTCTTCGGGGCGCCCTGGCCGCCTTCGGCCTACCCACTAACAGGCGGCCCCGCCGTCTTTGGGCCGTACAGGCCGGCGTCGTGGGCACAGTGCGTGGCGCACTGTAGCTGAGGTCAGGGCAGGCATGGCAATAGTGCCGCGCCTCGCCGGAGATCTTCCAGCGATACGGCTCACTGTAGCCATGCCGACCCTTCGTAAGCAGGGGGGAACGGCCACGCCGTGACCGTACCCCACATCGTACTTCGGGACGAGGGAGGAGTCATGGGCCGACTCTCCATAGTCGGCCTCTCTGGAGGTCGCCAGCTCGGAGTCGGCTTGTCTCGGAGTCGCCGTCTGGGACTCGGCTTGTCTTGGAGTCGCTCCTGGGGCTCGGCTTGAGGGGCGCGGCCTGCCCCGATGTCTTGAAAGGTCCTGGGACTCGGGTCAGCCTACCCGTGGCCCAATACTCCGACAGGTACTCGTAGTAGACCCTGAGTATTTGATACCGGTTTAGTTGCTCTGATTCGAAACTCGAAACATGTGTTACGGAATAAACGGGGACTAGTTAAGGGCGAGGTGACGATGAGTGTTGGAAGTGTTTCCAAGATTGATATGATCACCATCGCACACTCCCTCTACCTTCGGGATTAGTGTTGAACCTAAATAAATGTTATTTGGTGTGTGCGTTGAGCATGAACATGATTAGATCGTGTTTATTGCAAATACGGTTATTCATTTAAGTCAGAGAATAATTCTTGCTGTGTTTACATGAATAAAAGCTTCTACGGTCATACACCCAATGTAAATGGTTTATTGAATCTCGGTCGTAGTGATACACATATTTATAATATTGATGCCAAAAGATGCAAAATTGATAATGATAGGGGAATATACTTGTGGCACTGTTGTGTAGGTCATATTGGTGTAATGCACATGAAGAAACTCCATGCAGTGGACTTTTGGAATCAGTTGATACTTGCGAACCATGCCTCATGGGTAAGATGACCAAAACTCCGTTCTTCGGAACAATGGAGCAAGCTAATGACTTACTGGAAATAGTACATATTGATGTATGCAGTCCACTGAGTGTTGACGCACGCTGTGGATATCGTTATTTTCTAACCTTTACAGATGATTTAAGTAGGTATGGGTATATCTACTTAATGAAACACAAATTTGAAACATTTGAAAAGTTTAAAGAATTTCAGAGTGAAGTAGAGAATCATCATAACAAGAAAATAAAATTTCTATGATCTGATTGTGGATTGAATATTTGAGTTATGAGTTTGGCCTTAATTTAAAACAATGTGGAATTGTTTCACAACTCATGCCACCAGGAACACCAAAGCGCAATGGTGTGTCCGAACGTCGTAACCGTACTTTATTAGATATGGTGTGTTCTTTGATGTCTCTTACCGATTTGCCTTTATCATTTTGGTGTTACGTATTAGAGATAGCCGCATTCACGTTAAATAGGGCACCGTATAAATCCATTGAGACAACACTGTATGAACTATGGTTTGGCAAGAAACCTAAGCTGTCGTTTCTTAAAGTTTGTGGATGTGACACTTATGTTAAAAGGCTTCGGCCTGATAAGCTCGAACCCAAATCAGAGAAGTGCATCTTCATAGGATACCCTAAGGAAATTATTGGGTACACCTTCTACCACCTATTCGAAGGCAAGATCTTTGTTGCCAAGAATGGGTCCTTTCTAGAGAAGGAGTTTCTCTCGAAAGAAGTGAGTGGGAGGAAAGTAGAACTTGATGAGGTAATTGTACCTTCTCTCAAATTGGAAAGTAGCACATCAGAGAAAACCATTCCCGTGATGCCTACACCAACTAGAGAGGAAGGTAATGATGATGATCATGAAACTTCAGATCAAGTTACTACTGAACTTCTTAGGTCAACCAGAATACGTTCCGCTCTAGAGTGGTACGATAATCCTGTCCTGGAAGTCATGTTATTAGACCACGGCGAACCTGCGAACTATGAAGAAGCTATGATGTCGGTGTACTAAAGTAGGGGTTCTCCTTTGTACCCCTTACCCGTCCACGGGCAGTCAGAGCCGCGCGCACGGCCACACTCAGTAGGGCAAGGGGAGAAGTCAAAGCCGCGCAAGGATGAGTCAAAGAAGCACGACAGTCGAAGCAATGCCAATACTAGAGACACAAAGGCCAAGAGGGGGATGTGGACTCCCCCGGCAAGACCTTTGCCGGGGCAACTTGCCCAATGCCAGCGAAGCACACGACCCTTAAGCCCCAGGTTTTCCAACTCCACGAACCACGTTGGAACGAAGGCTCGGGAGGCACCTCCATAATGGCATGCAGATCTTTGTGAAGACAAGAAGCACACAAAATCAAATGAGGACCAGAAGACGATGAGCCTCGGCACGATCCTTGCCGAGGAAATCCACGAGACCTCCAGCAAGATCCTTGCCGGGGACGACCACGGTGCCACAGCAAGACCCTTGCCGGCACCCCAGCAAGGCCCTTGCCCCGGACATCCGCGGGGCCACCGCCAGGCCCACGCCCGCCAAGATTCCACCGCCCTTCCCATGCAGTTGCCAGCCCACCAGCTAGGAAGGCACCTACATGTCAGCAAGAGGCCTCCATGCCAACTCAGCGAGTGCCTACATGGTGGCACGCAAATCTTCGTGAAGACCCTACCACCGCGCCACCTCAGCAGCCTGTCAGCCTACATGGCACCACATGCCCCGCTGCCCTGGATGCGCGTCGGGGCAAGGTGGAACTGCGACGAACGGGATGGGCCTAGTTTCTGTCCCCGATAAAGCAAGGGGACACCTATGGGGGTGCATTAAATGTGTTCTGTCCCGTAATGGCCAGCGATAAGCTGAGCCCACTGTACACCTTTCCACCTCATGTGTGCCACTGTGGCGATCCCCTTGACTATAAAAGGAGGCCCGAGGCATCCAAGAGAAGGATTCGGACCCTTGGACAAGTTACACATGTAGCTAGCTCAAGAACTCCAAGAACACTCAAATAAACACTAAAGCAGGACTAGGGTATTACGCATCCTCGCGACCCGAACCTAGGTAAATGATCTGTGTGCTTGCTGACTGTTGATCCCGCTCTTCTCGCAACCCCACTCCCTGCAACCGTAGTAGGGATTCCTGTGATCCCATAGGTGTCGTTTCCCACCGACATATGACGAGCCCAGATTCCAACAAATGGCTTGAGGCCATGAAATCTGAGACAGGATCCATGTAAGAGAACAAAGTGTGGACTTTGGTGGACTTGCCCAATGATCCGCAAGAGAATAAATGTATCTTCAAGAAGAAGACAGACGTTGATAGTAATATAACTGTCTATAAAGCTCGACTTGTCGCAAAAGGTTTTTGAAAAGTTCAAGGGGTTGACTATGATGAGACTTTCTCACCCGTAGCGATGCTTAAGTCTGTCCGAATCATGTTAGCAATTGCCGCATTTTATGATTATGAAATCTGACAAATGGACGTCAAAACTACATTCCTTTATGGGTTCCTTAAAAAAGAGTTTTATATGATGCAACAAGAAGGTTTTGTCGATCCTAAAGCTGCTAACAAAGTGTACAAACTCCAGTGATCCATCTATGGATTGGTGCAAGCATCTCGGAATTGGAATATATGCTTTGATGAGATGATCAAAGCCTATGGTTTTATACAGACGTATGGTGAAGCCTGTATATACAAGAAAGTCAATGGGAGCTCTATAACATTTCTGATATTATATGTGGATGACATATTGTAGATTGAGAATGATATAGATTTTCTGGATAACATAAAAGGATACTTGAATAAGAATTTTTCAATGAAATACCTCGGTGAAGCTACTTATATATTGGGCATCAAGATATATAGGGATAGATCAAGATGCTTAATAGGACTTTCACAAAGCACATACCTTGGCAAAGTTTTGAATAAGTTCAACATGGATCAGTCAAAGAAAGGGTTCTTGGCTGTGTTGTAAGGCGTGAAGTTGAGTAAGACTCAAAACCCAGCCACGACAGAAGATAGAGAGAGAATGAAAGTCATTCCCTATGCCTCAGCCATAGGTCCTATAAAGTATGCCATGTTGTGTACCAGACAAGTTGTGTGCCTTGCCATGAAATAGGCAAGGGGGTACAATAGTGATCCAGGTGTGGATCACTAGACAACAGTCAAAATTGTCCTTAGTACCTTAGAGGACAAGGAAACGTTTCTTGGTTATGGAGGTGATAAAGAGTTTGTCGTAAAGTGTTACATCGATACAAGCTTGGACACCAATTTGGATGACTCTGAGTCTCAATCTGGATACATATTGAAAGTGGGAGCAATTAGTAGTGTAGCTCCATGCAGAGCATTATAGACATAGAAATTTGCAAATGCATACGAATGTAAATATGTCAGACCCGTTGACTAAACCTCTCTCACAAGAAAAACATGATCATACCTTAGTACTCTTTGGGTATTAAATCACATGGCAATGTGAACTATATTATTAACTCTAGTAAACTCTTTGGTTGTTAGTCACATGTCGATGTGAACTATAGGTGTTAATCACATGGCGGTGTGAACTAGCTTATTGACTCTAGTGCAAGTGGGAGACTGATGGAAATATGCCCTAGAGGCGATAAAAAAGTTATTATTATATTTCCTTATTCATGATAAAGGTTTATTATTCATGATAGAATTCTATTGACGAAACTTGAATACATGTGTGGATACATAAACAAATACAGTGTCCCTAGTAAGCCTCTACTAGACTAGCTCGTTAATCAAAGATGGTTAAGGTTTCCTAACCATGGACATGAGTTTTCACTTGACAATGGGATCACATCATTAGGAGAATGATGTGATGGACAAGACCCATCTGTTAGCTTAGCATATGATCGTTCAGTTTATTGCTACTACTTTCTTAATGTCAAATACATATTCCTTCGACTATGATATCATGCAACTCTCGGATTCTGGAGGAATACGTTGTGTGCTATCAAACGTCAGAACATAACTGGGTGATCATAAAGATGCTCTATAGGTATCTCTGAAGGTGTTTGTTGAGTTGGCATGGATTGAGATTGGGATTTTGTCACTCTGTGTATCAGATAGGTATCTCTTGGCCATCTTGGTAATACACATCATAAGAAGCTTGCAAGCCAAGTGACCAAGGAGTTAGTTATGAGATGATGTATTATGGAACGAGTAAAGAGACTTTCTGAAATGAGATTGAACTAGGTATGAAGATTCCGACGATCGAATCTCGATCAAGTAACATACTGACAGACAAAGGGTATTACGTATGTTGTCATAAAGGTTCGACCAATAAGATCTTCGTAGAATATGCAGGAACCATTCTGGGCATCTAGGTTCCGATATTGGTTATTGACCGGAGAGGCGTCTCAATCATGTCTACATCATTCTCGAACCTGTAGGGTCCGCATGCTTAATGTTCGTTGACGATATAATATTATATGAGTTATGTGAGTTGATGACCAAATGTTGTTCGGTGTCCCGGATGATATCACCGACATATGAGGAGCTCCAGAATGGTCTAGAGGTAAAGATTGATATATAGGATGATGCTATTGGTCACCGGAAATGTTTCAGAAGAATCGGGTATTTATCAGAGTGTCGGAAGGGGTTCCGGAAGACCAGCGGTAAAGCGGTGGGCCTTATGGGCCAAGGGGGGAAGCACACTAGCCCACAAGGGGGTTGGCGCGCCCCTTCATGCCCTGCCCACGCACCAAGGGAGGGTGAAGGAAAGGGGAGGCGCCCTAAGGCAGCCAGCCCACCTTTCCTTCCCTCCATGTTCAAATATGGAGGGGCTAGGCAGGCCTCTAGGGCAGCCGCCGGCCACTTGGGGGTGCTCTAGGGCGGCCTCCTCTCTACCCTCCACATGTATATATACCGTCACCACACCTCGTGTTGCCGGCACTCATCTACTACTTCGCGCATCTCGCTGGATCAAGAAGGGGAGGACGTCATCGAGCTGAACGTGTGCTAAAGTGGAGGTATCGTACGCTCGGTACTTGATCAGGCGGACCATGAAGGTGTACGACTACATCAACTGCGATGATAAACGCTTCCGCTAAATGGTCTATGAGGGTACGCAGACATACTCTCCCCTCTCGAAGCTATGCATCTCCATGGATAGATCTTGTGTGTGCGTAGAATTTTTTTGTTTTCCATGCAACGTTCCCCAACATATTTTCCATAAGGTATTTAATAGCAGCATGATCAGTGTGAATAATTACTTTAGAATCAACAATATAAGATCTGAATTTATCACAAGCAAACACAACTGTTAAAAATTCTTTTTCAGTAGTAGCATAATTTATTTGAGCATTGTCTAGAGTTTTACTAGCATAATGGATAACATTTAATTTATTATCAACTCTTTGTCCTAGAACAGCACCAATAGCATAATCACTTGCGTCACACATAATTTCAAAGGGTAGGTTCCAATCAGGTGGTTGAACAATAGGTGCAGAAATTAAGGCTTTCTTAAGTTTTTTGATGGCTTCTAAACAATATCCATCAAAAACGAATGGAACATCTGTCGTGGTATTCTCACGGGGGTGCAAGACGACAGATGCCACAGGGTGGCTTCATGTGAGGGCAAGACTGCTGCCGGAATATCCAAGGATGGGTATGCGAGTAGCACGCGCTAGTTTACCCAGGTTCGGGACTCTCCGGAGAGATAATACCCCTACTCTTGCATGTCTGAGTATATCTGGTATTTTTATCTGGTACAGAGTGCTTCTGGAGATGTATCTCGGGCATGCGTACCCATAGCCGGGTGGCCGTATGAACTAGTGGCCATGCGTGGCCGTGAGTGAGCTTGGGTGCTCATGCGTGGGTGTGTGGCTGGCTAGCTAGCTCTCTTTCTAGGTAGCTTGCTTGTGTGTGTGTGTGAGTCTATCCTCCTAGATGGATGGAGGAGGCCTCCTTTTATAGTGTGAGGCAGCTTAGGATGTAAGCTATGTAGGTATGGTAGCTAGCTAGCTAGTGGCATGGTGGGATGTCACACTTGTCCCCTGGGTCACTTCATAAATAATGGACAGGGACAAGTGTCACTGTACATGATGGCTGGGGTGACACATGAACAGTGCTGAGATACAACCGTCTCGTCGGTGTATTGTAGGTGTCAGGTCGGGCTGTAGTCGGCAGCCGGCTGGTTGGCGTAGTCGGCAGCCGGCTAGGCAGAGTAGTCGGACGGGGAGCCGCCAGGAGCAACCGGGCAGTCGGACTGAGGGGCTTTGCTAGCCCCGATGTCTTGAATTATTGTCTTGTCGTCTTCGAGGTACCCATAGTCAATAACTCCGACAGTAGCCCCCGAGCCTCCGGGCAACTTGGCAAAGTTGGGCGGAGGTTCTTTGGCAGGTGTTAATATAGCCTCCGAGCCTCTGATCAAGGAGGGGGGTTCCCCACGGAAATGATCATGCAAAAAGACAAAGTTAGTCCACACAGATATATCAAATGCTTGCTATTAGCATTGCAAGTTTATGCGGAGGGTGGCGACTCGTATTCGTCCGAGCCCCCTTAATATTTTTCATGTTCCCTCCGTTCTTTGGCATGTGCTCTCGCTTGCCGGGAAGCCGCGCTGCGGTCTGTCCCTGAGAGTGGGCCATGAAGTGGAGTGTACAGTACTCAGAGTCTGGGAGCAGATTCGACCGAGCAGATACTTGTAAAGGAAACGCCCGGGTCGCCCAAATAGTTCTTCTTCCTGGACGTTTTTCCCATGGGTGGCCTCCAGCATTCACTTTTGCCAGCCGGACAGCCGCTCTGCGGTCTGTGACTGAGAGTGGGCCTTTGGTACCGCGCACGCTACTAAGCCGTCTACGGGAACTAACGTGTCAGGCCAAGCGGCCAGCCCCCGGGCCAACTCTGGCTGGCGCCGGGGCGAACAGTTATGCAACTGTAATAAAATGCGGAGATAGCCCCCGAGCATCGCTCGAGGTTATCCGTGCTCTCGCGGTGCAAAAGTATGCGGGTGAGGAGCTCACATTGATTTTCGTGTAGCCGAGGCGGAGTTTGCCGAAGACAGCCGGCATAGCTCAACGCTTGCTGAGCGTGCCGGTGCACCCGCTGGGTGTAGCCCTCGAGCCTCTAGGCGCTCGAGGAGGGTCCAGCCGCTCGGGCCTAACCGGCCAGGTGGCATGCAGAAAGCGGTCGAGCCGGCCTGGCACAGCCGGCCTGGTGGCGAGGCGTCTAGCAGCGCCCTTTTTCTTCTTTCTTCTCTTCTGCTGCCTGCTGGCAGTCGGACAAAACTCTTCTTTTGTCTCTTGTTTTTCTTTCTTGCAATCTTCCGTGGGGGCGTGCTAGCGCACCCACTGGGTGTAGCCCCCGAGATTCGGGCCGACTGCTAAGCAGTCGGGCCGGATCTCCCACCAACTACTTTGTCTTTTTCTTCGCGGGGGCGCGTCAGCGCACCCGCTGGGTGTAGCCCCCGAAATTCGGGCCGACTAATGAGCAGTCGCACCGGATCTCCTGGCGGCTACTTTGTCTTCTTCTTTGCGGGGGCGCGTCAGCGCACCCGCTGGGTGTAGTTCCCAAGATTTTGGCCGACTGCTGAGCAGTCGAGCCAGATCTCCCGGCTACTACTTTGTCTTCTTCTTCGTGGGTGCACGTCAGCGCACCCGCTGGGTGTAGCCCCCGAGATTCGGGCCGACTGCTGAGCAGTCGGACCGGATCTCCCGGCGTCTACTTTGTCTTCTTCTTCGTGGGGGCGCGTCAGCACACCCACTCGGTGTAGCTCCCGAGACTCGGGCCGACTTCTGAGCGGTCGGGCCGGATCTCCCGGCGACTACTTTGTCTTATATATTTTTTTGTCTGCCCGTATAGCCGGACGGACACTTCTTATGCTTCATTTCTCGGACGCCCACTTTTTTTTTCTTTTAGCACCTGGCTGTGGGCACTCGGCCACTTCTTTTCCAGCCGATTTGATGGGAGGAGCTGGCCCGCAACTCCTTTTTTCTTAGAAGTAGCCGGCCACGATCTCATTTTTCTAACAGTCGGCTCTATGGAAGGAGCCGGCCCTTTGACTTTTCTTTTAGCCAGCGTGGGCAGCCGGCCTTCTTTCTAGCCGGCCCTTCTCTTTCTTCTTTTCTGCCCACAAAAGGTGGCAGCAGCGAGCAGCGGGGGCCGGCTGGCGCGAGTCGGGTGCTGACAGAGGCGGGGCGGCGAGCCGGCAACCCAGAGCCGGCGAAGGCGGAGGGCGTGGCAGAGACCGGCCGGGTGCCCGCGCGGGTGGAGCGGAGCAGGCGGCGCGGGTGGATCAGCCAGAGCAGGTGGCCAGGGCGACAGCCGGCGCGGCACGAGGTGGCCGAAGGCGCATGCGAGAAGCCGAACGAGCGTGGGGATGGCCCGAGCAGGGAACTGCGTAGCCGGAGTCCGGGGTCGCAGGAGGCCCGCACGCAGTGGGGGAGGAGCGACCAGGAACCTGGCGCCGCGGGAGGCCGGTGCGTGCGGGAAGGAGGTCCGGCTTGGATAGAGATGCTGACAAGGCGGGCACTTGGGTTGGAGCTGGCGGCCCAAGGCGGTGGAGTCGGCAAAGGCTAGGCGAGGCCGGATGCGGTGCACGGGAGAACACGGAATAAATAACGACGACGGCAAAGGGACGCAGCGCCAAGCGTGGTTGTGCAGCGGCCATGGCCTTCGCTGTCAGGTGTGTGTGCAGGGGAGGCGAGGCAGGGAGCAGGCGGGTTGCAGCGACCCTGCACACGCGGGGATTGGGTGCGACATATGCCAAAGGATGGCTTATCATGGTGGGAGCGAGTAGAACGTCGTCGGTGCCTGAAGCGGGATGAGGCGTAGACACGAACGCCGGCATACTTTACCCAGGTTTGGGGCTCTCCTAGGAGATAACACCCCTACTCCTGCTCTGCGGGGTCTTCGCATGATCACCATGGCACTTGTGAGTACAATGTGCTCCTTGAGTTGTGTCCTAGAGGTTGAAGGAGGCAGGGCTAGCTCTCTTCTTCCTCTAGGTATGAGTCTAGTTCGAATAGGTTTGGAACCCTTTGCATGGGTTCCCTGGGGGGTTTATATAGGCCTACCCCTCAGGGGTACAATGGTAACTTGGCCGGGTGTAGGACCCGGCTGTCAGCGCCTCTAGTCAGCGGCTTCTCCACCGGCAGCTGGGGCCCGCCGCCTGGTGGGCCCCTCTGACTAGTCTGGTACGGATCCGACAGGCCGCTTCCGCCGCTGGCGGGTTTGGTTGGTGGCTGATCACTTTAGCCGTGATGCTAATGACGCAGGCTTGGTTGGGCAAGGCATGGCTACAGTCCCGCCGCCTGGCGGGAGATCACTGTAGCATCGTCGTGTCTTGTCTGGTTAATGGCGCTCAGGGCTCGAGGAAGGATCCGGCTGCCCGCTCGGAGCCGGATCCCCTTGGATTCGACTAGCCGGGCTTGGCCGCTCTCCGGGTCCTCGCTGGCTGGTAGGGCCCGCCGCCTGTGAGCCGTACCGATAGGCCGTCGTGGGAGCAGGCCCTGCCTAGCAGGGATGACATCGAGGGTGGGATGGCAACAGTGCCGCATCGTGCGGAGATCCCCGCCTGTACGGGGCACTGTGGCCACGCCAAACCCGGGATTCGGGGATGAGGGACTATGCTGTAGCCTCACCCTGTCTTGTCCTCTTGATGAGGGGCGCAGACTCTGAGGGCGCCGGGTGGCCGCCTGCTAGAAGCCGGCCTCTATGGAGGCCGTCTGCTAGGAGTCGGCATGTCTTGGTGCCGTCTGCGGGTGCTCGGCGGTCTTTGGGCAGCCGGCCGTCGGGCCAGCCGGCCATCGGAAGGCGGTGCTTCATTCTGGAGTCTCGTGGGGCGAAGCCGGCCCAAAGTCTTGAAAGGCTCAGGGACTCGGGTTAGGCTACCCGTGGCCCATTACTCCGACAGTAGTCCCCAACGCTGTTGAGGCGTCGCGGTTGACAGGCCGTAAAGCCTCAGCGGCTTCCTTCCTTGCCGCGCTCTGATCAAACACTCGGTCTGCCTTATGACGCGTCGGCTGCCGAGGCCGATTTGATAAGGCGGGCTCGTCCGCCGATTTCGAACGCCAAGGCGGGAAACAGATGGCGTGCCTGCTAAGCTTCCCTAGGCCTGCCGCCTGCCACGAGCACGCCATGCGGCACGTGCCAGCCCAGCCAGCCAGCAATACCACGCTCTTGATGGGACATGACAGTAGGCCGGGCCCGCCCCCACCGCGCCTCGGCACGTGGGCAGAACCGCTGCGGCCGAGGCGGGTGGTTGCGATTCCCATGGGAGTTACTGCGTAGTAACTCTGCGTAGTAATCAGGGGGTCGTGGGGTGGAGGGCGCAGTTAATCCCACGATCCCATGCCCCGCCCCCTTGGCTTCGCAGCCCGAGGGCTATAAGTAGGGGAGGCAGGGGAGCGGCGGAGCATGCGCGCCCTCCTCCCCGCTCTCTCTTCCTCCTCTCTCTGCTGCTGCTGCTCCGTGTCCGCCGTAGCACTGCCGCAACTCGCCATCGCCAAGCTTCTTCTCCCCATGCAGCCCTGCTCGGACGCCATGGCGTGCGAGAAGGGAGGAGACTGGGACTTCTCGGTGGTGATCAAGGATAACCTCACCTTTCTCCAGGCCACGCGCCGGATGCCCAACGCAGCCTTTGTCAAGGTGCGGGTGCCGTCGCGGGAGGATATCTCGCCGCTGCCGCAGGGGAATGAGCGGGTCGTCTTCCGCTCGCATTTCCTCCGCGGCTTCGGCCTCCCGGTGAGCAGGTTCCTTCTATCATTCATGGAGTTTTGCCATCTCCAGCCGCACCACTTGACGCCCAACACCGTGACGCTGCTATCCGCCTTCATCACGGCGTGTGAGGGCTACCTCGGCATCCTCCCCACCATCAAGCTGTGGGGCGCTTTCTTCTATGACAAGCTGGGCACCTCCGCCAAGGAGACGACGGCTGAGTGCGGTGCCTTCGTCGACGTGCGCCAACCATCAACGAAGAACGCCTTCCCGATCATCAAGCTGTCACAGTCGGTGAAACTGTGGCAGCAATCATACTTTTACATGGAGAACGTCGACCCGGCGGTCGACTTCATCAACCTGCCGCCTTACGAGGCTGGCCCCCCTGTTGGGCCTCGGGCCAACTGGGGCTACAAGCCGAAGCCCGTATTGGCCGACACGGCCGCCGCCATCAACCGGCTCTGGGTGCTGACGAAGGTGGAGGGTCTCGTGGCATCTAACTTGCTGATCGCCTTTGTCGAGCGCCGGGTTCTCCCGCTCCAAGGCCGTCCTCATCTGATCTGTCGGATGAGCGGGCACCACGACCCAAGCCGGATGTGCACAAAGGACATGCCTACTACCGAGGTGGCCCGAATGGTGAACGAGATAACCAACCTCAAGGCGTCGGAGGGGTCCTGGCGGTTCGGCAAGCGGCCCTACTCCCGCGACAACCCGCCGCCTGCCGTAAGTCTCTTAGCTTTCCCTTTTCAGTTCTTGCCTTGGTCTTGGTCTTGGTATTGAGTGGTCCTTCTTCGGAGCCTAGATCTACATGTCTTCAGCGACGACCATCATCATGGGGCCGGGTGGTAACTACCAGCCGGAACGGGAGGTGAGCGACGTGGACGATCCCGACTTGGGGGCGGCCGCCTTGGAGGACGACGCTATAGGCGCCGCTGACGAAGCAGGCAACTCCGAAGAAGGGGGCGGCGTGGAGACCTGGCCTGACGATGACGACAAGGAAGATGAGCCGCGCCCTGCGTGGGGCGCCATTAATACGAGCGCGGGCCCCTCCGCCAGGCCATCCGCTCGAGGCGGCAAGCGCAAGTGGAAAGAGGGCACCGCCCTGTTCGGCAGCGTGCCGAAGAGGCCCAAGAACCCGGCCGCTGCGAGCAGGCGGAAAGAGGCGGCGGCGAAGGTGGCCAAGTTCCAGAAGCTGCCAAACGCGCCGCCCATGGTGTCGGCGTAAGTACCTCCCTTGCGCATTCCCTTGGTTTCTTCCTTGCTGATCTGGCCTGAAATTTCTTTGCTTTACTTTTTTGCCTCAGGGCCCCGCTTTCCCTCAACAAGTCGACCGCCGCCTCTGTCATCAGTTCGGCGGAGACCTCCACCACCACCCGGCGAATCAATCTGGCGCCGACCTCCAGGAGGCGCAGGAGCGAAACGCACGAGAGGTGTGCGAGGAGCAGGAAGCCGCACGTGTGGAGAAGGCAGAGGCTGACAAGGCAGAGGCGTCCGCGCTGAAGAAGCTAGCTGAGGCAGAAGCTGATGCCACGGTGAAGGAGCGGATCGCGGGGGCCGCACGCCGCCAGGAGCCGCTGCTCGTCATTCCCCTGAACTCCGCGCCACCTCCACCAGAGTTCGTGGCGTCGATCGGGGGAGCCGGCGACGAGTTGCTGGTTATGGAGAGGGAGAGCTGCGATGTCGCCATGCCGAATGTTGTCGTGCCTCCGCCACCGCCGACTAGCGGAGCGCAAGACAAGTAGCCTCCCCCCCCCCCACCGGCGCCACCGGCTGGGAATGAGGTGGTGACCGGCCCAACTCCTGAGGCCCGCACACCCGTGCGTCGTCGTCTCGTGAAGGCGGTCTCGGCACCGCGAACTCTGCAGGCCGGTGCCGCGAGCTCATCAGTTCTGGACACCAAGGAGACCAGCACCGCGCCCTCCGGCTGGGTGCGCGGAGACGGGACGGGGTCCTTGAACCAGGGGACCCTTGATGTCCAGGCCAAGCTCCGGGCTGAAGCTCACGCCCTCAAGCGATGCAATGAGGCGTTCCTGAACTTGCGAGCAGCCATCCGGGTATGCTTCTCACTTCTTTGTTTTTGATCTTTTTACTTCTTGGTGGGGGCACGCTAGCGCACCTACTGGGTGTAGTCCCCAAGTTTCGGGCTAACTTGTTCTGGCGTCTCTATTGAAGGATTACCACAACCTTCGTGCGGCACCTTCAACTCCGGAGTCCGGGAGCTAGAGAGGCAGACCGCCAACTTGTCAGAGAGTCGGAGTAAGTCTTGGCTTTTCTTTTCTGCGGGGGCGCACTGGCGCACCCGCAGGCTGTAGTCCCCGAGATTCGGGCTGACTACTGAGCAGTCGGGCCGGATCTCCCCGGCAACTGTATTTCTTTGGTTGATCATTGGTAACTTCTTTCTTCTGCGGGGGCACGATGGCGCTGTCGGATTTCGGGTTCCGGCAGACCCTCTAGATTCGAACACTGGGGTGCGCGTGGAGATCTCGCCCTCTACCTACCTGTACCTCGCCGCCTCGCTAGGATCTAAGCTATGAAAGGAACAACATAAGAGACACAGGGTTTATACTAATTCGGGCCACCATTGTGGTGTAATACCCTACTCTATTTTGTGGTGTGGTGGATTGCCTCTTGGGCTGATGATGAACAATACAAGGAAGAACAGCCTGGCGAGGGTCTGTTCTTGGCTGGTGCGATGAACTTCTAGGGGGAGTTCAGTCGCTCTTTCTACTGGTTTCCTGATGATGGTCCTCCTCTATCTTGTGGGTGGCTAGTCCTATTTATAGGCAAAGGCCCTGGGCCTCTTCCCAAATATTGAGCGGGAAGGGCGCCAACAATTGGCCATTTTGAAGGGGAACATCTAGTACACTTATCCTGACTAAAGTTGGTCCTCGCCTGTCAAAGGCTCTGGTGGTGACGCCGGCTTGGGCTCCACAATGACTTCCTTCCTGCCGTTGCGACGGTCTTGGGCTTGTTGCACCAAAACGGATGCCTTTGCTTGATGCTCTCGCCTGCGCTTGCTCCCTTTGCACCAAAGAGGAAAGGAGGACACTGCGCAGGCTGGTGCCCGCCTGGCGCCCTTGGTCGTCATGGCTTGCGTCATGGGCACCTCGTGAGGTACCCCGCCTTGCTTTCTCCGCCTCCTCGCGAGCCAGCGTGACGAGGCCGTGCCTGAGGAAGCTTCCTGTTGTCCACCCCGCGAGGGTTGGCCCCTCGCGAGGGTCTTGAGCTCGTGCTGATGAAGATGGGCCGTGCTGGGCCGCCCCTTGAGCCACGCCGCAGGCCGCAGGCAGGCAAGTCTGGGGACCCCCATTCCCAGAACGCCGACAGTAGCCCCCAGGCCCAAGGCGCGCCCGGACTTGGCTGAGCAGACAAGCGAAGGGGGAAGTGCGAAGCACCGCGGGCCCTAACAGCCTGCGGCCTCAGGCGTTGCATGGAGGTCGATTGGACGTGGGCGGCCCTGTCCCCCCACGCCTCCTTATTTTGCGCCCAGCTAGGCGGACCCGTGGTTGCAGTTGTTCCTCTTTCGCTGCTCGACCGTCCCCTGCTCTTCCTCCTCTCGACCTCCAGTCTCTGCTTCCTATCCAATCTCGAATCCTCCCTCTTCCCGCTGCCATGGCTCCGACGGAGAAGGGAAAAGGAAAGAAACCGGTGCCTCCGCCTCGCTCGTCGGCGGCGGCGGCTCCCGCCGTCGATCGGTCGATCATACTCAACCGAGAAGGCTTGGGCAAGGTCAGCTATGCTCTGGCCACTATCTTCAGCGAGTGCGGGAGGACGACGGCCAGGCCCGCGTCCCACTTCTCCATCGATAGAGTAGTCACTGAGGTCCGATACTTTGCCGACGCCCTGTGGGCGGGATTGGTTCCCCGCTTTTCCAATTTCTTCAATGTTGTGCTTTCCCATTACCAGATCCATATGATGCATTTGGGTCCTGAATCCATTACTCTTCTTGCCGTCATCGCCTTTGTCTGTGAGGCAATGATGGGCATCCCTCCTCTGGTTGCCTTGCTGCGTCACTTCTTCTCTCTGCACCTCGTTAACCCCACCCAATGCTCGGGGTGCGTGAGCTTCATTGCCGCACTAGAAACAGCGGCCTCAGGGATTGATTTCAGCCTTCCTTTGCCCGCGCCTGGGTTCCGTGAGCAATGGCTGTACGTGGATGTAGGGGTGCCCAGCCCCCTGCATTCGGAGCCAACGTCGCCCGCTGTCCCCAATTCAGGCTGGGGCCAGGAGATGCTCATGAGCCCCCGACTCATCTTTGTCTGGCATCGCTTCGCGTTCTTGAGGGCGCTCGGCGTGATGGCGCCCAGGGTGGTGAAGGAGTTCCTGCTATGCTGCATTGCTCCTCTGCAGCGCCACTCCCGCCGGATGTGGGCCTTCAGCGAGCGTGAAGATCGCATGAGGCTCCAGGAGGAGGACCTGACACCCGAAGCGCTGAGGAAGGTGCTCTTGGTCTTGACTGGGGACCCTTCCCCCGGCAGCGTTCGGCAAGCGGGGGCTTTGTTGTACCTTTGCTCAAACAGGGGCGACTTTGTGAATCAGATGCCCGGCTTCGACGAATGGGGGCTGCGCCCCGCTGGCCTCACGGGGCCTCGCGAGAACCCAGTGGTGGTGACTGCCCTTCCAGTCGCGCACGGCGTTCCTTCCTCGAGTGGCGGAGTAGGGAGGCATGGGCCGCTGGAGGCTGAGGGGGCCCTCCCCAGGGTGACGACGCCAGGCGGCACTCCTGAGGGGGCAGCTCCTCAGGCCTGTACTGCTGCGGCTGAAGGTGTTGAGCCGCTGCCCGCGGCGCCCGTGGTTGAGGCCCCTGGGGCCCAAGCTACCCTTCTTGCTGAGGCGACCAGCGACGTGCATTAGGACGACGCCCCTAACGCTGGGGGCCTTGACGCTTCTTCCTCGCCGCAGGCTGACCCCTCCGCTCAACTCCTGGGCTGCTTTCGCGTGGACATCGAGGCTCTCCGGAAGAGAAGAGAGGCCTTGGGTGATGATTACCCTTGCCGCCTGCTGAAGTGCAGGAAGTATTTCGCCATTGAAGAGAAAGCCTTCCCCTTTCCTAGCTCCTGATCCTCCCGTTGCTTTGGCTGATCCTTGCTCTGTAGGGCCCTTCCTGCTGAGCTCACGGAGATGGCTGAGGAGCCATCCCCCGAGGCTCCGCCCCCTCCATTGTCTTCGAGTGCTCCGAGCTCAAGCAGAGCCCTTGCGGTGAGGCCGGTCGGAGAGGTGAGCCATCCTGTGGTGCATCGCGGCTCTGCGCGCCTCGCGACCCTCCTTCGCGAGCCTTCTCAGGGCATAGCTAGCTTGCCTTGGGCTTCGCGTCTGGTCGTGGATGGCGATTCGCTGCGGTCGGCCCTGTGCTCTTCATTCGGGGATGGGCTGGCTCCATGCCAGGCTTCTGGCGAGGTGCGCCCGGCCATCGCGAGGGTGCCAGCCCCCAGCCCCCTGCCCAGAGGGGGAGTGCTCATTCGTGCCCCCCTC
>NC_041389.1:469541322-469610016 GCF_002162155.2 Triticum dicoccoides | reverse complement strand
CAATGCAGAAGACGTGCTCGAGCGCGCCCGGAGGCGTCGCGTTCTTTGCCAAGGGTTTCTTCGGAGGGCGGCTGACGCGGTGAGCCGGCTTGGTGATGAGCTTGCTGATGAAGAGGCGCACCTTGAGGCTGAGGGCCTGCGCCTGGCTGAAGAGAGGCACAAGCTAAAGGCGACTATTGTCCTTGCGTGCCACCAGCGTGACCTCGATAATGAGGAGGCCGAGGCGTCACTGGGGGCCTCTCGGGAGGCCCGTTCCCGGGCCGTCGAGCAGGCCCAAGAGGCCGACCGGCGGCGTGGGGCGGCGGAGGAGCGGGCGCGGGAACTCCAGGCCCGGTGCCACTCCCTGGAGCAGCAGGTGGAGCTGTGTGAGATGGCCCTTGCATCGATGAAGGTGGCTTCGGTCGACCAGGCAGAGCTCCTGAGGCGTGAGGAGGCACTGACGCTGGAAGCTGCTGAGCGCGCACGCGATCTTGAACGTGTGGAGACACAGGGTTTATACTAGTTCGGGCCACCATTGTGGTGTAATACCCTACTCTAGTTTGTGGTGTGGTGGATTGCCTCTTGGGCTGATGATGAACAATACAAGGAAGAACAGCCTCGCGAGGGTCTGTTCTTGGCTGGTGCGATGAACTGCTAGGAGGAGTTCAGTCGCTCTTTCTAATGGTTTCCTGATGATGATCCATCTCTATCTTGTGGGTGGCTAGTCCTATTTATAGGCAAAGGCCCTGGGCCTCTTCCCAAATATTGAGCGGGAAGGGCGCCAACAATTGGCCATTTTGAAGGGGAACATATAGTACACTTATCCTGACTAAAGTTGGTCCTCGCCTGTCAAAGGCTATGGTGGTGACGCCGGCTTGGGCTCCACAATGACTTCCTTCCTGCCGTTGTGACGGTATTGGTCTTGTTGCACCGAAACAGATGCCTTTTCTTGATGCTCTCGCCTGCACTTGCTCCCTTTGCACCAAAGAGGAAAGGAGGACACCGCGCGGGCTGGCGCCCGCCTGGCGCCCTTGGTCGTCATGGCTTGCGTCATGGGCACCTCGTGAGGTATCCCGCCTTGATTTCTCCTCCTCCTCGCGAGCCAGCCTAACGAGGCCGTGCCTGAGGAAGCTTCCTGTTGTCCACCCCACGAGGCTTGGCCCCTCGCGAGGGTCTTGAGCTCGTGCTGATGAAGATGGGCCGTGCTGGGCTGCCCCTTGAGCCACGCCGCAGGCCGCAGGCAGGCAAGTCTGGGGACCCCCGTTCCCAGAACACCGACAGGCGCACCCACGGGCTGTAGTCCCCGAGATTCAGGCTGACTGCTGAGCAGTCGGGCCGGATCTCCCCGGAAACTGCATCCCTTCCTTGTCGAATGTTGACGTCCTTTCCCTTCTTCTCTCTTGGCAGAGGCCAACGCCGCCTTGCAGCAGCAGCTGGGCGAAACCAACACCGTGTTGTGCGCCAAGGAGGCGGAGTGCAGTAAGCTGGCCGAGGAGCGTGACTGACTAGTTACGCAGCTGGCGGAGCAGACGGGGCATCTCCAGACGGCTCAGAAGGAGGTTAAGGCGAAAGAGACCGGCCTCCTTGCTGAGTTTGAGATTGAGCGCTTCGTCTGGGCCGACAAGGAGGCGCAGCTGACTGCCGGCTTCGGTAGCATCGAGGACATGGTCGACAGTAAGCTTCCTCTTTTTTCTTTCTTTGCGCTGCCAGCCTCTACTTAGGCCGATCGTTTTCTTTTAACTTCTATCTTATTTGCTTTTTCCCCCAAGCAGACTTCTTCCCAGGCCACTCCGTTGTCGCGAACCAGGCCATTGAGGCTTCTCGCGAGGAGCGGAGGGCAGAGGGCGTGTAGATTCCCCGGACCCTTAACGAGTAGCTTCTCAGCATCCAGGCCCGCCTTCGGCCGACTCACCAGATGCTGCATCTTCTTCAAGGTGTCGGGGCCCAGGTGATTTCCGCCCTCTGGCCAGGCATGCTGGCTCCACGCACACCCAATCAGACTGCCGACTAGCTGGAGGTGGCGGCCGGTCGCCTGGAGGCCTGGAAGGGCTCTTTGGCCTGGGCTGGAGCGCGTCGGGCTCTGGAATTGGTCAAGGCGTGGTAGCCTGTGCTAGATCTAGCCTAGCTGACCACGTTCCGGCAAGAGGCGCAGGAGGAGCTAGTGGTGGTGGAGGACGACCTTGCCAAGCAGGCGACGGCGATCGTCAACTACACCGATACCAGCGTCTTCATCCCGGAGCTGGTTGATGAAGACGTCGTGGCGCCACTGGAGTGGTCCGGGCTGAATCCGGAGGAAAGCGAGGACTCGGCCGAGGTGATTGATTCCAGTGACAAAGGGGAGGACGCAAAGGACGAGGACAGTGAAGAGGACACGCTGGAGGTCGGAGTGGACGGCCAGCCTCAGCCTGACCGTGCCTTGAGCAACAATCAACACTTAGGCGCGCCGACTGCTGCTGGAGGCGACCAAGCGGAGACCAACCAGCCGTCCGTTCAACCAAGCGGCACCGCTGACTCTGTCGTCCAGCCATCCGCTGCTCCAACCAACGCCGCTGACTCCACCATCCGGTCGGAACCCTCTGTTGTTTCTTAGGCTGTCACCTTTGTTTTCCTTGTTTATTGGTCTCAACAAACTTTGTTAAATTTGCACAATTCCATCCGCGGGGTGTATTTCAAACTCTGTTGAATGCTGGCCAATGGGCCTTTTTCTATGTAAATATCATTTGTCACAAATTATGCTTTAATTGCCAATTTCCAACTTTCCTTACTTTCTATGCCTTGCTTTTTTCCTTTGCTGCCCTCCCTTTGCTATCCTTTGGCCAGCCGAACGGCCGCTCTGCGGACTGCGGCTGGGCCAAGTGCTTAGCTACTTTTGGGAGGGCAAGTACTTAGCCGGTTGGAGCATTGGCAAGGTAAATAGAAGCCGGCCGGCCGGCTGCTCAGCAGCCGGTCGAGTAGGCAGGATGCCAGCCTCGGCTATGTGCGCCTTTTTTTCTTAGCCGTTTTTCGTATGGGCACCGTGTTTGCAACTCCTGTCCGCTGTACAGTCGCTCTGCAAGCTGCGGCTTCTGACAGGAGAAGTTTTCTGGTGCCGACACACTACTTGCCCTACTGCAGGAGACGACGCATAGTAAAAGGCGGCGAGCCCCCCGGGCCGACTAGTCGAGCCCGGTGCCAGGCGGAATAATGAAACGATACATTCATGGGCATAATTCTTATCATATAGATAAAAGAGGGTAGTCCCCGAGTTCTTCTCGGGGGACTCGGAATCTTCGTACTTAATACAAAAGGTAGCATGGTAAATACTGCTTTTAACTGTAAAATCTTTGGAGGAGGTTTGCATTCCATGGCCTCTCCGTCGCCTTGCTTGAGTTGTCTCTTTAGCGTGCTCTGGGCTTCTGAGCGTCGATCAGGTAGTAGGAATCGTTGCCCAGCACTTTGCTGACGATGAAAGGCCCTTCCCAGGGTGCCGAGAGCTTGTGTTGGCCGGCTGTTCGCTGTATCAGCCGAAGCACAAGGTCTCCCTCTTGGAAGGATCTTGGCTTGACCTTGCGATTGTAGTACCGGCGTAGACTCTACTGGTAGATGGCGGACCGGCTGAGTGCCAAACGCCGGCCCTCTTCCAGCAGGTCGACGTCGTCTTCTCGTGCTTCTTTGGCCTCCTCGGTGTACATGGTGACTCGAGGTGAGTCAAATTCTATGTCCGTCGGGATGACGGCTTTGGCACCATAGACGAGGAAGAAGGGCGTGAAGCCGGTTGACTTGTTCGGAGGTGTGCGCAAACTCCAGAGGACAGCCGGCAACTCATCTAGCCAGTAGCCGGCCGAACGCTCTAGAGGCTCAACCAGTTGGGGCTTGATGTTGGACAAAATGAGGCCGTTTGCTCGCTCCACTTGGCCGTTTGACTGTGGATGGGCAACGGACGCTAAGTCCAGTCGGATGCCATGTGTCGCGCAGAAACAAGCCAAGGCTCCTTTCGCGAAGTTTGTGCCGTTGTCGGTGATGATGCTGTGTGGTATGTGCTACCTCTTGAGCACTGCGTTGGATTTCCCCGAAGAGGACAGGATAATGCAGTAAAGTAGCGTAAGTATTTCCCTCAGTTTTTGAGAGCCAAGGTATCAATCCAGTAGGAGATCACGCACGAGTCCCTCGTACCTACACAAAACGATAGCTACTCGCAACCAACGCCATTAGGGGTTGTCAATCCCTTCACGGCACTTACGAGGGTGAGATCTGATAGAGATGATAAATAATATTTTTGGTATTTTTGATATAGAGATGCAAAGTGAAAAGTAAAAGGCAAAGTAAAAACAAAGCAAGTAATAAAGTAATGGATATTGATATGATGAGAATAGACCCGGGGGCCATAGGTTTCCCTAGTGGCTTCTCTCAAGAGCATAAGTATTCTACGGTGGGTGAACAAATTACTGTTGAGAAATTGACAGAACTGAGCATAATTATGAGTATATCTAGGTATGATCATGTGTATAGGCATCACGTCCGAGACAAGTATATCAAAACGATTCTGCATCTACTACTATTACTCCACTCATCGACCGCTATCCAGCATGCATCTAGAGTATTAAGTTAAAAACAGAGTAACGCCTTAAGCAAGATGACATGATGTAGAGGGATAAATTCATGCAATATGATAAAAAAACATCTTGTTATCCTCGATGGCAACAATACAATACGTGCCTTGCAACCCTTTCTGTCACTGGGTAAGGATACCGCAAGATTGAACCCAAAGCTAAACACTTCTCCCATTGCAAGAACTACCAATCTAGTTGGCCAAACCAAATGAATAATTCAAAGAGACTTGCAAAGATAACTCGATCATACATAAAAGAATTCAGAGAAGATTCAAATATTATTCATAGATAAGCTGGATCATAAACCCACAATTCATCGGTCTCAACAAACACACCGCAAAAAGAAGATTACATCGAATAGATCTCCACAAGAGAAGGGGAGAATATTGTATTGAGATCCAAAAAGAGAGAAGAAGCCATCTAGCTACTAGCTATGGATCCGAAGGTCTGAAGTAAACTACTCACACTTCATCGGAGAGGCTATGGTGCTGATGTAGAAGCCCTCCGTGGTAGATGCCCCCTCCGGAGGAGCTCCGGAACAGGCCCCAAGATGGGATCTCGTGGATACAGAAAGTTGCGACGGTGGAATTAGGTTTTTGGCTCCGTATTTGATCTGTTGGGGGTACGTAGGTATATATAGGAGGAAGGAGTATGTCGGTGGAGCAACAGGGGGCCCACGAGGCAGGGGCGCGCCCTAGGGGGGGCGCCCCCCACCCTCGTGACCTCCTCGGTTGTTCCTTGGAGCAGGGTCCAAGTCTCCTGGATCACGTTTGGTGAGAAAATCACGTTCCCGAAGGTTTCATTCCGTTTGGACTCCGTTTGATATTTTGTTTCTTCGAAATACTGAAATAGGCAAAAAAACAGCTATTCTGGGCTGGGCCTCCGGTTAATAGGTTAGTCCCAAAAATAATATAAAAGTGGAAAATAAAGCCCAATATAGTACAAAACAGTAGATAAAGTAGCATGGAGCAATCAAAAATTATAGATACCTTGGAGACATATCAAGCATCCCCAAGCTTAATTCCTGCTCATCCTCGAGTAGGTAAATGATAAAAAAGAATATTTGATGCGGAGTGATACTTTGGCATAATTTCAATGTAAATCTTCTTAATTGTGGTATGAATATTCAGATCCGAAAGATTCAAGACAAAAGTTCATATTGACATAAAAGTAATAATACTTCAAGCATACTAATCAAAGCAATCATGTCTTCTCAAAATAGCATGGCTAAAGAAAGTTATCCCTACAAAATCATATAGTCTAGCTAAGCTCTATCTTCATCACACAAAGTATTTAATCATGCACAACCCCGATGACAAGCCAAGCAATTGTTTCATACTTTAGTAATCTCAAACTTTTTCAACTTTCACGCAATACATGAGCATGAGCCATGGACATAGCACTATAGGTGGAATAGAATGGTGGTTGTGGAGAAGACAAAAAAGGAGAAGATAGTCTCACATCAACTAGGCGTATCAACGGGCTATGGAGATGCCCATTAATATATATCAATGTGAGTGAGTAGGGATTGCCATGCAACGGATGCACTAGAGCTATAAATATATGAAAGCTCAACAAAACAAACTAAGTGGGTGTGCATCCAACTTGCTTGCTCACGAAGACCTAGGGCACTTTTGAGGAATCCCATCATTGGAATATACAGGCCAAGTTCTATAATGAAAAATTCCCACTAGTATATGAAAGTGACAACATATGAGATTCTCTATCATGAAGATCATGGTGCTATTTTGAAGCACAAGTGTGGTAAAAGGATAGTAGCACTGTCCCTTCTCTCTTTTTCTCTCAATTTTTTTATTTGGGCCTTTTCTCTTTTTTTATGGCCTCTTTTTTTTGTATATATATCGTCCGGAGTCTCATCCCGACTTATGGGGGAATCATAGTCTCCATCATCCTTTCCTCACTGGGACAATGCTCTAATAATGATGATCATCACACTTTTATTTTTCTTACAACTCAACAATTACAACTCAATACTTAGAAAAAAATATGACTCTATATGAATGCCTTCGACGGTGTACCGGGATATGCTATGAATCAATAGTGACATGTATGAAAATTATGAAGGTGGCCTTGCCACAAATACAATGTCAACTACAAGTTCATGCAAAAAGCAATATGACAAAAGTAATGTGTGTCATATGAACGGAACGGTGGACAGTTGCATGGCAATATTTCTCGGAATGGCTATGGAAATGCCATGATAGGTAGGTATGGTGGCTGTTTTGAGGAAGGTATATGGTGGGTGTATGATACCGGCGAAAAGTGCACGGTATTAGAGAGGCTAGCAATGGTGGAAGGGTGAGAGTGCGTATAATCCATGGACTCAACATTAATCAAAAGAACTCATGCACTTGTTGCAAAAATTTAGAAGTCATCAAAAACCGAAGCACTACACGCATACTCCTAGGGGGATAGATTGGTAGGAAAAGACCATCGCTCATCCCTGACCGCCAATCATAAGGAAGACAATCAATAAATAAAATTGTGCTCCAATTTCATCACAAAGCGGTTCACCATACGTGCATGCTACGGGAATCACAAACTTCAACACAAGCATTCTTTAAATTCATAATCACCCCAACTAACATTGCTTTGATATTATCACCTCCATATCTCAAAACAATTATCAAGCATCAAACTTATCTTAGTATTCAACGCACTCAAAAGAAAGTTTCACATATCTTGAATACCAAGTATATTATCTTTAAGCAAATTACCATGCTATTAACAACACTCAAAATAATCTAAGTGAAGCATGAGAGATCAATAGTTTCTTTAAAACAAATCCACCACCGTGCTCTAAAAGATATAAGTGAAGCACTACAGCAAAAATTATCACGCTCAAAAAGGTATAAGTGAAGCACTATGAGAAAAACTATCAAGCTCAAAAGATATAAGTGAAGCATATAGAGTATTCTAGCAAATTACAAATCATGTATGGCTCTCTAAAAAGGTGTGTACAGCAAGGATGATTGTGGTAAACTAACAAGCAAAGACGCAAATAATACAAGACGCTCCAAGCAAAACACATAACATTTGGTGAATAAAAATATAGCTCCAAGTAAATTACCGATGGAAGTAGACGAAGGAGGGGATGCCTTCCGGGGCATCCCCAAGCTTTGACTTTTTGGTGTCCTTGGATTATCTTGGGGGTGCCATGGGCATCCCCAAGCTTAGGCTCTTGCCACTCCTTGTTCCATAATCCATCAAAAGGATTCACCCAAAACTTGAAAACTTCACAACACAAAACTCAATAGAAATCTCGTGAGCTCCGTTAGTGAAAGAAAACAAAAGACTACTTTAAGGTACTGTAATGAACTCGTTATTTATTTATATTGGTGTTAAACCTACTTTATTCCAACTTCCTTATGGTTTATAAACTAATTTATTAGCCATAGATGCACTGAAATAAGCAAACAACACACGAAAAACAGAATCTGTCAAAAACAGAACAGTCTGTAGAAATCTGTAACTAACGCAAACTTCTGGAACTCTAAAACTTATACCAAAATAGGACGCACTGTACAATTTTTTTATTGATCAGCAGCAAAAAGAATCAATGCAAAAGCACGTTTCTATGATTTATTGAATTTTTTCTCGTGAGTGCAAAGTTTCTGTTTTTCAGCAGAATCAAATCAACTATCAGCATAGCTTATCCTATAGGTTCTACTTGGCAAAAACACTAATTAAAACATAAAACCACATCTAACCAGAGGCTATATGGATTATTTATTCCTAAACAGAAGCAAAAAATAAAAAATAAAAAATAAAATTGGGTTGCCTCCCAACAAGCGCTATCGTTTAACGCCCCTAGCTAGGCATAAAAGCAAGGATAGATCTAGGTATTGCCATCTTTGGTACGCAATTCTTCAATGAGGCATCTATCTTTCTTAGAAATTTCTTTCTTTCTAGTAATTATAAAATTCTTAGGCACAAGATCGAAAAATTCCTTCATAGCAATTGGTTCCTTAATGATGGCAAAAAGATTGGGATGAACACTTATAGATTTAAGATCCGCAGTTTCCTTACTAGAAGATTCACCCTTACTCTTAGGAACATAAGTAAGCTTAGGTTTTTTAGTAGACGAACTTGGAGTGTTTTGTACGGAAGAAAAAGTGGTCCCCAAGTTGGTAATGATACCCTCAAGTTTATCAATTCTTGTGGAATCTAGATTTATTTTCTCGTTAACTATGGGTTCTTTTTCTTTAATATTTTTCAAAGTCGTTCCTACCTTAGATCCATATTGAGTAATTTGATTGTGGATCTTTTTGTCAAGATTTTCAATTGATTCAATGGTAGCAACTTTATTCTCAATAATTTCAAGTCTTTGCATAACAAGATCCAAAGTTAACATAGTTCCATTAATCAAAGGAGGTGGTGAGCCAAATAAATCTATTAAAGCATTGTAAGAATCAAAAGTATGGCTACCCAAAAATTCCCTCCGGTAATGGTATCAAGGATATATCTAAACCAAGGATTAGCACCTACATAAAAATTACGAAGAAGAACTGAGGTAGATTGCTTCCTGGTAGATCTATTTTGAGCATTGCAAATTCTATACCAAGCATCTTTTAGATTTTCTCCCTCCCTTTGCTTAAAATTTAAAACTTCATTCTCGGGAGATAACGAAGAAGGTAAGAGACTAGTCATAGTGACAAAGTGAATGAACTTACACACGAGCAAACAAAAAGGCAAACGAGAAAAAGGCGAAAGGGAAAGAGAGGAGGAGATTGGGAAAGAGAGGGCGAATAAAACGGCAAGGGTGAAGTGGGGGAGAGGAAAACGAGAGGCAAATAATGTAACGCGAGAGATAGGGATTGTGATGGGTACGTGGTATGGTTGACTTTTGTGCAAACTCCCCGGCAACGGCGCCAGAAATTCTTCTTGCTACCTCTTGAGCACTGCGTTGGATTTCCCCGAAGAGGAGAGGATACTGCAGTAAAGTAGCGTAAGTATTTCCCTCAGTTTTTGAGAACCAAGGTATCAATCCAGTAGGAGATCACGCACGAGTCCCTCGTACCTACACAAAATGATAGGTACTCACAACCAACGCGATTAGGGGTAGTCAATCCCTTCAGGTCACTTACGAGGGTGAGATCTGATAGAGATGATAAATAATATTTTTGGTATTTTTTATATAGATATGCAAAGTGAAAAGTAAAAGGCAAAGTAAAAAAACAAAGCAAGTAATAAAGTAATGGAGATTCATATGATGAGAATAGACCTGGGGGCCGTAGGTTTCACTAGTGGCTTCTCTCAAGAGCATAAGTATTCTACGGTGGGTGAACAAATTACTGTTGAGCAATTGACAGAATTGAGCATAATTATGAGTATATCTAGGTATGATCATGTGTATAGGCATCACGTCCGAGACAAGTAGATCGAAACGATTCTGCATCTACTACTATTACTCCACTCATCAACCGCTATCCAGCATGCATCTAGAGTATTAAGTTAAAAACAGAGTAACGCCTTAAGCAAGATGACATGATGTAGAGGGATAAATTCATGCAATATGATAAAAAAAAACCATCTTGTTATCCTCGATGGCAACAATACAATATGTGCCTTGCAACCCTTTCTGTCACTGGGTAAGGACACCGCAAGATTGAACCCAAAGCTAAACACTTTTATTGCAAGAACTACCAATCTAGTTGGCCAAACCAAACGGATAATTCGAAGAGACTTGCAAAGATAACTCATTCATACATAAAAGAATTCGGAGAAGATTCAAATATTATTCATAGATAAGCTGGATCATAAACCCACAATTCATCGGTCTCAACAAACACACCGCAAAAATAAGATTACATCAAATAGATCTCCACAAGAGAGGGGGAGAACATTGTATTGAGATCCAAAAAGAGAGAAGAAGCCATCTAGATACTAGCTATGGACCCGAAGGTCTGAAGTAAACTACTCACACTTCATCGGAGAGGCTATAGTGTTGATGTAGAAGCCCTCCATGGTAGATGCCCCCACCGGCGGAGCTCCGGAACAGGCTCCAAGATGAGATCTCGTGGATACAGAAAGTTGCGGTGGTGGAATTAGGTTTTTGGCTCCGTATTTGATCTGTCGGGGGTATGTATGTATATATAGGAGGAAGGAGTACGTCGGTGGAGCAACAGGGGGCCCACGAGGCAGGGGGGCGCGCCCCCCACCCTCGTGACCTCCTCGGTTGTTCCTTGGAGCAGGGTCCAAGTCTCCTAGATCATGTTCGGTGAGAAAATCACGTTCCTGAAGGTTTCATTCCGTTTGGACTCCGTTTGATATTCTATTTCTTCAAAATACTGAAATATGAAAAAACAACAATTCTGGGCTGGGCCTCCGGTTAATAGGTTAGTCCCAAAAAAAATATAAAAGTGGAAAATAAAGCCCAATATAGTCCAAAACAGTAGATAAAGTAGCATGGAGCAATCAAAAATTATAGATATGTTGGAGATGTATCAGTATGCCGTACCGAGTGGTGATGTCGGAGATGAATGTCACGGCAGTCGGCCCATTTAATTTCTTGATTGGCTTTGATTCTATCCACTTGGTGAACTTGTCCACAGCGACAACCAAATGAGTCTTGCCGCCACGAGCCCTCTTGAATGGCCCTACCATGTCCAGCCCCCAAATGGCAAAGGGCCAGGCGATGGGAATGGTCTTGAGTGCGGAAGCCGGCAAATGTGGCTTTGAATGGAACTTCTAGCACCCTTTGCAATTCTGGACCAAGTCTTTGGCGTCTTCTAGAGCAGTCGGCCAGAAAAAACCATGGCGGAAAGCTTTGGCAACAAGTGATCTTGAAGCCGCGTGGTGACCGCATTCACCTTGGTGGATATCCTTGAGTATTGCTTGGCCCTGGTCCGGCTCCACGCACCGCTGGTACACACCAGGGACACTGCGCCGCACCAGTTCTTTGTTGATGATGGTGTATGCTGCTGCCCTTCGTTGCACCTGTCGGGCTGAGATCTCATCAGTCGGCAGTTTTTTGTTCACCAGAAAGTTGAGGATGGGTTGAGCCCATGATGGTGCTGCTATTTCTTCGACTGCCACGACTGCAACTTGTACAAGGGTGGTTGGGCCAGGAGGCGGCGGGTTGGAGTTGGCTGTCGTCTGTTGAGTTGGAGAAGTCCCCGGGCCGACTGCTGCAGTCCCCGAGCCGGGTTCTGGAGTCCCTGGGCCGGGTGAGACTGCTGCAGCCCCCAGGCCGCCTGCCGAAGTCCCTGCACCGGCTTCTGGGGCCCTCAAGTCGGATCCGACTGCTTTGGGAGGGGCCGGCATGAAGATGGAGTCTGATTCTGGTGACGGCTTGACAGGCGGCTTGAGGAGGCGCCATAGGGCGACGCCGGCTGGTATTGCTTGTCGGGTGGAGCCGATCCGTGCCAGGGCATCTTCTTGCTCGTTGTCATTTCTTGGCACATGGAGGAACTCGCATCCCTCAAAGTATCCACGGAGTTGCTGTACGAGGAAGCGCTAGCTTGCCATATTTGCATCCTTGGCGTCCCAGTCGCCTGACGACTGCTCGACCACCAAGTCGGAGTCACCATAGCATAGGATCCGGTGAATGCCGAGTTCTTTGGCAAGCCGGAGCCCATGTACGAGTGCTTTGTATTCAGCTACGTTGTTGGAGGCGGCAAAGTGGATTTGCAGCACATATCTGAGCTTGTCGCCTTTGGGAGAGGTGAGGACGATGCCGGCTCCCAGACCAGTGCGCATTTTTTATCCATCAAAGTGCATCCGCCAATGGGTGGAGTCTAGCACTGGCGGCAGGTACTGGGTCTCGGCCCAGTCTACGAGGAAGTCGGCCAGCGCTTGTGACTTTATGGTGGTGCGAGGCTGGTAATAGATGGTGTAGGGGGCAGATCTATGGCCCATTTGGCCACTCGTCCTGAAGCATCTCGGCTTCCAATGATCTCAGCAAGCGGAGCGGTGTAGACAACAGTAATTGGGTGCTCTTGAAAGTAAGGCTTGAGTTTCATGGCGGCAAAGTGCACACCATAGCACATATTCTGATAGTGGGGGTAGTTCTACATGGAGGCGGACAGCACTTCACTCAGGTAATACACCGGCCTCTGGACTGGCAGTGCTCTGCCTTCCTCCTTGCGCTCCACCACTATGACTGTGTTGACCACCCGACTGGTGGCGGCGATGTAGAGGAGCATGGGCTCCTTATCAGTCGGGACCGTCAGGATTGGCGAGGTGGTCAACATCTTCTTGAGCTGGCGGAAAGCTTCGTCCGCCTTGTCGTTCCCCTCAAAAAGAGTGGTTTTCTTCATGAGCTGGTACAGGGGGAGAGCCTTCTCGCCCAGCCGACTGATGAAACGGCTGATAGATGCTAGGCAGCCGGTGAACTTTTGCATGTCCAGCAGTCGGGTGGGCACCTCCATCTTCTCGATGGCCTTGATCTTCAGAGGGTTGCACTCTATGCCGCGCTCTGAGACCAGGAAGCCAAGAAGTTGGCCGGCTAGTACTCCAAAGACACATTTCTCCGGGTTGAGCTTGATTTGAAATCGGTGCAAGTTCTCAAATGTCTCTTTGAGGTCTTCTAGCAGCATGCCACGCTTCTCCGTCTTCACCACCATGTCGTCCACGTAAACATGGGCGTTTCCGCCAAGTTGCTTGAGGAGACACTTTTGCATGCAATGCTGAAACGTGGCGCCAGCATTCCTCAAGGCAAACATCATGGTCATGTAGTAGAAGGCTCTGAATGGTGTGATGAATGCGGTCTTCGGCCTATCGGCCGAGTTCAGCTTGATCTGATGGTATCCTGAGTACGCATCCAAAAAACTCAGCAGCTCGCATCCGGCTGTGGAGTCTATCACTTCGTCGATTCTTGGCAAAGCAAAGGGATCTTTGGGGCAAGCTTTGTTGAGGCTGGTATAATCCATACACATGTGCCATTGTTTATTCTTCTTCAGCACAAGAACTGGGTTGGCCAACCATTCTGGGAAGAATACTTCCATGATGAAGCTGGCTGCTAGAAGTCGGGCTATCTCTTCTTCAACAACTCTTCTCTTTTCTTCTAACAGGCGGCGCAAGGGCTGCCTGACCGGCTTGACATCAGGTCGGACATGTAGCTTGTGCTCGACGAAATCCGTCGGAACACCCGACATGTCTTTGGGAGACCATGCAAAGATGTCACAATTCTCACGGAGGAAATCGACGAGCTCACTTTCCTATTTGCTGTCAAGGTTTGCTCCAATGACTGCGTGCCTCTTCGGGTGCTTTGGGTCCAAGGGTATCTTCTTTATTTCCTTTGCCGGCTTGAACGAGCCCTCAACTTCCGACTCCTTGGGGGTGGGTGACATTTCTGGCTGCTTGCCTGCCATCGCCACAACCCGGTCAAGGAGCCGCTTTTCAGCTGCAATCACAAGGGACTCGGCCAGCCGGCTACTGTCTGTAGTGCAGGCGGACGACTTCTTGTAGTCTCCGACTATGGTTAGGATTCCTTTGGTAGTCAGCATCCTCATCTTGAGGTAAGAATAGTGGGGGACCGCCATGAACTTGGCCAGAGCAGGCCGGCCAAGTAGCGCATGATAAGGGCTCTCAAGGTCCACCACCTCAAACCAAATTGACTCTCGGCGGAAGTGATTTTTGTCCCTGAAGAGAACATCGATCTGGGTCTTGCCGATTGGTGAGCAGGAAAGGCCAGGAACTATGCCATGGACTACAGTCCGACTGGGATGAAGCGGCTTCTGCTTGATTCCCAATTTCTCCATTGTGTCACGGTACTAGATGTTGATGCTGCTGCCGCCATCTATCAGGACTCGGGAGAAACAAGTTGCCTGCCTCTCTGTTACGAAGGTGGCGTCTAAGACCAGGGCATAAGAACCAGGAGAGGGCATCACCTCCGGGTGGTCAGCCCTGCTCCAACTGATAGGCTTCTCAGACCAGTGCATGAACTCTGGGGTCCCTGACGCCACTTCATGTACTTCTTACTTCTATTGCCGTCTGCCGTGCCTATCATTGGCCACGCTGGTGAACACGACGTAGGCTCCACGCTCCACAGGATACTCATCTTGTATGGCGCCGACTGGCCGAACCGCCGGCTGCTGGGGCAGAGGAGGCGGCGGGCCGGCAGGCGGTGGAGGCAGGAGTCCATCTCCCTTGGTGATTTGGGTGAGCCAATGGCACTTCCGAGTGGTGTGGTTCGACGGCTTCGCGCCGCTATGGAACTTGAACGGTGCATCAAGAGTCTGCTCGTACGAGAAAGCGGGCAACCAATTGGGCTTGCCGCCCTTCTGACGCTTGGGTGGAGGCTGCCCTTTTGGCTCCTGGTCCTCGACTGTCTCCACCTGCCAGCTGGTGGAAGCCGGCTACATGGCCTTGCGCTTGTTGTCGCTCGATTGCTGTCGCCGACTGGTGTCACCAGCCGGGGTGCGAGGAGCCTGAGGAGCTACCTTGCCGGATGCATCGACCTGGATCTCTGCCTTCATGGAGGAGTCGGCCGTGGCGTATTTGTCAGCGATGATCAGAAGCTCGTCGGGAGTCGTCAGCTCGTCGCAGAGGAGTCGGTGCTTGAGGAGGGTGCCCTCTTGGCACCCGGCGGTGAAGTATTCGTGGCCTACACCTCGTGTAGGGGAACGTTGCATAAAATAAAAAAATTCCTATGTTCACCAAGATCAATATATGAGTTCATCTAGCAACGAGAGAGATAGATGCATCTACATACCCTTGTAGATCGCGTGCGGAAGCGTTCAAGAGAACGGGGTTGAGGGAGTCGTTCTCGTCGTGATCCAAATCACCGGAGATCCTAGCGCCGAACGGATGGCACCTCCGCGTTCAACACATGTACGGTCAGCGTGACGTCTCCTCCTTCTTGATCCAGCAAGGGGGGAGGAGAGGTTGATGAAGATCCAGCAGCACAACTGCGTGGTGGTGGATGCAGCAGGGTTCCGGCAGAGCTTCGCCGAGCTTCTGCGAGAGGAGGAGGTGTAGCAGGGAGGGGAGGGAGGCACCAGGGTGTTAGGTGTGGTTACCCTCCCACCCCCTCTTTATATATGGACCCCAGGGGGGCGCCGGCCCTAGAGATGGGATCTCTAGGGGGGCTGCGGCCAAGGGGGGTGGAGTGCCCCCCAAGGCAAGTGGAGGCGCCCCCTCCCCTAGGGTTCCCAACCCTAGGCGCAGAGGGGCCCCAGGGGGGCACACCAGCCCATTAGGGGCTGGTTCCCCTCCCACTTCAGCCCATGGGGCCCTCCGGGATAGGTGGCCCCACCCGGTGGACCCCCGGGACCCTTCCGGTGGTCCCGGTACAATACCGGTTGACCCCGAAACTTTCCCTATGGCCGAAACTCGACTTCCCATATATAATTCTTTACCTCCAGACCATTCCGGAACTCCTCGTGACGTCCGAGATCTCATCCGGGACTCCGAACAACTTTCGATTTGCTGCATACTCATATTCATACAACCCTAGTGTCACCTAACCTTAAGTGTGTAGACCCTACGGGTTCGGGAGACATGCAGACATGACCGAGACGGCTCTTCGGTCAATAACCAACAGCGGGATCTGGATACCCATGTTGGCTCCCACATGCTCCTCGATGATCTCATCGTATGAACCACGATGTCGAGGATTTAAGCAACCCCGTATACAATTCCCTTTGTTAATCGGTACGTTACTTGCCCGAGGTTCGATCGTTGGCATCCCAATACCTCGTTCAATATCGTTACCGGCAAGTCACTTTAATCGTACTGTAATGCATCATCTGTGACCAGACACTTGGTCACTTTGAGCTCATTATGATGATGCATTACTGAGTGGGCCCAGAGATACCTCTCCGTCATACGGAGTGACAAATCCCAGTCTCGATCCGTGTCAACCCAACAGACACTTTCGGAGATACCTATAGTGCACCTTTATAGTCACCCAGTTACGTTGTGACGTTTGGTACACCCAAAGCACTCCTACGGTATCCGGGAGTTACACGATCTCATGGTCTAAGGAAAAGATACTTGACATTGGAAAAGCTCTAGCAAACGAACTACACGATCTTTGTGCTATGCTTAGGATTGGGTCTTCTCCATCACATCATTCTCCTAATAATGTGATCCCGTTATCAATGACATCTAATGTCGGTGTACTAGAGTAGGGGTACCCTAGTATCCCGAACTTGTGCATGGGCAGTTGCAGCACCCCGCGGCAAGGCTTGCCAGGTGACCGCCAAGGTCCTCCGTGGTTCCTTTGGAGCCATTCAAGAACAAAGTATTCAAGCCAAGGAGACAAGGCCCCGGCAAGAGGAGCTTGCCGGGAAGGCCAACCAAGGCATCTCAAGGAACTTGTCGCGACGCACCACGCGGCCCGGCAAGGCCCGGTGAGCGACAAGCTTCTGGACGCGACAAGACAACGACCGCGGCAAGGCGCTTGCCGCGGCAAACTACCACTCTGTACCCGCGCTCCAGCACATCCACCAACGTATCGCCCTGGGACCTTTCCAGGCGCGCGTGGCAAGAGGCTATGTGGCCAGCGGTGCGCGGTGGCAAGAGACGCTGACAAGATTGCCATCGTGGCAAGCGGTGGCGTCCCTGACGGTCCCTTTTTGCACTATTTGAGCGACGTAGACGGGCATTTAATGCCTTTGTCCCCTGCCGTCAAGGTTAGGTATGATACACTGTATAGGTAGTTGTACCAACCGCAATTCCTTTTCCATTTTTACCCTTGTCTACGTTGCCACCTGTCGGAGACCCCTTTAGCATATAAAAGGAGGCGCCATGCGCAATGTAGAGGAAGGTTCGAAGGCAGAAAAACACTCACGCTCGGTCTCGTTAGCAGCTAGTATGTACTGTAGCACTCAGCGCTCCCGAGCAAGAAATCAATACACTCAGACATGCAGCAGTAGGAGTGTTATCTCTCCGGAGAGCTCCGAAGCTGGGTAAACTGCTCGTGTTCTTCGCCTCGATCCGCTCTTCGTGCGATCTCCGCCCCCCGCCGAACCGAAAGGGGCTCGGTCCGCCGGTCCCATAGGTGTTCGTGGATCAGTTTCCCCGATATCTTTGGCGCGTGGTTCCTTTGGAGCCATTCAAGAACAAAGTATTCAAGCCAAGGAGACAAGGCCCCGGCAAGAGGAGCTTGCCGGGAAGGCCAACCAAGGCATCTCAAGGAACTTGCCGCGACGCGCCACGTGGCCCGGCAAGGCTCGGTGAGCGACAAGCTTCCGGACGCGACAAGACAATGACCGCAGCAAGGTGCTTGCCTCGGCAAACTACCACTCTGTACCCGCGCTCCAGCACATCCACCAACATGTCGCCCTGGGACCTTTCCACGCGCGCGTGGCAAGAGGCTGTGCGGCCAGCGGTGCGCGATGGCAAGCGACGCTGACAGGATTGCCATCGTGGCAAGTGGTGGCGTCCCTGACGGTCCCTTTTGCACTATTTGAGCGACGTAGACGGGCATTTAATGCCTTTGTCCCCTGCCGTCAGGGTTAGGTATGATACACTGTATAGGTAGTCGTACCAACCGCAATTCCTTTTCCATTTTTACCCTTGTCTACGTTGCCACCTGTCGGAGACCCCTTTAGCATATAAGAGGAGGCCCATGCGCAACGTAGAGGGAGGTTCGAAGGCAGAAAAACACTCATGCTCGGTCTAGTTAGCAGCTAGTATGTACTGTAGCACTCAGCGCTCCCGAGCAAGAACTCAATACACTCAGACATGCAGCACTAGGAGTGTTATCTCTCCGGAGAGCTCCGAAGCTGGGTAAACTGCTCGTGTGCTTCGCCTCGATCCGCTCTTCGTGCGATCTCCGCCCCCCGCCGAACCGAAAGGGGCTCGGTCCACCGGTCCCATAGGTGTTCATGGATCAGTTTCCCCAACATCTTTGGCGCGCCAGTTAGGGGGCGTCGAGGTTGTGTGAACCTGATCCGGCGTTCACACGAGCTAGATCTTCATCTTCTTCATCGACATGCCACCGAAGAAGAAGGCTTCGGCGGCAGCTGTTCCGTCCACGTCGATCCCACCACCACCGGAGCAAACGGGTGGTGGGGTAGACGCCGGCGGAAGAACGGACATCGACGAGGGAGCTCACAGTGCTGCCAGGTCCAAGGACAAGGCTGCGCAGACCTCGGTGCCCGTACATGCACCGCGCCCATCTCAGGAGGCGCAGGACCGACAACGTCATGGTATTCGCAGTGCCATACGTTTGTTGGACCAAGATCGAGCTGGTGGATCTCGGGGTGCTCAAGACCAGCATGCACGCCAACATGTTGGCGCGAGCGAGACACGGTCGCCTGGACGGGATACTGCTCCTTCTAACATAGTTAGAAGTCCGAGCATATCCCGTTCCTCGCACCGTTCGCTACTGCCGCCCACCACTCCAGCAGAAGCTCTGGCGCGAGCTCAACTGCTCCTGGATTACCCTCCAACGGCAGACAAGATCGATCAATGGAGGTCCACCATTCAGAGTCTCATCGGCTTCGCCAATGGTGACACTCCGTGGCAGCCGAGTACATCGCTGCCGCGGCAGGACTGCCAGGCACGAGCCGATGGCGACGAAACCGGTGGGGGTGCAACCACCATGCACTCTCCACCCCGAAGGCCAAGATCGCCGACTCGCCGGATCCACCTCGATAGCGACTCCACCGCATCATCAGATCCACGAGCTCGTCGCGATCAGCGCCAAGTTCTTCACGAACGACAGCAAGAAGACGCTCGTACTCGCATCGAGCACCGAAGAGAAGCGCGGCGTCAATCGGACCAGCGCGTTGGGCCCTCTGTCGACATGCATGCACCAGGGGAACCAGGCGGCTTGCCGTATGCGGTAGGTTGCCATGCGTTCACTCGTGAGCTACGGCAAGTCCAGTGGCCCAGCATGAAGAATTTCAAGCCAGACGTACCAGAGAAGTACGACGGCAAGTCGCATCCATTGGAGTTCCTCAGCATCTACACCATCGCGGTGCAAGCTGCCGGGGGACGGGACGACAAGATCTTGGCTAACTACTTCCCGCTGGTGCTCAAACCCAATGTCAGATCCTGGCTCATGCACTTGCCTGACAACTCCATATCCTCCTGGGCAGACCTATGCCATCAGTTTTTCGGTGCCTTTACAAGCGGCCACAAGCCTCATGGCCAAGAGAGCGACCTTCATCTGCTCGCCCAGAAGGAAGGAGAGCCCCTGCGCAAGTACATTCAGAGATTCAGCCGCGTACAGCACAACATCCTAGATGTCCACCCTGCCGCGGTAATCAGCGCATTCCATCAGAACGTGCGAAACCGCAGGATGCGGGAGGAGATGGCGATGTGCAAGATCAGAGACGTCAGTGAGCTATATGCCCTGGCCGACAAGTGTGCACGTGCTGAGGAAGGGAGGAAACTCCCCGGAGAGAATACAGAAGCAGGAGGATCTGATAGTGAGGAGGCTGCCCCGGCAAAGAAAAACCGGCGGCGGAACAACAGGAAGAAGAACAACAGGAAGAAGAAAGCCAAAGATGTGCTAGTCGTTGAGCAGTCCGGCAACAGAGGTGGCGCCAAGAAAGCCAAAGCTGGTAGCTCCGGTAAGGAGATTGCCGTAGGCACCAACTACCAGGCTGTGGCGGTCGCCGACAAGCAGGACGGCACCAACAAGCAGTACTGCAAGATCCACCGCACCAAGGGCCATGACCTCCAGAGCTGCAAGAAGGTCGAGCAGCTTGTCGAGCAGCAAAAGGCTGAATACGAGCGACGCGACAAGGAGAAGGCCCAGGAAGGTGTTGGAGGAGCCGACAAGAAACGCCCCGGCCGAGGAGGACGCCGCGGCGAGGCCAAGCAGCGGCAAGGAGACAGACCTCCCCGCGGCCGCGACAAGGATGAAGATGACGACGGCGATGAAGATATGGATGATGACGAGACCGATGAGCAGGAGTTCCAGAAAGCCACAGAGGTCCTGCGCGTTGACGGCGGTGCTTCTCTGCATACTTCACACCGCCAGCTCAAGCAGTGGGTGCGGGAAGTCAATGCGGCAGAACCACCCGTCGAGTCACGCAAGCCTCTGAAATGGTCCAGCACGCCTATCATCTTTGATATTGAGGACCACCCTGATCGCATAACTGCGGTCGGGTGCTTGCCGATGTTGGTTTCACCAACTATCCGCAACCTCAAGGTCACTAAGATGCTAGTTGACGGCGGGGCCGGCTTGAACCTGATCTCCTCCGCGGTACTCCAGAAACTCCAGATCCCTGATGGCGAGCTCGAAGAGACCGGCACATTCCAAGGAATCAATCCGGGAAGGAGCAAGCCGAAGGGAAAGATCACGTTGCCGGTGACATTTGGCAGTGAGTTGAACTTCACGACTGAGAGGGTCACTTTTGACGTTGCTGACTTTCCATTGCCTTACAATGGGATACTCGGCCGTCCAGCACTCGCCAAATTCATGGCAGCCTCTCACTATGCATACAACATGCTGAAGATGCCAGGCCCGATAAGTGTCATCTCTGTCCCTCGCGACAAGAAGGATGCTCTTATCTGCGCCGACAAGATTTACCGGGAAGCAGCAGCCGCAACAGATCGCAAGTCACTTATCGTTGAAGCTCCCGGTGCGAAGAAGAAGACCAAGTCCGGCAAGAGTTCTGATGCCCACTCCGGCAAGCGCACCTCTTCGGAGTGCTGCGCTACCGTCGAGGACGCACCATCGAGATCCACTGGCAAGTGTAAGAAGACAATGGCAGCTCCACCAGAGACCAAGAAGGTGTCCGCCAAGGAGGATGGCACTGGTGGTACTTTCACCATTAGTGCCACTCTCGACCCTAAATAGAAAAGCGCGCTCGTTGCTTTCCTGCGGGCGAACGTCGACGTATTTGCGTGGCAACCGTCTGACATCCCCGGTGTTCCTAGGAAAGTAATCGAGCACCATCTTGCCATCTGCCCTCATGCGCGGCCCGTCAAGCAGAAAGTCAGGAAACAGGCAGTGGAACGACAAGAATTCATCGCAGAAGAAATCAAGAAATTGGAAGCAGCAGGCCTTGTCAGAGGAGTGCTCCATCCTACGTGGTTGGCCAACCCTGTAGTCGTGCGCAAGGCAAACGGGAAATGGAGGCTTTGTATTGACTTTACCGATGTCAATAAAGCTTGTCCCAAAGACCCATTTCCCTTGTTGCGCATCGACCAGATTGTTGACTCCACGGCCGGATGTGACTTGCTTTCATTTCTTGATGCATACTCAGGATACCATCAAATCTTCAAGGCAGAAGAGGATGAGGAGAAGACCGCATTCATCACCCCATGCGGCACATACTGTTTCGTACGGATCCCTTTCGGTTTAAAGAATGCTCGTTCAACATTTGCAAGGGTAGTCCATGACGCTTTTGAACCGCAAATACACAGAAATGTGGAAGCCTACATGGATGACATAGTGGTCAAGAGCAAGGACAAGGCAACTCTGATTCAAGATTTAGACGAAACCTTTACAAATATGCGCAAGATCAACCTCAAGCTTAACCCCGAGAAGTGTGTGTTTGGAGTCCCCTCCGGCAAGCTTCTTGGGTTCTTCATGTCTCAGCGGGGAATTGAAGCCAATCCCGACAAGATCAAGGCCATTGAGCAGATTGAAGCACCAAAGCGCGTCAAGGATGTACGAAGACTTGCCGGTTGCATAGCTGCTCTCAGCAGGTTTATCTCTAGGTCTGCTGAGCGCGCCCTGCCATTTTTCAAAATATTGAAAAAGGCAGGTCCAATGAAATGGACTCCGGAAGCGGAGGCTGCACTGCAGGACTTAAAGAGATACCTGTCCTCCACTCCAACACTTGTCGCACCTAAGCCACAAGAGAAGTTGCTGCTATATATAGCGGCAACCAATCAAGTGGTTAGTGTTGCGTTAGTAGCAGAGAGGGAGGCGGATGATGAGCCATCAACCACGGCAGATGCATCCAGCGACAAGCAGGGGACTTCACCGACAAGCTCTGGTCCCGACAAAGATGGATCTGCGCAGGCGCGTAAGAAGATGCAGAAAAGAATGGTGCAGCGCCCAGTTTACTTTGTCAGTTCCCTTCTGCAGGGGGCTAGGTCAAGGTACTCTGGTGTGCAGAAATTGCTTTTCGGCCTTCTCATGGCCTCGAGAAAGCTGCGCCATTACTTCCAAGCACATGAGATCACAGTCGTCACTCGTTTTCTGCTGAAGAGGATACTGCAAAATCCAGAAGCAACAGGCAGGATTGTCGAGTGGGCACTGGAACTGTCAAGCTTTGGCCTCAAGTTTGAGAGCACTTCAACTATCCAAAGCAGAGCATTGGCGGAGTTCATAGCAGAATGGACGCCAACACAAGATGAAGAAATTCCAGAAACAAGCATCTCCGTCAAGGAAGCAAGCAAAGAGTGGTTGATGTACTTTGATGGTGCCTTCTTGCTGCAAGGCGCCGGTGCGGGCGTGCTACTTGTTGCACCCACCGGAGAGCACCTAAAGTACGTAGTCCAGATGCACTTTCCCAAGGAGCAAGCAACGAACAATACCGCAGAGTATGAAGGTTTGCTTGTCGGTCTCAGGATCGCAGCAGACCTTGGGATCAAGAAGCTCATTGTCAGGGGTGACTCACAGCTTGTCGTCCGCCAAGTGAACAAGAATTATCGGAGTCCGTTGATGGAAGCTTACGTTGATGAAGTGAGAAAGCTAGAAGAGCACTTTGACGGCCTACAGATGGAACATGTTCCAAGAGCTCAGAACGACATCGCCGATGGCCTGTCGAAGTGCACCGCACTTAAATTACCTGTGGAACCAGGGATCTTTGTGCTCAAACTGACTCAACCATCTGTAACGCCATCAACTGGACAGAGCAAGAAGAGGAAGTTGATTTCTGGTGACTATTTTCCGGCAGAGCTCCTCGAAGCCGCCGCCAAGAAGGTCCTCAAGATCAACACCAAGGGTGCTGAGGAGCAGTTTGCTCCAGCAAGCCCTAGGGTTTGTTCCGTTGAAGCAGACGCTCCCGACAAGTTTTGCTCCGGCAAGCTTGCCGGGGAACGTCAAGCTCCGGCTGAGCCGCGGGTTCTCGCCGTAGAAGCGGATGTTCCCGCAGTAGCAGATGTGCCTTTAGTCCTTGTTGTCGAGCCGCAAGCTCCAGCATGGGCACAGCAGATTGTCCGTTTCCTTCAGACAGGAGAACTTCCCAAAGAGCAAGAAGAAGCGGAAAGAGTAGCCCGGCAGTCAAGTATGTACTAGTTTGTCGACAACACACTGTACAGAAGAAGACTCAACAGCGTGAAATTGAAGTGTATTCACCGGGAAGACGGACAAAAGCTGTTGGCAGAGATACATGGAGGCATATGTGGTCACCACATTGGCGTAAGAGCACTTGCCGGCAAAGCGTTCCGGCAAGGTTTCTTTAGGCCGACAGCCCTCCAGGATGCAACTGCACAAGTAACCAAGTGTGAAGCGTGCCAATTCCATTCCAAGCAGATACACCAGCCAGCTCAAGCTCTCCAGACGATCCCTTTATCCTGGCCATTTTCGGTCTGGGGGCTCGACATCCTCGGCCCCTTTCCCCGAGCTGTCGGGGGCTTTGAGTACTTGTACGTTGCAATCAACAAGTTCACAAAGTGGCCGGAAGTGGAAGCAGTGAGGAAGGTGACAGCACAGCCAGCGGTCAAGTTCTTCAGGTCGATTGTTTGCCGCTTCGGGATCCCTAACAGGATCATCACCGACAACGGCATGCAATTCACGAGCCGCACCTTCATGCAGTACGTCCAAGATCTTGGCGCCAAGGTCTGCTTCGCTTCTGTTGCTCATCCGAGAAGTAACGGTCAAGCAGAGAGGGCGAATGCTGAAGTGCTGCGCGGGCTCAAGACCAGGACTTTCGATAGGCTGCGCAAGTGCAGAAAGAACTGGATTGAGGAGCTGCCGGTGTATCTTTGGTCGATCAGGACGACGCCAAATCGAGCCACTGGCCAGACACCTTTCACTCTAGTCTATGGAGCAGAGGCAGTTCTCCCCACGGAACTCGTATACGGGTCACCTCGAGTGCTCGCTTATGATGAGCTTGAGCAAGAGCAGTTGCGACAAGATGATGCGCTGCTCCTTGAGGAGGACCGTCTTCAGGCCGCTGTATGAGCTGCTCGATACCAGCAAGCTTTGCGCCGCTACCATAGCCGCAAAGTTAATGCCAGAAGTCTCGAGGAAGGCGACCTTGTTCTTCGGCGTGTTCAGTCCGCCAAGAATTCCAACAAGTTGACGCCGAAGTGGGAAGGCCCTTACCGGGTGAAACGAGTCACTAGGCCTGGCGCTGTCCGCCTTGAGACCAAAGATGGCATTCCGGTGAGCAACTCCTGGAACATTGAGCATCTTCATAAGTTTTACCCGTAGGGCGCGGTTGCCGGAACCGGTTCCGACAACCACCTTTTGTACAAGTCTTGCCGATGTTGCATGTAATCCTTTGTACGAAGCCGGGCGCAGACCCTGTGCATAAGTAAAGCTCATGTGCTCCGCACATCTTGTCAATTTCATGCTTTCTACTTTCTTTTATTTGCATGCATTATCTGACACTTTGTGCAGCGCCTACCCCCGGTAAGCAATAACGAGCCGTAAGGCTCCATATCTTTATTTTCCCTTCTTTCTCTTTCTCAAAGAAAGGAAGGTTCCCTCGCCCACAAGTTTGCCGGGGGGAAAGGAGAAGATAATGGTGTGGACCAAGCGTCGTTCGAGGAAGTTTCGCCTTACCAGGAAGCAAACGACAGAAAAGCTAAGTTGCTAAAGTTTGAGCAATCAGTTTTAAAATTTTTAAGTTATCTTCCTCGAACGACCGTGCTTTGTATGGAAAACCTGTGCGCGGAGGAACCAACTCGTAGCTAGTTGCGCCCTTACTTTGTTTCGAGTCCGCTCAACAACTTAAGTGAGCTGCGACTAGTTGCGACAAGGTTTCTTGTCAGAAGCGGCACCGCCAGCAGGCTGCTGACGTCCCGCACTCAGCGCTCGCAGCTAAGGTGCCTGCGCCGACAAGTTCCCTAAAAGCATAGGGCAAAAACATACAAAGGAAGGAATCAAGTAAAGGAAATAACATAGCAATCGCTACCCAAAATAGAGTCATATTACAAGATAGCTTATCGCAGCTCTAACAGATTCTTCTCATAACATGACCAGCAGCGACAAGAAAAAGAGAAAACGGGCGGCCTAATCTATGCGATCGCCCTCAACCCTCTTGATCCAGCTCACCTTGTCCACAATGGGTGCGACAAGGGCCTTGAGCGCTTCCAGATCAGCATCCGGCGGCAAGGTCCTGAGGACGTTGGTGAGGTTGAGGCCTGGGTTGCGGAAGGCCACCTTCACCAGCACCTTTTGAAGAGCTCCCGCGCAGATCTGGCGCGACTCGTCGGCCAGCTGCTTTGGGATCTTCTCCCGGAGTCGCTAGAGGGCCGTCGCCACGCCTTTGAAGAACAAGCTGAGCTTAGCGCTGGGTTGGAGGTGCTCATCGGAGGAATACCCGAGATCCTCCATCCCCAGCTGCGCCAGCTCCCTATCGATGGCTGTGGCAACATCCACGAGACCCTCGGTCCAGTGCTCCAGATTCTCCCTAAAAGCGTCCTGGGCGGCAGCAGCACTCGCCAGTAGCGCCTCATCGGCCTTGATCTTCTCCTTCAAGGCCACCTCCTGCTCCCTGGCGCCGTCCAACGTCTTGGTCAAAGTAGTCAGCTTCAACGCAAGATCTGCGTTGGAGTCCTTGGCGGCACTAAGCTCCTTGCTCCTCTCGGCGAGACGACCCTGCAGCTCGCCATGGGTGTAGGCGTCCTTCTCGCGCTCACGCTTGAGCGCGGCAAGCTCCTCGCCGCTCACCTTGAGATCGGCCTCCAGCTGCGCCACTTTCGTCTCCAGCTCCTTCTTTGCGGCCTCGGCAGCTGCGGCAGCATCCGCTGCTTCCTTGAAAGCCCCGCCGAATGTTTGCTCGCGCGCGGCAAGCTCCTCCTCGTGGCTGTCAAGGTTAACCTTCCGCTGCGCCAACTCGCCTTCCTGCGCAGACAGCTTCTCGGCAGCAAGCCGCTGTTACTCTTCAACTTCAGCCTTCTCGAGGAGGAAGGCTTTCCGCTCCTCGACGAGTTGCTCCCGCTCCTTTGCCAGGGACCGGAGAGCTTCCTGGTTGAGGCCTCGGAGCTCCTCCGCGCGCTTCTCGATGTCCACTCCCGCCTTCACGACAAGCTCTTCTCGAGATACCAGCTTGGCCTGTCGGGCGCGGTAGAGCGACAACAGCTTCCGCAACAGCTGCTCCTCCTCAGGCTCGCCGCTGCTGCTGCTCGGCGTGTCGACCAGCGTCAGCCCAGCGGAGGCAAGCAACTCTTCATCAAGGATTTCTCCTTCGATCGGCGCCCTGGAGCTCGACGCCCAGGGGAGCTTGATGAAGACGCCATCGCCGGCCTTCAAATAGGCGCCGGGCTGGGGCTCTTCGGAGCCTGACGCTGCAGCAGCGGCGGAGGGATCGGTGGTCGGCGTAGCGCCTGATGGTCCTGCGGCCTCGGGGCCGTCAGTGCGATCGCCGGACCCCTCGCCAGCTTCTGTGGCGGCAGCTTTGGCGGCCTCTTCGCCGGCGGGATCATCAGCGCCGACCTCTTCTTCGGTGGCAGCGGCGTCGTCAGTATTGCCGCGCGCGTTCTCATCGCCGGCGACCTCGGTTTCCATCGGCTCCGTGGCAGATGGATCTGACGACCGGAAAAGGGAGAAAAGTCAAGCAAATATTCAAAAAGAAAATCATAAGAAGAAGAACCCAAGGGAAGTTTTCAAACAAGAGGATTACCTGTACTATGATCTACAGCCGTGGTCTCCACCACCGAGGGGTCGCTGGCGCTGTCCCTTGCCGGAGAACTATCCCTTGCCGGAGACTTCTCCCTTACCGGAAAATTCTCCCTTGCCGGAGAACGCTCCCTTGCTGGGGAATCCTCCCTTGGCGGTGTAGTCGAAGCAGAGGGCATGTCGGGAGCGGCTTCCAGGCACTGCTGGTGAGACTGCTCTGCTCCTGCACAAACCAATAGTCAGATGTCAGCAAAGAAAGAGCACCCATGCACGCCTAACAGCAGGAAGTAAACCATATATTACGCTGGGGGCTGCGCTGGGGGCTGCTTTGGGGAATAGATGCCGGGTCCGGCAAGGTGGTCTCGGACACACCCCCTGCTGTCGCGGTGGGTTCGTCCTCGATGACAATCACCGGGACCTTGGCTCTCTTTGCCGCTCTCTGGGCCAAAGTCCTGAAAAGGAATGGGTTCGGAGTAAAGCAAATCAGATACAAGACAAAATAGCAAGAATTGAAGAACTACAAGTACAGCAAAGAATCTTACTCTTCCTCTTCCTCGTCGGAGCTGAGCGCGGAGAGGTCGAAGTCCGGCGCACCATCGGCGCGACAAGGCGGAGGAGTAGTTTCCCTTAGCCGCTTGGCGGGAGCAGAAGCGGTGGTCCGGGAGGGCCCCACTCCAGTTGCCGCAGCGGCATGAGGTGCTCCCGCGGCAACAGTGCTTGCCACGGTGGAGCGCATCGCGCGGCGCGGCGGCTGTTGACCGGTCTGCCGCCCCGCTACGTCCACGGCCTTGCGGAGACGCCTTCTTGGTGGAGCTGGGGGCTCCGCTTGCGGCGAGCTGTCTGAAGGTGAGAAAGAGGAGGAGTCGATCTTCAACGAGTCGCTCGCGCCCTCAGCGGGCTCGCTCAACTCAGCTTCAGGCCAGACAAGCTCTCCCTCATTGCCAAGCTCCTCTTGATTGGCAAGGCTTGCCGCGTCTGCTGCCTCTGCCTCCTCCACGGTAAATCCAAATTCGCCCGCGGCAGCGGCTGCCGCCGCCTCTTCCAGCCTAGTGGCGATGCCCTGCATCTCCGCATTAGTGGTGTCGCGAGTAAGGCTCTTCTGTTCATCGGAGCAGGCCGGAACTTCTACCAAGCCGTCAAAGAACTCCTGCACGACGTCGTCTGCAGGCTCTTGCCAAGTTGGAACAATTCCATGCGAATCGCACAGCGGCATCATTGCACGGATGCGATCGAGCGAGGAGTTGTTGCACAGCGGAACGACGCCCCTCGGCAACATGAACGCTTTGGGATGTTGAGGATCGCGCTTGAACAGTTCCAGGAGCATCGCGTCCAGTTCCAGGACAGTGAAGTTGAAGTTGAGGCCCAGGCGCAGCCTCATGATATCCGCCGCATTCTGGAACTCCCAGGCAGGTCTCCTCCTCTCCTACAGGGGGGCAATGCGGCGGCGAAGAAAATCTGCGCCAACGGTGCCTACGGTGAGCCCGGCAAGCCTGAGGCGTAGGATCCGGGTGACGGTAATCTTCAGCCTATCGTCTTCCGGGGCCACATTGCTCCAATCATTGTCGCGCGCTATTGGGGCTTGGCGCTGGGCGGTAAATGGCTGCGGGTTCTCCTCGACAATCCAGCACCAGTCTGCTCTCCATTCCTCCCACTTGCTGCGGAGCTCTCCCTCCAGATAAGCTTCCTTCTTGCCAACTCTCGAGATCCAGGCGATTCCGCCGGATAAAGGCTCCCCTCTCTCAACTCGGGGCACAAAGAAGTAGTGAAAAAGAGCTACATTTGGATAGACTCCGACAAAGTTTTCGCAGAGATGTGCGAAAACTGCCATGGTCAGAACGGCGTTGGGGGTGAAGTCAAGGAGGTGGAACCCGTAGGTGTTCATAATGTCACAGAAAAACTCAGAGAAAGGCGGGCAGAGCCTGCAGTAGAAGAACAACGTGAAGAAGGGATATCCATTCGGAGCCAGTTCCGAAGCGGCAGCTAAGAGTACCTTCGTGCGCGGATGCGCTCGCGTCTCCGTCGACCAGAAGAGGTAGTAATACTCCCTCAGCTCCTTCGCGGTGAGCTGAGGGGGGAAGATTGCCCGCTCCTTTCGCAGCGCCACGAGCCGCTGCGCCTCGGCCGACTTCACAACCTTCCCGGCTTTCGGAGCCATGGCGGAGGTGGTGAGAGAGATCGACGGCGTTGGTGGTGCCGGTGGCGATGGGGGGCGGAGCGCTATTCTCTTTCAGCTTTGGGAAGAAGGGGGGAGCGGCGGAGAGTTTTGAGATTGGAATGGCAACCGGCGAGATGGGCGAACTGCCCCTGTTTCCCCTGCTTATAAAGAGGGAGGGGGCAGACGTTCCGTCTTTCCGAATAAAGAAACCACCAATGATCTCTCCCATGACGCCGCATTCGACGCGTGCCGTTCGGGGAGGGCGCGGTGGATACAGAGTGAGATACGGCGTAACCCAGGCCGCGCGTGCCCGTGCCCTGTTTTGGGCCTGGCCCAACAGCGCTCGGCACCGTGTGTGGCCCAGGCCCGGGGGCTCCTGTCGGTGTACTAGAGTAGTGGTACCCTAGTATCCCGAACTGGTGCACGAGCAGTTGCAGCACCCCGCGGCAAGGCTTGCCGGGTGACCGCCAAGGTCCTCCGTGGTTCCTTTGGAGCCATTCAAGAACAAAGTATTCAAGCCAAGGAGACAAGGCCCCGGCAAGAGGAGCTTGCCGGGAAGGCCAACCAAGGCATCTCAAGGAACTTGCCGCGACGCGCCACGCGGCCCGGCAAGGCCCGGTGAGCGACAAGCTTCCGGACGCGACAAGACAACGACCGCGGCAAGGCGCTTGCCACGGCAAACTACCACTCTGTACCCGCGCTCCAGCACATCCACCAACGTGTCGCCCTGGGACCTTTCCAGGCGCGCGTGGCAAGAGGTTGTGCGGCCAGCGGTGCACGGTGGCAAGCGACGCTGACAAGATTGCCATCGTGGCAAGCGGTGGCGTCCCTGACGGTCCCTTTTTGCACTATTTGAGCGACGTAGACGGGCATTTAATACCTTTGTCCCCTGCCGTCAGGGTTAGGTATGATACACTGTATAGGTAGTTGTACCAACCACAATTCCTTTTCCATTTTTACCCTCGTCTACGTTGCCACCTGTCGGAGACCCCTTTAGCATATAAAAGGAGGCCCATGCGCAACGTAGAGGGAGGTTCGAAGGTAGAAAAACACTCACGCTCGGTCTCGTTAGCAGCTAGTATGTAGTGTAGCACTCAGCGCTCCCGAGCAAGAACTCAATACACTCAGACATGCAGCAGTAGGAGTGTTATCTCTCCGGAGAGCTCCGAAGCTGGGTAAACTGCTCGTGTGCTTCACCTCGATCCTCTCTTCGTGTGATCTCCGCCCCCCGCCGAACCGAAAGGGGCTTCGTCCGCCGGTCCCATAGGTGTTCGTGGATCAGTTTCCCCGACATCTAATGTCCATAGTCAGGAAACCATGACTATCTGTTGATCAATGAGCTAGTCAACTAGAGGCTCACTAGAGACATGTTGTGGTCTAAGTATTCACACGTGTATTATGATTTCCGGATAATACAATTATAGCATGAATAAAAGATAATTATCATGAACAAGGAAATATAATAATAATCCTTTTATTATTGCCTCTAGGGCATATTTCCAACACCTCGTGTATGCCTTCACAGGAGTCGCACAGCTCGGCCCAGCGCGTGAGATAGTCGCGAGTTGATTCGCTGGGCCCTCTGACGCACAAGGAGAGCTGGCGGGGCTTGGGAGGCCGCTTGTACGTGCTCATGAAGTTGCGGACGAAGGCTTCGGTGGAATCAATGCAGCTGTTGATGTCGTGGGGCTTCAGGCTGTTAAGCCACGTCCAGGTTGTGCCCTGGAGCATGAGCGGGACGTACTTCACAGCAAAGCGTTTGTTGTTGTTCCCTATGCTGACGGCTGTGGAGTAGTCGACCAACTAGTCCTCCGGCTTCACAGAGCCGGTGTACTTGGGAGTATCTCTTGGGAGGGTAAACCCTCGAGGGAAAGGCTCATCTCAGATTCGGGGGCCAAGGCAACACGGGCCCAACACGTCTTCTTCTTCTAGCGCCAGGGAACGATTGAGGCGGTTGATCCGATGGTGGGAGTTGTTCTCCCTGACTCCTTCCTGGCGACCAAGGTAGTCGCCGAGTGTCGGGTGCGTGATAGGCGGCGGAGTGGGGTGCCTTTCTCCACGAGGCTGAGGAGGAGGCGGGTCGCCTTGCCACTCCCCGTCTCGGGGGCGGCCCTCTGCGTCACGCTCCATGGAGAGATGAGTCCGACTGTGGCTGGCAGCCGGCTCGTTGCCTCTTCTACTGTGGACGCTGCCAGTCAGCGTCCGAGATGTCGCCCCATGATCCTGACGAAGGGGCGGCTCGTCGTTCCGTCGGATGGGCACTTCGGCGCGGCAGCCGGCTTCTTGCTGCTCAGCGGCCGCGTCAAAGAGCTGCTGGACGTGCTCCGTCCTGTAGCGATGCTCGTCGCCCTTGTAGTTGTCCAGTTCGTCTGCCACCACCTGGGCAGCTCATATGTTTTCCGCAGGCGTGGCGTAGACGGGACGATCCGTCCCGAACATGCTGGCGATGGTCGGGCCACGCTGCCAGATCAAGCTGAGGCGGCTAGGCCCCTCAGGGGTCGGTGTTCCGCCGATGGCTCAGTCCATCTCGCGCTGGTAGGCTTCCGAGAGGCGTCGCATGCTGGCCAGTCGGTTGGCGCTTTCGATGAGCTGGACGCGGCGTGCTTCCAGCGTCTCAGCGTCTGCATCTCCCGGGATAGGCACTGACAAGTCCCGTAGCGCCACATCGAGTGGGTCTCGAACGCCTCCGTCCGAGTGCTCACCACCGTTGATGACAAGCACCTCCGTGACGGTGCTCCCGCCGCTGTGCTTGCGAGGAGGTGGCTCGTTGTAGACCACCATGTTGGTGGGGAACGCATCAAGCGACGCCATGTCGGAGTCAACGATCATCGGGTCGGTGGAGCCAACACACTATAAGTCGCCAGCAGGCTCGCTGGTGACGTGGAGCTGGTCGAGGAGGCTGACGAGACAGTTCTCAGGGCAGTCGATGCCTGCGTCAGATGCAGGCTCGTCGGAGAGGCTGATCTCGCCAACGAGGTCGGCGAGGCATCTTGCTGCGCAGGCGATCTCCGCGCCATGCAGCGCGTCGAGGCTGACGCCGTCGGGCATGCTGGGCTGGCTGCGCACGCCAGGAACGAACAAGGTTCCCGTCTAGAACAGGTCTCCGGATGAAGGTGCACCTCGCCTCACGGTGGGCGCCAAATGTCAGGGGTTGGGTGCGACATATGCCAAAGGATGGCTTATCATGTTGGGAGCGAGTAGAACGTCGCCGGTGCCTGGAAGCGGGATGAGGCGTAGACACGAACACCGGCGTACTTTACCCAGGTTTGGGGCTCTCCTAGGAGATAACACCCCTACTCCTGCTCTGTGGGGTCTCCGCGTGATCACTAAGGCACTAGTGAGTACAATGTGCTCCTTGAGCTGTGTGCTAGAGGTTGAAGGAGGCAGGGCTAGCTCTCTTCTTCCTCTAGGTATGAGTCTAGTTCTAACAGGTTGGGAACCCTTTGCATGGGTGCCCTGGGGGGTTTATATTGGCCTACCCCCTAGGGGTACAATGGTAACTTGGCTGGGTGTAGGACCCGGCTATCACCACCTCTGGTCGCCGGCTTCTCTGCCGGCAGCTGGGACCCGCCGCCTGGTGGGCCCCTCCATCTGGTCTGGTATGGAGCCGACATGCCGCTTTCGCCGCTGGCGGGTCTGGTTGGTGGCTGATCACTGTAGCCGTGATGCTAATGACGCAGGCTTGGTTGGGCAAGGCATAGCTACAGTCCCGCCGCCTGGCGGGAGATCACTGTAGCCTCGCCATGTCTTGTATGGTTAATGGCGCTTAGGGCTCGAGGAAGGATCCGGTTGCCCGCCCGGAGCCGGATCCCCTTGGATCCGACTGGCCGGGCTTGGCCGCCCTCCGGGCCCTCGCTGCCTAGTAGGGCCCGCCGCCTGTGAGCCGTACCGACAGGCCGTCGTGGGAGCAGGCCCTGCCTGACAGGGATGACGTCGAGGGTGGGATGGCAACAGTGCCGCGTCGTGCGGAGATCTTCGCCCGTACGGGGCACTGTGGCCACGCCAAACCCGGTTCCTGGCGCGGAGTCCGGGTTATTTTCACTCAAATCATGCAATTTAGAGTCCAAAACAAGAGCAAGAGTGTTAGGAAAAGTAGATACGACGGAGACATATCAACTCCCCCAAGCTTAAACATATGCTTGTCCTCAAGCAATTCAGTTGACAAACTGAAAGTGAAAAACAAAAACTTTTACGAACTCTTTTGTTCTTGTTTACATAAATAAGCTTAAGTAGCACCCAGGTTTTCAGCAAAGATCATGACAAACCATATCAGCAATAACTCATATCAATGGCATAATCAACTAGCGAGCAATAATAAGATATCTCAAACGCCATCACTTTGTCAAAACAATCATGATATAATATGACAACAGTGGTATCTCGCTATCCCTTTCTGAGACTGCAAAACATAAATGCAGAGTACCTCCAAAGTTCAAGCAGCAACTAAACATTGTAATTCATGGTAGAAAAGATCCAATCATGATGCATCCAACATTAACTATACACAATGCATGAGGATGACAATAGTGCTCTCAGATTTGGCGCTTATTTGAGAAGGTGATGATTCAACATAAAATTAAATAGATAGTCCCTTTGCAGAGGGAGGCAGGGGTTTGCAGAGGTGCCAGAGCTCAAGGTTTTAAAAACAGAGATAAATGAAATTTTGGGAAATGCACCCTTCTTGTTTATGTCACAACCAAGAGTTGTCAATATCTTTCATGCTAAACACATTAGTGGCGGTTCCCAAGCGATAAAAGTAAAGGTTTACTGCCCCTCCACCAACAAACACACTCCACGGCAAGCCGAATCCACGGGTACCGTCCATACCAACAACAATCCTGGGGGAGTTTTGTTTAATTATTTGCAGTTTTTTTATTTCGGGACTGTGAATCCCTATTACTGCCCCTCTCATGCAAGGACGAGTGAATAAACACTCATCATGAGAATAACCTGCTTAGCATGGAAGATATCGACTACCCCCTGTCGCTCTATGAACAATCCAGGCACACAAAAACAGATGTTTATGTGAAGTTTTTAGAGGTGGCACATGCAAATTTACTTAGAACAACAGGGTAATACAGTATATAGGTAGATATGGTGGACTCATGTGGAATAACTTTGGTTTAAGGATTTTGATGCACAAGCAGTATTCCCACTTAGTACAGGCGGAGGCTAGCAAATAGGTTGAGAAGCAGCTAGCTAGAGAGCGAAAATGGTTATGAACATGCATTATGCATAATGAACATTGGATTCTAGCATGAGTAGGATATGAACACCATGAACATAAATATCATAGAGGCTATGTTGGTTTTTATTCAACTACATGCATGAACATGTGCCAAGTCAAGCCACTTGAAATATTCAGAGGAGGATGCCATATCATGATACTACATCACAATCATTTTAATGCAATGTTGACATCCAAAATAAATCATTATCCACTCCTGGTAAACTACTCACAACTCATAGGAGGGGCAAGGATGTTGATGTAGAGGCCCTCCGTGGTCGATTCCCCCTCCGACAGAGTGCCGACGAAGGCTCCAAGATGGGATCTCGCGGATACAAAAGGTTACGGTGGTGGAAATTGTGTTTCGTGGTGCCCCTGGATGTTTTTGGGGTCCGTAGGTATATATAGGAGGAAGAAGTACGTCGGTGGACGCCCGAGGGGCCCACGAGACAGGGGGCGCCCTCCTATCTCGTGGAGGCTCCGGTTGTTTCTTGACTTGTACTCGAAGCTCTCCGGATCTTGTTCATTCCAAAAATCATGTTCCCGAAGGTTTCATTCCATTTGGACTGCGTTTGATATTCCTTTTCTTCGAAATACTGAAATAGGCAAAAAAACAGCAATATGGGTTGGGCCTCCGGTTAGTAGGTTAGTCCCAAAAATGTTATAAATATGTAGAATAAAGCCCATAAGCATCCAAAACAGGTAATATAATAGCATGGAACAATCAAAAATTATAGATACTTTGGAGACGTATCAAGGGTTTTTGGAGCATATCACTAAGCACTTTGAGCAAGAAACTCATTAAGCAACACCCCACCCCCTCTTGATAATATTGGCTTTTCCTGTGGACTCAATGTGATCATGGATCACTGAAATGAAAAATGTAGAGTCTTGTGCTTTGAGCTTGAGCCAATCCTTTTGTCCTTAGCATTTTGAGGGGTCCACGTTTATCATCCATGCCATGCCAAACATTGAGCTTTCCTGAAATATTTGTCTTGAAATAGCATTAGCTCAATGAGCTATATGTTGTTAGGAATTACGAAAACCACCCAGGGATAGTTGCACTTTCAATCTCCCCCTTTTTGGTAATTGATGACAACATATAGATCAAAGCTTCGACAAATGATAATAAGATTGAAAAACATTGTCGCTTTAAGAAGTATGTGATAAGCAAGAGCTCGCCCTAAATTTCTGCATTATTTAAAATTTGCTTTGTACTGCAAATGCACAATGTGTTAGGATCATGGGTCACTCTTCCATGTCACATACATCTTGGTGTAGCGCTCAAAATGATAGAAGTTAATAGCATGCACTCATCACCAAGCAAGTGAATGATCATATAAGGATATAAGAGATAATATTATCCAACAAGCATTAAGGGTAGCATATGATCAAACACATGATCGAACAAGTAAACAAGTATCTCACAAGCACACAATCAAGAAATTCAACCAAAAACAAGAGTAAAAGCAACACTCTCTCTCGAAGCCTTTGATCTATACATTTTCTCCCCCTTTGGCAACAAGTTACCAAAAAGTTCAAAAAATGCATAGTGCTAAACGACTCTCAGGCTTGGTCTTCGGGAGGTGGTGTAGAGATGGCTCCAAGGATGAAAGCTTCTGTTGATGTAGTTGGAGCTGGTGAAGTGGCTGCTAGAGGTGGCACTGGAGCTGTAGAAGCTGGTGCTGATACTGTAGCTCTAGTATCTGTGACTGGCACTGCAGCAGATCTCTGTCCTCTGGGCACTCTAGCAAAATCATCCGTAGTAGACTTTCCCTTCTTCTCCTCTGCTTCCTCCTGAAGCTGCTCAACTACACTTTGGATCTCAGTTACCTTGACATCAAGATCATAGAATTTCTCCTCAATGATCCTCTCCAAACTCTCCTGGTTTTGAGTCAGGGTGGCCAAGCCCTTCTCAATCCTCAAAGTGGATTGGATCAGATATCCAAGCTGGTCTTGCTTGCTCTTCAAGAACACTAGAGATGCCTCTTCAGCAGTTGGCATCTTTGCAGCTTTCTCTGCCCTTTCCTTCTCTCTCTTCTCATGTGCTTGAGCTGATGATGGTTCATTCTCATTCATGACAACGGTGTTGTCTTCAAATTCAGGGTAGATGGGCAGGTGCTCCTTATCCAATAGCTATTTACATGTGCCCATCTTGGATTTGATGAGATCCTGAATTTGTGGGGCATACCCACAAGATCTCTTCTGATTAGCTGTTGTCCTTTTGATTGTCTCCACAATCAGACTCATGACTTTAAACTTTTGAGGCACATCAAACAAATATAGCAAATTGATAGCATGTCCTCTGATCATCTTGTGATCACCTGACTTGGGTAGCAATGTGTGCCTTAGGATCCAATTGATGGTAGGCAACCGAGACAACATTAAGTGGACAGATCCAAACTTATGAGTCTCCAAAGCATCATCTGGGATCTCTCTGTACATGTGCGCCATAGTGTTATGGTCTTTCTTCTTCTCAGCATAAACATCCAAGTCATCTTCATTTTCTTCTGGGGCATTGATCAATTGAGCCCATTCTTCCACAGAGGATTGGTACCTAGTCCCTTCTGACATCCAGATGATCTTACCATCTGGGTAGAAGTGGGCAGTGGAGTAAAACTGCATAATCAGCTCATCATTCCACTTGGTGAGCTTCTGGGCAACAAATGTATCAACTCCACATGCTTTGAAGTTGTCATATACACCTGGATAGTGATCTTCATTCTCCTTGATGTACTCCCAGTCAACCCATCTCATGTCACAGACAATAGGCTTCTTGTCAAGAAAAATTGTCTCATAAAAGTCTTGATGATGTTCCTTAGTGTGAAACCTGTAGTCAACAGTAGTTCTTCTCCTAACAGCATATGGATCAGACTGTCTCCATAATCTCAGTCCTGAATCCTTCCTGATTTTCATGTTTTCTGCAACAGGATGTGCATCATTGTGTTCAAGGATCTTGGGCTTCAGTTTTCTCAAAACAAGTGAATCAACTTCTTCTTCTTCTTCAGCTTCAGGCACTGGGGCCTTGTTCTTCTCCTCAGTTGGAATACTTCTGGTGTTCCTCTTGGGTTTAGGCTTTTGAGCTGGAGCAGCAGCTTTGGGCTTAGATGGAGCAGCCACTGATCTGATTGCATCTCCCATGAGCTTCTGAGCTTTGGGTGCTGGTGCAGCATCCTCTTGTTCTTCTTCTTCTGAATCTCTCATCATGGAGGGCTTGCCAAGAACTTTGGTAGTAGTGGTTCTTGCCCTCTTCTTCTTCTTACCATCACCTGCTGCTTCACCATCATCTGATTCAATGGTGAACTTCATAGTTTCACCTGTGGCAACTTTCTTTGACTTGGAAGCTTCAACAGTTGAGGCTCTGGCTTTTGACATTGGAATTCTTCTTGCTGGAGCCTTTGTTTTCATTCCTGCTTAGTTGCAACAGCTGTGCCATACTCCTTTTTCAGCACCTTTTTCCTTGAAGTGGCCTCATCCTCAACAACCACATAATCCTCGTCTTCAGAATCTGAGGTTTTCTTCTTCCTTGTCCTGGTAGCTGCCTTTGGCAAGTTACTAGGTGTGCTCCTGCTGCCCTCATCATAGCTGCTGGAGGGATTAGTGCCCTCACTCAACTGAACATGTTCCTCTGACTTGTTCTGACTATCACTTTGATCAGACATCTTGAGGCAAACTATCAGCAGACCCTGTGAATAGGTTGTAGATGAGGTAGAGTAGATGAGCATCACAAAGTACAGAGGTTTTGCAAAACAATTAAGTCAAAAAGCTTAGTTTTAGTTCTCTACAGAAGTGATCTTGAAGCTACCGAATTGACACACTCGATGATACCGAAGCAACACTTGGAACCTAAACTAGTGAACTCGGTAGGGCCGAGTCATAGTTCGGTGGCACCGAGATTGCTAGGGTTTCATAGAATCTTGAACTCAGCCACACCAATTTGCACATTTCGATCAGACCGAAAAGCGCATGTGCAATGGCCAAGGCCAAATCGGTGAGACCGATTTCTACAGTTCGGTCGGTCCGAGATGAGTTCTGTGGGGAGCTAACCCTAAAATTTTCGAATCAATCTAGACCTAAGGAAGTTTTAGCTGGATGGATCAATCTCAATCGTGGCAAGAAACATGGCATTGTCCTTGTGCTAGGAATCGGAGTGAAAAAGACAACACAAGGGGTCGAACACTTACCCTAGAGCGGCGAGTGTTCACAACGACGGCAACGGCGGAGCAGATTGGCGTTCATGACAGCGGAGACCAGTGGCGGGAGGTTGCTGGCGGCGAGAAGACGATCCGGAGACCCGAAGAGGCAGAGCAGGTTACGCGCGGGTGAAGGGTTTCGGAAAAATTTCCAAAATTTGACCCGCCAGAATATATAACCTGACCATGTCGGTGTGACCGAGTGGAACAACTCGGTGTGACCGAAAGGTTCTAATCGGTTTCACCGAGATTGAAAACCTAGATCAAGTTAGTGATCTCGGTATGACCGAAAAGGGTGAATCGGTCAGACCGAAATGCACAAAGAGGTTTTGGAAGTTTAATTCTATGACGAATCGGGGACTCCGAGTGCTCCTCACACAGAGTGGTTCGAATCTGACTTGATCAAACTTTGTGGTGTAGCATGAATAGAGTTTGAGATGAAGAAAGCATAGATAGCTAGAGGGAGTTCTTAGGCATTCTTGTCCATCCATTTGGCAAAAGAGAAAAAGCCAAACAATCAAAGCAATAAATGGATGTCCTCGAATGAGTAAAATATGCATCCAACATGCTCACACAATAAAATGACAAATGAAATATGTGACAAAGCATGCACAAACACTCTAGCATCTATCAAGCAATTGGCGATGACTAGGTCATCTATATATGAGTATATTGACTTAGGAGTCAAATGAGAACATTTGATCATAGGTCATACTCATCGTTTAAGCACTAGTGGGGATACCACTTTTACATAAAGCATTATTGTGTTCACACCATTAGAGTTGCTTTAGCTCAATTCTTAGAGTAAAGCTTCCCCTAGATGTGATATCACCCCTAAGAGGGATGAACTAGCCTTGGGTTTTGTCAATAATGACTTCATGTAGGTGTTGAAGATGTGGATGCTCAATGTTGATGTAGATCATTCGGAGCAATCCATTGGAGTGAGTTGCAATTTGAATAACTACACGGGTTAGTCCCACAAGGAACAAGCAAAAATATCCATAGACATAGAGTGATGTATACAGAAGGTGTTGTCCATGAAAGCACTAGGTTACCTTGTTCCTAGTCTTACCAACAAGAGGGTTTGTGACTCCTTGGACTAGTGCAAGATATGTAAGTTGTTTGCACTTGTACTTGCCAAAATGATAAGAGTGAAGTATGTTGGCAGAGTCACCCTCAAGAACTCTCTAGATCTTCTTATTAGGGATGCACACCATCTTGATGGGAATCCTTGGAGTTGTAGTCGTACTTGATGAAGTAGAACTTGATGTAGTCTTGGGAACCCACTTGACCAAGGCCTTAGGAGCTTCTTCAAATGCATCAATCTCCTCTTGAAGCTTGTCCTTGCCTTTTTGCTTGTGGTCTTGTGGTGGAAGATCATCTTGAGCTTGTATTCCTTTGAAAGAAGTAGGATCGTACTTCTCTTGTTGAGGAACAAACTTCGTCTTGGGGTATTGATCTTCTTCCCACTCAACTCCATTGGCATTGAACTTTCATTCAAAACAAACACCTTGATTCTTCTGGTGCCTTCCTTGCTTGCGTACAATCTCCTCGAATTGCTTACTTCCGGCAAGGCTCTTATAAACACCTTTCTCTATAATTCCCTTCAATAAGCTATTTTCTTGCTCAAGTGTAACTTGGCTAAGAGAATCATTAGTGGAATCAAGAGAACTACTAGAAGCAACAACATTGGATTTAGCATGATTGTTGTTACTACTAGATGAAGAATCTTTCTTGTTCTTGTTGTTAGATTTAACTTGTGGCATGTAAGTAGACAAGAGTAAACTCTTGGCAATGTAAGAAGAACTTTTCTTGCGAAGATCATCATTGATTGCCTTTAAAAACTCATGATCTTGCTCAAGGTTGAGCTTTTCAAAGCGTAGTTTCTCATGAGACTTTAAAAGTTCTCGATGATCTTGCAAGGTAGTTTCATTAGCTAACTTAAGAGTGTTTAGTTCTTTAGTTAAACGCTCAATCTCCTTCTTATCATCGTCATTCGTTTTATCTTGATTAGCATGATTAATAGAAAATTCATCATAGTTTTCATAACTAGAGTTGTCAACAAGTAAATCATCATCTCCTAGCAAATCATCTTCATCACTATTGAAATCAACATGCTTGGGGTGTGTTACCTTTGGACCTTTAGCCATGAGGCATTTCCCAATTCCTTCATTTGGTGAGTCAAATATGTTGCAGGAGTTGGTTGTCACAAGTGCTAGTCCGGCAACACCTTCATCTTGAGTATATTCGGAGTCCGAGTGATAACTTCTTTCAGAGTGATTGTCGGAGTCGAAGCCGGATACCCATTCACCAACATGAGCTTGATGTTTTCTTTTCGTGTAGCTCCTTGATAACTTATCCTTTCTTTCCGAATCCTTGCTTCTCCGAGAGGGTCTTCGTTCATAACGATCATCTCTACTCCTTCTTTCTCTTGATGGTGATTCTTCTCTTCTACTCCATCTTTCTGGAGAATCTTCTCTTCTTTTGTAGGGAGCCGTACACTCATTGTAATAGTGTCTGGGTCTTCCACAATTGTAGCAATTACGCTCATGGCTAGAAGATCTTTTGTCATTGTAGGACCTTGACTTGGAACTTCTTTCCTTGCTTCTACTCTTGTAGAACTTGTTGAAGTTCTTAACCATTAGGCTCAATTCTTCATTGAAGGTTTGTTTCTCACTTGATGATGTGGGAGCTTCACATGAGGCTTTGTAAGCACCACTTGACTTGTCATGGAGCTCTTCCTTATCCTTGAGTGACATCTCATGAGCAACAATTCTTCCAATGACTTCTGTTGGCTTGAGATCTTTGTAATTGGGCATCATTTGGATAAATGTGCACACGGTATCATATTTTCCATCCAAGGCTCTTAGGATCTTCTTGATGATGAATTTATCGGTCATCTCTTCACTTCCTAAGTCGGCAATCTCATTTGTGATGAGAGCAAGCCTAGAGTACATTTCAGCGATGCCTTCACCGTCCTTCATTTTGAACTTGTCTAGTTGACTTTGAAGCGCATCCAATTTGGATTCCTTGACGGAGTCGGTACCTTCGTGCATATCAATCAAAGTATCCCAAATTTCCTTTGCATTCTCAAGACGGCTGATTTTGTTGAATTCTTCAGGGCACAATCCGTTGAAGAGAATATCACAAGCTTGAGCATTGTATTGCAGCATCTTCAACTCTTCTGCGGTAGCTTCACGGTTCAGTTCTCTCCCATCAAAGAATTCACCTTGCAAGCCAATACACACAATAGCTCAAACGGTGGGGTTATGTCCAAGAATATGCATTTTCATCTTATGCTTCCAACTAGCAAAATTTGTACCATCAAAGTAAGGACCTCTATGGTGGTAATTTCCCTCGCTAGACGCCATACTCTCCTAGCTTGTGAAACCAAGGCTATGACCACCAAAAGCTATGGAAATCAAAGCAAATGGAGACCAAAGCTCTGATACCACTTGTAGGATCGAAAGTATGTCTACAGGGGGGTGATTAGACTACTTAACCAAATAAAATCTAGCCTTTTCCAAATTTTAGTTCTTGGCAGATTTTAGCAACTTAGCACAAGTCAAGCAATCAACCTACACATGCAATTCTAAGAGTATAGCAGCGGAATGTAAAACAATTGCATATGAAGGTAAAGGGAGGAGTTTGAGGAAGCAAACGCAATGTTAACACGAAGATTTTTTATCCGTGGTTCCGATAGGTGGTGCTATCGTACATCCACGTTGATGGAGACTTCAACCCACGAAGGGTAACGGTTGCACGAGTCCACGGAGGGCTCCACCCACGAAGGGTCCACAAAGAAGCAACCTTGTCTATCCCACCATGGCCGTCGCCCATGAAGGACTTGCACCACTCGGGTAGATCTTCACGAAGTAGGTGATCTCCTTGCCCTTACAAACTCCTTGGTTCAACTCCACAATCTTGACGGAGGCTCCCAAGTGACACCTAACCAATCTAGGAGACACCACTCTCCAAGAGGTAACAAATGGTGTGTTGATGATGAACTCCTTTCTCTTGTGCTTCAAATGATAGTATCTCCAACACTCAACTCTCTCTCATAGGATTGGATTTGGTGGAAAGAAGATTTGAGTGGAAGGCAACTTGAGGAAGGCTAGAGATTAAGATTTATGTGGTTGGAATGGAATATCTTGACCTCAACACAAGTGTAGGTGGTTCTCTCTCAGAAAATGTATGTTGGAATGTTTAGGCATGTTCTGATGGCTCTCTCCATGAATGAAGAGGGGTGGAGGGGTATATATAGCCTCCACACAAAATCTAACCTTTACACACAACTTACCAAACTCGGTGGGACCAAATCGTGAAACTCGGTCAGACCGATTTAGTTCATAATGTGACCGTTAGGCATTTTGGTGGGACCGATATGTCAACTCGATGGGACCGATATCGTTAGGGTTAGGGCATAACGTAATCTCGGTGAGACCGATCACACAAACTCGGTGAGACCAATTTTGGTAATAGACAAACAGAGAGTTGGTCAGGCAAACTCGGTGGGACCGATTCGCTCATCTCGGTTGGACCGAAACATTACGAAAGGCAAACAGAGAGTTTGCATTGCAATCTCGGTGGGACCAATCTCTCATCTCGGTTTGACCAAAACGTTACAAAGGGAAACAAAGAGATTACAATCCCATCTCGGTGAGACCGAGATCCCTATCGGTGAGACCGAAAAGACTAGGGTTTCTGGCAGTGGCTATGTCCACTGAACTCGGTGGCGCCGGATAGAAAGTTTCGGTGGGGCCGAGTTTGACTTTTGGTTTGGGACATATGTGGATGTGAGAAAGTAGTTGAGGGTTTTTGGAGCATATCACTAAGCACTTTGAGCAACTCATTAAGCAACACCTCACCCCCTCTTGATAGTATTGGCTTTTCCTATGGACTCAATGTGATCTTGGATTACTAAAATGAAAAATGTAGAGTCCTGTGCTTTGAGCTTGAGCCAATCCTTTTGTCCTTAGTATTTTGAGGGGTCCATGTTTCTCATCCATGCCATGCCAAACATTGAGCTTTCCTGAAATATTTATCTTGAAATAGCATTATCTCAATGAGCTATATGTTGTTAGGAATTACCAAAACCACCCAGGGATAGTTGCACTTTCAGGTAAACTACTCACGCTTCATCGGAGAGGCAATGGTGTTGATGTACAAGCCCTCCATGATCGATTCCCCCTCTGGCAGATCGCCGGAAAAGGCCCCAAGATGGGATCTCACGGGTACAGAAGGTTGCGTCGGTGAAAAAGTGGTTTCATGGCTCCCCCTGATGTTTCTAGGGAGTATATATAGGTGAAAGAAGTACATCGGTGCAACTTCGAGGGGCCCATGAGGGTTGGGGCGCACCCTCCTGCCTCTTGGCCTCCTTGTATAGTCCCGGACTTCAACTCCAAGTCTTCTGGATTGCTTTTGGTCCAAGAAAGATTCTCGCGAAGGTTTCATTCCGTTTGGACTCTGTTTGATATTCCTTTTCTGCAAAACTCTAAAATAGGCCAAAAACAGAAACTGGCACTGGGCCTCCGGTTAATAGGTTAGTCCCAAAAATAATATAAAAGAGCGTATTAAAGCTCATTAAACATCCAAAACAGATAATATAATAGCATGGAACAATCAAAAATTATAGATATGTTGGAGACGTATCATAGATAAGGAAGGCTTTGCCTTCCATTTGGAGCAAAGCCTAATTAGGAGGGGGGCAAACCGCTTGTTATCCTCCCACCCACCACCGCTTGTCTCCTCCACTAAACATTGGAATCTGCGCCCCAACACCAGCCTACCGCCCTTCCTCCAGCTTCACAAGCCACAACCACTTAGATCTCGTCATCGGGGGCTGATCCAATGCCTTAGATCATGATACGTCTCCAACGTATCTACTTTTCCAAACACTTTTGCCCTTGTTTTGGACTCTAACTTGCATGATTTGAATGAAACTAACCCGGACTGACTCTGTTTTCAGAAAAACTGCCATGGTGTTATTTTTGTGCAGAAAACAAAAGTTCTCGGAATGACTTGAATCGCCTGATTCCGATAAACGAGCGAAAAGTTATACTAAAACGAAAATCGGATCAGAAATCGCAATCAGAAATAATCGTGGAAAATCCAAGAAAAAAAAACGGACCAACAGGCTAACGAACGAACGTTCGCTGTCTGTGGATAAACACAAAAACCATTCGTTAAAACAAACGTACGGACGAACATCCGCTAAATAGACTAAACCGCAAATAAAATAAACCGAACTGGATCTAATAAAAAACAGATTTAGGGTTTCGAAAAAAAAACCGAACGGTTTATAAGAAAAACCGGCGGCTACCTCGGGATGCGTGACAGCGGTGGTGGCGGGTTACTTCGGCGAGGTCTGGCAGCGGGGGCGGCGGGGTCCGGCAGGGGCGGCGGCGGGGCGGCGGGGTCCGGCGGCGGTGCGAGTCAGCGGCGGCTGCAGCACGTGGCGGCGGCGGCGGGGATCGGGCTGGGGCTAGGGTTCAGGTGGGCTGCGGGGTAGCTCTCCCTGGCTTACAAAGGCTGGCCCGGCCTAGAGTTCTAGGCGGACACGGCCCGGTAGGTCGGTTAGTTTTTTTTTAAATCATTACGCGCAGAAAAACAAATAAAAGAAATACTAAACTGACTCCAAAAATCCTGAAATAAATTTTCCCCGACTTCTAAAATAAAGCAGACAAGATGAACATTTATTTGGGGCCTAAATGCAATTTTGAAAAACATGCATTTTTCCTAAATTCAAATAAAATGACAATAAACTCCAAAATAAAATCTTATTTGATTTTATTATCAAATCCTCAATATTTCTTTATTTTGGGAAAGTCATTTTATTCCCTCTCTCATATTTTATAATAGAAATAATTGAAGATAAAATAATAAAAATCAAATGATCCTATTTTCAAAATTTGAGAAAACTCAAATATGAAAATAACGAAATCCCCAACTCTCTCCGTGGGTCCTTGAGTTGCGTAAAATTTCTAGGATCAAGCCAAAATGCAATAAAATAATGATATGCAAATATGATCTAATGTATAACATTCCAAATTGAAAATTTGGAATGTTACACGTGGCCACGACGGTGGTCGTTGTGTCTTTGGTAGACACGAGGCCACCCAGGACTAGCCGAGTGAGGAGTGAGTCGGAGTGGCCGGGAGAGTGTCATGGCAGTAGATCGGTTTTGTCGAAACGCCGTTGGTCCACCCGAATTGGAGTGCGACGCCATGGGTTCCGTGGTGTGGGTATGGTGCGCTACCTTTGCAGAGTGTGTGTGTTTAATCTATCGATAGCCGCGTCCTCGGTAATGGGCATGGGTCCGTACTAGATCACACCGTTCGATCAACACTCACATGACGGAATGGCTTATAGGTGATTTATATGTTGATGATGTTGAGACCTAGTGTTGGTCGTGGTAGAGATCGCCGTAAGGATCACGGTTGCAGGCCAACTATTGGTCGTGGTTGTGATCGCCGTAAGGATCACAGGCCAAATATTGGTCGTGGTTGTGATCGCCGTAAGGATCACGGGCCAAATATTGGTCGTGGTTGTGATCGTCGTAAGGATCACGGGCCAAATATTGGTCGTGGTTGTGATCGCCGTAAGGATCATGAATTGAGAGATGGTGACTTACCAGTATTGTAGTAGTTTCTGATCATGCTTAGTAGTTGTTGTTGTATCATGGTAGCTGTTAATTTTAATTAACCTGCTTAATGCTATGTTGTTGTCTTGCCTTGATGTTTTTGATTGTTGTGAGCTTGCAAGTACATTCAATGTACTGACCTGGCGTGTCATGCCAGATTGTAGGTGATGCCGTGATTGCTTGTTTGTTTGTCGTGGTTTCCGTTCATGCGAGCTAGATCGTGTCCCAGCCAGAGTCCCTGTGGAGTGGAGTTCACCACCTTCGTCGTTGTTCCGCTGCTAGAAGATTTCCGCTGGTACAAGTTGTTTTGCTGCTAGCATAGAGCAAGTGTAGTATCGCAGGCGTAGTGCCGCCGTGCTAATGTGAACCTTTGTAACATCAGACCCTTGTATTATTATTCTTGTAATAAGAGCTGATTTGTTCTATGTCAAGCAGTGTCGTATTCCAGAAGACTTCTCCTCGGTCTCTGGGCTGGAATACGGGGCGTTCCGGTTTCTCTGAGCCGGGGTGCCACAGTCCGTGCACAACCCAATGCAAGATTCCCTCTGTGTCGGCCCGACGTGGCCGTTTCCCCCCTATATGAGATGGCGGAAGCGATGTATGTGAGGGGGTCACACCCCGAAGCCGCGTGTCAGGTGCTTGCACCTGCCACCATGCTTCCACACGCGTAAGAGAGCCCACCGCAAGACCTAGCGGCATAGCTACCCCCTAAGTACCCCGTCCCATCTAACCCTGAGACAGTCGACCGACGGATCTAGACCTTTGAGTTTTGCTGGACAGGGTTTGACCGATAGACCTTTTCACCTGGTTGTCATAGCCCAGCCCATAGCTACACCCCGAACACGGTCCGGGCCCAACCCACCGCAAGATTCCCTTTATGTCGGCCTGACGTGGCCATTTCCCCCCTCTGTGAGACGATGGCAGCGACGTCCGTGAGGAGGGTCACTCGATATATAATTAAGGTATGTTTTTGTTTACATAAGGCACATTTAATTTAATCAAATTAGTTTAAGAAAGAAAGATAAAAATAAAAAATACAAAAAACAGATAACACAAATCTATGCCGACGGCAAGACCGTCGGCATAGCTATGCCCCCCTGTTCGATGAGGGCCTCAGATCGATGACGTGGCAGAGGCCACAGATTATGACGTGGGTCAGGCCTATGTTGATGGCTAGGCCATCGCCATATCTATGCCACTCCCTAGACCGATGAGGAGCTCGGATCGATGACCTGGGTCACTCCCTATGCCGACGGCTTTGTCGTTGCCATAGCATGCCGATTGCCGCCGTTAGGGCCGTCAGCATAGATATGACGATGTCAAACGCCCGTCGCCCAATGGGTAGTCGGGCCCACATATGTGCCGACGGTTTCTCCATGCCGACGGCCACCGACGCATAGAGCCAGCAATGCCGACGACCCCCGTCAACATATGTTTACGTTTGCCGACGGCTTTTCTACGCTGACGGCTTGCCCTAGGCCGTCGGAATATGTCCATATATGTCGACGGATGTCGTCGGCATAGTTTAGGCCATCGGGATTTGGGCAAATTCTGGTAGTGAGGACGAGAAATTCTTCCGACAAGAAGGCGCCATCGGCAGATGGACGGATGCAAACTTGGCATGGATTACAGCAGCCCCTCACCCAGAATGACCCCAGGTCCGGCGCTCGTGATGGTGACCATGACTGCAGTAGCCGCCGTCCATTTGTAGAAGCTCGTCGGAGAACTCGAGGAAGCAGCTACCTAACAAGTCCACGAATCACGCGGCTCAGTGTTGGTAGCCGCCGTGGCCTCGAATGGACCTCTGGCTGAATGCCGATCCATGAATCAAGCTCTGTTGGGGATCGTTGCAGAAATTAAAAAAAGTTCTACGCATCACCAAGATCAATCTATGGAGTAACTAGGAACGAGAGAGAGGGGAGTGCATCTTCATACCCTTGAATATCGTGAGTCAGAATCATTTTAAGAACGCGGTTGGAGGAGTCATACACGTACCGATTCAGATCGCGGCCGAATCAGGTCTAAGCAATGAACAACGGTGCCTCCGCGTTCAACACATGTGCAGCCCGGTGACGTCTCCCGTGCCTTGATCCAGCAAGGAGGAGGGGGAGGTTGAGGAAGAAGGTTCCAACAGCAGCATGACGGCGTGGTGGTGATGGAGTGGCAGTTCTCCGGCAGGGCTTCGCCAAGCTCTTGCGGAGGAGGAGAGGTGTTGGGGAGGGGAGGGGCTGCACCTTGGATGTGGTGCTGCACCCCTCCCTCCACCCCTCTATTTATAGGGAGAAGGGGAAAGGGGGCTGGCCCCTCTAGATGAGATCTAGAGGGGGGAGGCGGCTAAGGGGGAGGGGGCTTGCCCCCCAAGCAAGGGGGCGCCCCCCTTTAGGGCCCCCCCCCCACAACCCTAGGTGCATGGGCCCTAGGGGGATGGCGCCCAGCCCACTAGGGGCTGGTTCCCTTCCACCTACAGCCCATAAGGCCCTCCGGGGCAGATGACCCTCCCGGTGGACCCCCGGAACCCCTCCGGTGGTCTTGATACAATACCGGTATACCCCCTAACATTTCCGGTGACCGTATGATGACTTCCCATATATAAATCTTCACCTCCGGACCATTTCGTAACTCCTCGTGATGTCCGGGATCTCATCCGAGACTCTGACCAATATTCAGTAATCATATACAAACCTTCCTTATAACCCTAGCATCATCGAACCTTAAGTGTGTAGACCCTACGGGTTCGGGAATCATGTAGACATGACCGAGACAGCTCTCCGGCCAATAACAAACAGCGGGATCTGGATACCCATGTTAACTCCCACATTTTCCATGATGATCTCATTGGATGAACCACGATGTCGAGGATTCAAGCAATCCCGTATACAATTCCCTTTGTCAATCGGTACGTTACTTGCCCGAGATTCGATCGTCGGTATCCCAATACCTTGTTCAATCTCGTTACCGGCAAGTCACTTTACTCGTTTCGTAATGCATGATCCCGTGACCAACAACTTATTCACATTGAGCTCATTATGATGATGCATTACTGAGTGGGCCCAGAGATACCTCTCCGTCATACAGAGTGACAAATCCCAGTCTCGATTCGTGCCGACCCAACAGACACTTTCGGAGATACATGTAGTGCACCTTTATAGCCACCCAGTTATGTTGTGACGTTTGGTACACCCAAAGCATTCCTACGGTATCCGGGAGTTGCATGATCTCATGGTCTAAGGAAATGATACTTGACATTAGAAAAGCTTTAGCAGACGAACTACACGATCTTGTGCTATGCTTAGGATTGGGTCTTGTCCATCACATCATTCTCCTAATGATGTGATCCCGTTATCAATGACATCCAATGTCCATGGTCAGGAAATCGTAACCATCTATTGATCAATGAGCTAGTCAACTAGAGGCTCACTAGGGACATGTTGTGGTCTATGTATTCACACATGTATTACGATTTCCAGATAACACAATTATAGCATGAACAATAGACAATTATCATGAACAAGGAAATATAATAATAACCATTTTATTATTGCCTCTAGGGAATATTTCCAACAGTCTCCCACTTGCACTAGAGTCAATAAGCTAGTTACATTGTGATGAATCGAACACCCATAGAGTTCTGGTGTTGATCATGTTTTGCTTGTGGAAGAGGTTTAGTCAATGGATCTGCGACATTCAGATCCGTGTGCACTTTACAAATATCTATGTCTCCATCTTGAACATTTTCATGAATGGAGTTGAAGCGACGCTTGATGTGTCTGGTCTTCTTGTGATACCTAGGCTCCTTGGCAAGGGCAATAGCTCCAGTGATTTCACAGAAGAGAGTCATCGGGCCAGACGCATTGGGAATAACTCCTAGGTCGGTAATGAACTCCTTCATCCAGATTGCTTCATGCGCTGCCTCCGAGGCTGCCATGTACTCCGCTTCACATGTAGATCCCGCCACGACGCTTTGCTTGCAACTGCACCACCTTACTGTCCCACCATTCAAAATATACACGTATCCGGTTTGTGACTTGGAGTCATCCAGATCTGTGTCGAATCTAGCATCGACGTAACCCTTTAAGACGAGCACTTCGTCACCACCATAAACAAGAAACATATCCTTAGTCCTTTTCAGGTACTTCAGAATATTCTTGACCGCTGTCCAATGTTCTGGGATTACTTTGGTACCTCCCTACCAAAATTACGGCAAGGTTTACATCAGGTCTGGTACACAACATGGCATACATAATAGACCCTATGGCTTAGGCATAGGGGATGACACTCATCTTTTCTCTATCTTCTGCCGTGGTCGGGCTTTGAGCCGAGCTCAATTTCACACCTTGCAATATAGGCAAGAACCCCTTGTTGGATTGATCCATATTGAACTTCTTCAATATCTTATCAAGATATGTGCTTTGCGAAAGACATATGAGGTGTCTCGATCTATCTCTATAGATCTTGATGCCTAATATGTAAGCAGCTTCTCCAAGGTCCTTCATTGAAAAGCACTGATTCAAGTAGGCCTTTATGCTATCCAAAAGTTCTATATCATTTCCCATCAATAGTATGTCATCCACATATAATATGAGAAATGTTATAGAGCTCCCACTCACTTTCTTATAAACGCAGGCTTCTCCATAAGTCTGCATAAACCCAAACGCTTTGATCATTTCATCAAAGCGAATGTTCCAACTCCGAGATGCTTACACCAGACCATAGATGGAGCGCTGGAGCTTGCATACCTTGTTAGCATTCTTAGGATCGACAAAACCTTCCGGCTGCATCATATACAATTCTTCCTTAAGAAAGCCGTTAAAGAATGCCGTTTTGACGTCCATTTGCCATATCTCATAATCGTAGAATGCGGAAATTGCTAACATGATTCGGACAGACTTCAGCTTCGCTACGGGTGAGAAGGTCTCATCGTAGTCAACCCCTTGAACTTATCAATAACCCTTAGCGACAAGTCAAGCTTTATAGATGGTAACATTACCATCCGCGTCCGTCTTCTTCTTAAAGATCCATTTATTTTCTATCGCTCGCCGATCATCGGGCAAGTCTGTCAAAGTCCATACTTTGTTTTCATACATGGATCCTATCTCGGATTGCATGGCTTCAAGCCATTTGTTGGAATTTGGGCCCGCCATCGCTTCTTCATAGTTCGAAGGTTCACCGTTGTCTAACAACATGATTTCCAGGATAGGGTTGCCATACCATTCTGGTGTGGAACGTGTCCTTGTGGACCTACGAAGTTCAGCAGCAACTTGATCCGAAGTACCTTGATCGTCATCATTAACTTCCTCTCTAGTCGGTGCAGGCACCACAGAAACATCTTCCTGAGCTGCGCTGCTTTCCACTTCAAGAGGCAGTACTTCATCAAGTTCTACTTTCCTCCCACTTATTTCTTTCGAGAGAACTCTTTCTCTAAAAAGGACCCGTTCTTGGCAACAAAGATCTTGCCTTCGGATCTGAGGTAGAAGGTATACCCAATGGTTTCCTTAGGGTATCCTATGAAGACGTATTTTTCCGACTTGGGTTCAAGATTTTCAGGTTGAAGTTTCTTGACATAAGCATCGCATCCCCAAACATTTAGAAACGACAGCTTAGGTTTCTTCCCAAACCATAATTCATACAGTGTCATCTCAACGGATTTCGACGGAGCCCTATTTAAAGTGAATGCAGCAGTCTCTAAAGCATAACCCCAAAATGAGAGCGGTAGATCGGTAAGAGATATCAAAGATCGCACCATATCCAATAGAGTGCGATTATGACGTTCGGACACACCATTACGCTGAGGTGTTCCAGGCGGCGTGAGTTGTGAAACGATTCCACATTTACTTAAGTGTGTGCCAAATTCGTGACTCAAATATTCCCCTCCATGATCTGATCGTAAGAACTTTATTTTCCCGTCACGTTGATTTTCAACCTCACTCTGAAATTCCTTGAACTTTTCAAAGGTCTCAGACTTGTGTTTTATTAAGTAGACATACCCATATCTACTTAAGTCATCAGTGAGGGTGAGAACATAACGATAGCCACCGCGAGCCTCAACGCTCATTGGACCGCACACGTCAGTATGTATGATTTCCAATAAGATTGTTGCTCGCTCCATTGTTCCGGAGAATGGAGTCTTGGTCATTTTGCCCATGAGGCATGGTTCGCACGTGTCAAATGATTTGTAATCAAGAGACTCCAAAATTCCATCTACATGGAGCTTCATCATGCGTTTGACACCAATGTGACCAAGGCGGCAGTGCCACAAGTATGTGGGACTATCATTATCAACCTTACATCTTTTGGTATTCACACTATGAATATGTGTAACATCACGTTCGAGATTCATTAAGAATAAACCATTGACCAGCGGGACATGACCATAAAACATATCTCTCATATAAATAGAACAACCATTATTCTCGGATTTAAATTAGTAGCCATCTCGTATTAAACGAGATCCAGATACAATGTTCATGCTCAAAGCTGGCACTAAATAACAATTATTGAGGTTTAAAACTAATCCCATAGGTAAATGTAGAGGTAGCGTGCCGACGGCGATCACATCGACCTTAGAACCATTCTCGACGCGCATCGTCACCTCGTCCTTCGCCAGTCTTCGCTTATTCCGCAGCTCCTGTTTTGAGTTACAAATATGAGCAACCGCACCGGTATCAAATACCCAGGAGCTACTACGAGTACTCGTAAGGTACACATCAATAACATGTATATCACATATACCTTTGGTGTTTCCGGCCTTCTTGTCCACTAAGTACTTGGGGCAGTTCCGCTTCCAGTGCCCATTTCCATTGCAATAAAAAACACTCAGTCTCAGGCTTGGGTCCATTTTTTGGCTTCTTCCCGACAGCTTGCTTACCGGGCGCGGTAACTCCCTTGCCGTCTTTCTTGAAGCCCTTTTTACCCTTGCCTTTCATGAACTTAGTGGTTTTATTCACCATCAACACTTGATGTTCCTTTTTGATTTCCACCTCCACTATTCATCTCGAATATACCTCAGGAATGGTTTTCTCCATCCCCTGCATATTGAAGTTCGTCAAAAAGCTCTTGTAGCTCGGTGGGAGCGACTAAAGGATTCTGTCAACAACCGCGTCATCTGGGAGATTAACTCCCAGCTGGGACAAGCGGTTGTGCAACCCAGACATTTTGAGTATGTGTTCGCTGACGAAACTATTCTCCTCCATCTTACAACTGTAGAACTTGTCGGAGACTTCATATCTCTCGACCCGGGCATGAGCTTGGAAAATCATTTTCAGCTCTTGGAACATCTCATATGCTCCGTGCTGCTCGAAACGCTTTTGGAGCCCCGGTTCTAAGTTGTAAAGCATGCCGCACTGAACCAGGGAGTAATCATCAACACGCGACTGCCAGGCATTCATAACGTCTTGGTTCTCTAGGACAGGTGCTTCACCTAGCGATGCTTCAAGGACATATGCTTTCTTGGCAGCTATGAGGATGATCCTCAAGTTCCGGACCCAGTCCGTATAGTTGCTACCATCGTCTTTCAGCTTGGTTTTCTCTAGGAACGCGTTGAAGTTGAGGACAACATTAGCGTGGGCCATTTGATCTACAAGACATATTGTAAAGATTTTTAGACTAAGTTCATGATAATTAAGTTCATCTAATCAAATTATTTAATGAACTCCCACTCAGATAGACATCCCTCTAGTCATCTAAGTGATACATGATCCGAGTCAACTAGGCCGTGTCCGATCATCACGTGAGACGGACTAGTCATCATCGATGAACATCTTCATGTTGATCGTATCTTCTATACGACTCATGTTCGACCATTCGGTCTCTTGTATTCTGAGGCCATGTCTGTACATGCTAGGCTCATCAAGTCAACCTAAGTGTTTTGCATGTGTAAATCTGGCTTACATCCATTGTATTCGAACGTTAGAATCTATCACACCTGATCATCATGTGGTGCTTCGAAACAACGAACCTTCACAACGGTGCACAGTTAGGGGGAACACTTTCTTGAAATTTTTATGAGGGATCATCTTATTTATGCTACCGTCGTTCTAAGCAAATAAGATGTAAAACATGATAAACATCACATGCAATCAATAGTGACATGATATGGCCAATATCATTTTGCTCCTTTTGATCTCCATCTTTGGGGTGCCATGATCATCATCGTCACCGGCATGACACCATTATCTCCATCATCATGATCTCCATCATTGTGTCTTCACAAAGTTGTCTCGCCAACTATTACTTCTACTACTATGGCTAATGGTTTAGCAATAAAGTAAAGTAATTACGTGGCGTTATTCATTGACACGCAGGTCATACAATAAATTAAGATAACTCCTATGGCTCCCGCCGGTTGTCATACTCATCGACATGCAAGTCGTGATTCCTATTACAAGAACATGATCAATCTCATACATCACATATATATCATTCATCACATCCTTTTGGCCATATCACATCACACGGCATATGCTGCAAAAACAAGTTAGACGTCCTCTAATTGTTGTTGCAAGTTTTTACGTGGCTACTATAGGTTTCTATCAAGAACGTTTCTTACCTACGCCAAAACCAAAACGTGATATGCCAATTGCTATTTACCCTTCATAAGGACCCTTTTCATCAAATCCGATCCGACTAAAGTGGGAGAGACAGACACCCGCTAGCCACATTATGCAACTAGTGCATGTCAGTCGGTGGAACCTGTCTCACGTAAGCGTACGTGTAAGGTCGGTCCAGGCCGCTTCACCCCACGATGCTGCCGAAACAAGATAAGACTAGTAGTGGCAAGTAAATTGACAAAATCGACGCCCACAACAAACTTGTGTTCTACTCGTGCATAGAAACTACGCATAAACCTGTCTCTGATACCACTGTTGAGGATCGTTGCAGAAATTAAAAAGAATTGTACGCATCACCAAGATCAATCTATGGAGTAACTAGCAATGAGAGAGAGGGGAGTGCATCTTCATACCCTTGAAGATCGCGAGTCGGAAGCGTTGCAAGAACGCGGTTGGAGGAGTCATACACGTAGCGATTCAGATCGCGGCCGAATCCGATCTAAGCACCGAACAACGGTGCCTCCGCGTTCAACACACATGCAGCCCGGTGACGTCTCCCGTGCCTTGATCCAGCAAGGAGGAGGGAGAGGTTGAGGAACAAGGTTCCAACAGCAGCACGACAGCATGGTGGTGATGGAGTGGCAGTTCTCTGGCAGGGCTTCGCCAAGCTCTTGCGGAGGAGGAGAGGTGTTGGGGAGGGGAGGGGCCGCGCCTTGGATGTGGTGCTGCACCCCTCCCTCCACCCCTCTATTTATAGGGAGAAGGGGGAAGGGGGCCGGCCCCTCTAGATGAGATCTAGAGGGGGGCGGCGGCCAAGGGGGAGGGGGCTTGCCCCCCAAGCAAGGGGGGCGCCCCCCTTTAGGGTTCCCCCCAACCCTAGGAGCATGGGCCCTAGGGGGGATGGCTCCCAACCCACTAGGGGCTGGTTCCCTTCCACCTACAGCCCATAACGCCCTCCGGGGCAGGTGGACCCTCCCGGTGGACCCCCGAAACCCCTCCGGTGGTCCCGGTACAATACCGGTATACCCCCGAACATTTTCGGTGACCGTATGATGAATTCTCATATATAAATCTTCACCTCCAGACCATTTCAGAACTCCTCGTGACGTCTAGGATCTCATCCGGGACTCCGAACAACATTCGGTAATCACATACAAATCTTCCTTATAACCCTAGCGTCATCGAACCTTAAGTGTGTAGACCCTATGGGTTCGGGAATCATGTAGACATGACCGAGACAGCTCTCCGGCCAATAACCAACAGCGGGATCTGGATACCCATGTTGACTCCCACATGTTCCACGATGATCTCATCAGATGAACCACGATGTCGAGGATTCAAGCAATCCCGTATGCAATTCCCTTTGACAATTGGTACGTTACTTGCCCGAGATTTGATCGTCGGTATCCCAATACCTCGTTCAATCTCGTTACCGGCAAGTCACTTTACTCGTTCCGTAATGCATGATCCCGTGACCAACTACTTAGTCACATTGAGCTCATTATGATGATGCATTACCGAGTGGGCCCAGAGATACCTCTCCGTCATACGGAGTGACAAATCCCAATCTCGATTTGTGCCAACCCAACAGACACTTTCGGAGATACTTGTAGTGCACATTTATAGCCACCCAGTTACGTTGTGACGTTTGGTACACCCAAAGCATTCCTACGGTGTCCGGGAGTTGCACGATCTCATGGTCTAAGAAAATGATACTTGACATTAGAAAAGCTTTAGCAGACGAACTACACGATCTTGTGCTATGCTTAGGATTGGGTCTTGTCCATCACATCATTCTTCTAATGATGTGATCCCGTTATCAATGACATCCAATGTCCATGCTCAGGAAACCATAACCATCTATTGATCAACGAGCTAGTCAACTAAAGGCTTATTAGGGACATGTTATGGTCTATGTATTCACACATGTATTACGATTTCCGGATAACACAATTATAGTATGAACAATAGACAATTATCATGAACAAGGAAATATAATAATAACCATTTTATTATTGCCTCTAGGGCATATTTCCAACAAGCTCTTCACCGACCCCTCACGAACGGGGCGACTTCAAGAGTGCTGCAACCGCACGGCACCCGACGGTGGGGGCTGAGGGCAGAGGAGCATGGGGGCCCTCCGCAAGAAGTTGGCCGGCTCATCCTCACACGACTGGGCCAATGTCAAGCTGTGCGGGGATTTGCACGCCACCGAGAGCTGGCCCTCAGCACCAATGGTGGAGCTTGAGCCATATTCTTGGAGGGGCGATGGGCTGGGGGGCGACCAGAGCAAGAGTTTGGGCTGATTTTCAGTAGTATATGGGCCATCTATTATGGGGTAGTCAAAGAAAATATCATGGGCTGGGGGGCGGAGGCCCAGGTTGGCCCTCACTAAGCTCCGCCATTGCTCACCACCGCATCGCACAGCCAGTCAACAGGATTCGGTAGACGATGCTCTCTCCGAGCTCTGACTCCAGCGAGATACACATACACCAGCCCTCTACCATCCCTCGCCGGGCCCCGCTAACCGCGCGGTCCATGAACGTCACGAGGGAGAGGACATCTCGGAGCGGGACAGCGACACTCAGCTACAAGAAGATATTGGCACAGTGCTGGGAGGAAGAAGGTGGGGGAGAGGGAGAAGACGTTGGGCGACACTGGCGTCGGAGTGAAGACGAGGCCTCCAGGTGGACACAGGTGCCGGAGTGACGGCCCGCTGAGGAGATCGACCGACAGATCGATGTCGAGGAGTTATCCTAGAATGTTCCACGTTGTCGGGATTGTTAATCAACCTTCTTGGCCATAGATGAACTCGTCATCTGTCGAAATTTCCAGGAAGTAAACTTTTTGTCTCTACTATACACTCCCTCCATTCCATAATGTAGGGCATATAATTTTTTTGAAAAGTCAAACTTCACTAACTTTGATCAAGTTTGTTGAGAAAAATATTTACATCTAGAATACCAAACACATATCATTAGATTCATTGTAAGATATAGTTTAATAATTTATATTTTCTCTATAAACTTGTTCAAAGTTTACAAAGTTTGACTTTTCAAAAATTCTGTATGTACTACATTATAGAACGAAGGGAATACTCCCTCCGTTCGGAAATACTTGTCATCAAAATGAATAAAAGGAGGTGTATCTAGATGTATTTTAGTTTTAGATACATCCCTTTTTGTCAATTTTAATGATAAGTATTTTCGGACGGAGAGAGTATAATTTTGGCGGCTGCTAGGCGTCAGCCGGCTGATCTTAGCAAAAGATCAGCCGCCTAGCCAGCCGTTGATTTGCGCCAATATAATCTGAATTGGTTCGCTTGATTCCCTGATAGAACCACGCCATCACTTCCACCCCAACTTTCACCAGCCATCACTGCCGTGTCTCCCCGCGACGCCTCCAACCACCAACAGAGCATCAGCTCTAGCTTGTACAAGCTGCATGCTACTGCTTCCCAGTGACACCCGTGTAATTCCTTGAAGCACCGGTCATGCCTCATTGCTCCACCGACGATGCTCTGCAGCTCCGGCAGCCCGACGATGTGTCATCGCAGCGCCAGCGATGCTTCCGCGATGTTCCGAAGGCTCCACTGTAGCACCGATGATCCTCCGGCGGCTCGGCGATGCTCCGTCGCAGCACTGGCAATGCTCCGACGACCCTCCGGTGGCTCGGCTATGCTCCGACGGCTCGGTGATGCTCCGTCGCAGCACCGGCAATGTTCCGACGATCCTTCGGCGGCTCGGCGATGCTCTGACGATCCTTCGACGGCTCGGTGATGCTCCGTCGCAGCACCGGCAATGCTCCGACGATCCTCCGGCGGCTCGGCGATGCTCCATCTCAGCACCGTCAATGCTCCGATTATCCTCCGGCGGCTCGGCGATGCTCCGACGATCCTCCAACGGCTCAACGATGCTACATGGCAGCACTGGCAATGCTCCAACGATCCTCCGGCGGCTCGGCGATGCTCCATCGCAGCACCGACAATGCTCCTACGCTCCTCCGGCGGCTCGGTGATGCTCCATCCCAGAAGCGGCAATGCTCCAATGGTCCTCCGGCGACTCGGCTATGCTCCATTGCAGCACCGGCAATGCTCCGACGGCCGAAGATGCTCTATTGCAGCACCGATGATTTTCCAGCGGCCTGACGATGCTCCATTGCAGCACCGGTGATGCTCCGACGGCCCGACGATGTTCCGGTGGCCCAGCGAATGCTCCATTGCAGCAACAGTGATGCTCCAGCGGACCGATGATGCTTCAAGTCTCGCCCACCTCGCTTACTACTGAGCATCATTGCAACCAACAATAAGCTCGGCTACCACGTGTCCCATTCATGCACCAGTCGCAGCGTCCCCAGGCGGTTCGCAGCAGCTGGTTTGCAGCCCCTAGCAGGATCATCGATCCCCCATCGCAATGGCCGCCCAACCGACACACCCCTGGCTTAGCAGCAGGCCACAGGATGTCGCAGTAGCTGCTGTTCCGCTCTTGGAGCAGCAACCACTTAAGATTGCCCTCTTATGTCGTCCAGATTTTTATTAGCAATTGTACCCAATCAGCGTACTGAAACCCGTGTTGAGAATGATCCATCAGTAGATTCTGCATCATCCATTGTTGAGGCTCTGCGAGGAGAAAACGAAAACTACAACAGAAATGAAAATGGTGTACTTCTAAAACCTATGCAACAACAGTAATACACCAATACCAGATTAGAACCACACTATCTCTGCAATGGCAACTACTTGATGAAACACATATTTGCTAAAAAAACACTACCCCTACATTCCCACACTACCAATATAAAACAAAAAAACACAGCACCCTGGATATAAAAACCCACTACATGCATGTAATCCATTAGCCACTGATAACAAAAGCACGCAGCTACTGCTAAGAAAGTAAACAACAACTATCCTAGAATATAAAGGCTACGAGCAGGCATCTACATGTAGTACTACTACTCCAGTAGAAAAGGATGAGCAGGAGTCGAATAAAGGCTGAAGTGAAATACAACTGTGCTACTCAATTGGTGAATATTGCACAGACATTATCCGCCAGAGCATGAATATTGTGTCTGTCAGATATATCAACGGTACTTCAGAGTTCAGAAAGCACGCACGAAGGCCACCAACGACCAACATGATTAACTAGCAATGAAGATGAGATGCGGCTCTGTTAAGCTGACGAAGCAATCAGTCAAGGACTATGATAGGCACAATCACATGAGCATTACATTATCCAGCACTAATGATGCAACCAGAGTTAACGTTAACATTGTTGCTGCTCAAACATTGTCATGTGCCAAAGGATTATGGATGAAAGAGGATAAGAAATTCTACGTATTTCCAGAAGAAAGTGCATGCACGTACGTATATTTTGGAGAGCGTGGTTGCATGCTACTAATGCATGTAAAGATTCCAGTTTTTTTGGAGATAGAAGAAACGAAGCATGCATGGTTAATATGGAGGATTTGCTAGCTGCTGGTACAAGGTTGCAAGTACACGAATTTTATTCAGTTGGAATTAAAGGAGATGGCGCTGGTTACTACTTTGACATGCCACGCCCACCTGAAGAGATAGAAAGAAATTGCAGGAGGTTTGTGTCGTGGAGAACTCTATCCTTGCGTGCCTTGGGATGGGGTCCACCACAAACGGACCATCAAACAGTCCATGTTAATATAGAGATTAACTTGTCAAACTATAAGACAAGTAATCTAATAGATAATTTTAGAGTCCTAGTTTTAGAAGGTAGCTTTTCTTTATCTATCTATCTTGTACGTGAGATGGATGGTAGGATGTGATGCTTGTTTTCCAAGCTAGTCAGGATGTGTGACTATTATATAAAGTCAATCGAGTATTTTGTAAAAAGGAGGTTATTTTTATGAAATAAACACGATGTGTTTTTAGGGTAGACACCCGTATCAAGTTTTGGAGGGATCTTTAGAAAACCTCTGTGTTGCGATTTCTCTTCGTGGAAGTTGTTTTGCGCGTGAGTACCTTCGTCAAGATTGGTTTTCTCGTGCTGGGCCGCAAGGTTCAAACCCTCTATTTCGTGTACATCGCGTGCGCGGGCTAGAGGTTGCTATCGGTGGTGGTGGAGTGTCGTGAAAGATCGGGCCGCAACAACAGATCGGATCTCGCCATCGAGGTTCGGTCTACATCAGGTGGTATTCAGAGCATCAGGTTGTTCACGACATTATGGAGAAGATGGCAAGCACATCATTATTCAGTAAGCTAAGCTATGGATTTCAGTTGGAGGAGGAAGGCCGTTGGACTGGACTTTTTCACACTCGTGTGGTGGTCAGAGAGAGATCATGTGCCATGACTATCGATCACATGAATTTGATCAATGCCGCAAGCATCGAGATGGTGGAGAAGTTGGATCTACCGACGGCACCACGAGCACGGCCGTACTTGTTTCGTTGGGGTCATGAAGAGCTCACTGTGACACACCAAACCAAGGTACCGTTTTTGTTGGGAAATTATTTTTGCGAGGTTTTATGTGACGTGATTCCGGCACCTATGATTTCATGTCACTTGTTATTGGGCGAGCCATGGTATAAAGAGCATGATGTTACGTATGATTGCAAATCACATAGATATACTGTCAGGAGGGGTAAGAAGTGCAGCCTCGTGCCAATGGATGAAGAGCGTTTTATTTCTTGGAGGAAAGAACATCTTGAGAAGATAAAGGAGCAGAAAGGAGAAGAAAAGAAGAAAGTCAAAATCGCTGAAATTTTTCCGGGCGTCGTTCAGTCTACAGATAAAAATAGTGTTGAAGAGCTTAACTCGAAACCGAGGACGGTTTCGCTTGAAGGGGGAGAGGATGATGCAACCAGGGTTAACGTTAACATTGTTGCTGCTCAAACATTGTCATGTGCCAAAGGATTATGGATGAAAGAGGATAAGAAATTCTACGTATTTCCAGAAGAAAGTGCATGCACGTATGTATATTTTGGAGAGCGTGGTTTGCATGCTACTAATGCATGTAAAGATTCCAGTTTTTTTGGAGATAGAAGAAACGAAGCATGCATGGTTAATACTAGGAAAAGAGCCCGTGCGTTGCAACGGAAGAAAATAAATGACATCCCAATCCAATATGCAAAGCGATGGGAATGTGTGTTCAGGAATAACATGAAGGAGAATTGTGATTTCAGCTAGCCAATCTTTGGAAAACGGCTTAGAAATGAATGTGTTCTTCGATTTGTCGATTAAGTTAAGATATAAGCATTTCTGATCGGATGTTCTTTTTAAATCAAGCATAAGAATAAAAATACATATAGAACATTAAAAAATAAAATCAAAACTAAAACATAATTTCTTCTGCCAAAGAAAGATGACATTCCTCACCTTCATTTCATTATCAGAAGAGTCAAATTTAGGATTTAATATAGCTTTCAATAGTAATAATGTGTGTTATAAACTTATAATCAAGCATGGGCTAGGTTTAGTACCTATAGTTAGGTTTATAGTGTACTTATATTTCAACAATCAAATGAAACCAAATATAAGAGCACAAAATATGGATTGTCAACCATTAGCCTTCTATGAAAATATGGCACGCGTTTCACGTGCTCTAAAAGAACATTACAGAACCCTGAAGATTGCAATTTTATTATACATTGAGGTTGAAGATATATAATTTTATTATACAATGAGAGTTACCCCGCAAAATAATTATACAGTGAGAGTTGAAGATTTATAATATATTATATACAATGAGGGCTGAAGATTTTTTGGATGTCTGTAAGACAGAAATCGTTTAGCTTGGAAGGCAGTTCCTTCTCCAAGTAATGTACGCATTATGAGTAGAAATGAGTTTAAATGTGTAAGTAACTAATAGCAGTTTTGTGGCCATGACAATACAAAGGAAAAATAGGAAACCTTAATCCATGAACCCATCCGTGTGAAAATAGCAAAGCTCGTAATAATTTTGTTCAAATCACGTTATTCGCTACATAACTGAGACATTCGTCGGAGCATGTGGCAGGCAATGTAGTAAGTGGCAGCATTGCACATCAAAAAACATGTATAAAGTAGAGAAGCACAGCTTCCAGCAAGATATGAATGTTTTTGTATGTTAAGTATAACTGTAGCACCAATCATGATGTATGAAAGTGACACTCTCAATAATTTAAGTCTTGGAAAAGCTAGTCTCAATGGGTTTGAATTTTCTTTACAGTAAGATTCAGTCTTTGTTTGAATGGAGGCATGCACATCCACTTTTCTCACATACCAATAAAAAGGAAACAATGGACTTATATTCACTGAGAGTTATGACGCTAACAAAACCAGGATAACCCTACAGGGATGGAAAGAGAGAAACTTAGACTACAGAATCCTAGAGAATCGTCAATTGGAAGATTTACATTACTTGCCAAACCATCAACAAATTGTACAGATCCTTACATTCATGTGTACAGATAAAGCAAGATCTACTGAAATTAACTATGAAAAGAAGCCTACTTAAGGAAATTCATCAAAACCTTTTGGGGGCAATTCATCAAACAACTGAATCCCATATGCTTAAGGAAATTCAGCAAACACATAATTGACATGAATGTTTCCTGGTGATCAAGCCTTCATAATTACTCGCATAGCTTTAACCACATGAGACATGAGGTACTCGGGAAGCGAGCCAAATCTACAGCCTGAAGCACTCACCTACTATGCATTAATCTGCTACCAAGGATTGGAGAAGGCAGCGATGGCTACAGCGGTGCCGTTACAGCCTACATACCTATGTGAATTTGGAATTGCAAGGACTAATAAGTTGAACAGCTCGAGGAAATTGGTCGCGCTAGCCTCCCTCTTGCTGGTCGCCTCCACCTCGGTCACATCGGCGCCGGTGGCCTCAGACAGAGCAGAGATAGAATCAAGCACTAACAGATAAAGAAATAAGAAATGTTCCAAGCAAAAATTCATTTCAAAGGAGAGGGTAATGAATCTGTTTATCAAGTTGGTTGCCGGTTATAATGTATTTGGCCCAAAATCTACCACTCCCCGATCCATACACACATACTCATGGTCTCCATATCATCTCTCTTTCTCTCCAATAATCATCCAAACAGAGGAGCACAGTTCGGTAAAAAAAACAGAGGAACACAGCTAGCAAAGAAGGCTAAACAGAAACATATTTCTCACCTTGGAGGTGTTGCTTCTGCACTGAATTGTCTGAACAACTCTTTCTCTACCTCTTCTGAAACCTGAAATATGCATATGTTAAAAAGCTTCTAATTTTTATGTGATGATATTAAGAACAGGGAAAAGGAGTATCAAGAACAGATTCATATGTTTGGCCATTAGCCATTACAAACTTCAATATATCAATCTCTGTTCCATGGGTGGGTGGGTGGCTAATGGGTGCCTCCACAGCTCAACAAGTGTATGCGCTGCCACCACTCGTTTGTTGCAGCTTTCCGGTGTTGTTCAGTTTGTCGCTCGGCCATCTTGTTCTTTCTCCATCAAATGACACGACGGTCAAAGTTCTAGAGGGAACGGTCATGTGCTGGTGAGTGGTGACTTATGGTGTTTGCAGCAGATCATATCTGAACGAAAAATGCTGGATAATTTGCATAAGCTAGGTGAATAATTAGTATTGGCATGTGAAATTGACACTTTGTACTGCTTTCCACTAAAAGTAACACGAAGATGTCAGAGCACATAAATGCAATTTGCTTGTTTAGGGACCTTTGCTTTTGATGACAATCAGGATGATCTCATAAGACAAAGTGTATTTCTTCACGATCTGGAGTAAGACAACTGCAGTCAGTATTATTTTTGAACAACTTATAAATCAAAATCATCTAGATAAAGCTCATGTTAAGAATTTGATGTGTCGCTGAGCACATCCTTATACAAAAAGAAGTATAAAACACACATCTCTTTGAGGTGACTTAAGAAACAAAAGTTTTGACACCTTTTTTTTACCTAGCAGGAACTTGCTTGGCTTCCCTCACAGCGCTCGCGCTTTTAATGCCAATACTGTGTACCAGTTACAATAAACTTCCAAATTAATTTGCCTTTCAGCACATACATGTTGAAGTATCCTCTCTTCAGTTCATGCTAAGCTCCAATTTAAAATCTGGCAAGTAAACTGATACAAAGTGAAATACATAAGACATATGTTGTAGCATAAGATTGCAGTGAAGAAATTGTAAGGCATGTGTTGTAGCACGACAATTGCAGAATTTCTATTGTTCCAAGACAAAAAGGACTAAATATTTTTTCAGACAAAAAAATGTATCAGCATGAAAGTGTTCTTGCTAGGTTGAGACTTGAGACTGTACGTCCAACCAATAATTCTGAAATAGCATACCTACTGTCAGGTAACCCAGCATCCTCAATAGCGACCCATAGTAGTCATCCATTCCTATTTCAGAATTGATCAGAACAAGATCATCATGCAGCCATCCCCTTTCGCCGTTGGGCCGTCGCCGCCGCTGTAGCCGATCTATACTGTCGCCATGCGCCGAGCTCTCGTGCTTTAGAACGGCGCCCTCCTCACTCCCCAGGCCACCGGACGGCAGCTGCTCACCCCCACCACCATAGCTGGAGCCTGCGGGAGAAGGGGTGGGAAGGAACAGAGAGGAAGAGGGGTACGGGGAGAGAAGAGGGCAGCTACAGCCCTGGCTGTAGTAGGAGGGATGGGAGGGAACAGGGAGGAAGAGGGCGGCCGGAGCGCCGGCGTGCTCCAACTCCACCAACAACAGCATGCATCCGGGGGGGCTTGAGGAAGTCCCGTTCCGGCCATGGGGATGTGGATCCAGGCGGAGGAGATCCTCCAGCGGTGGAGCTTCGCAGGGGCGGCGGCTCTGGGAGGTGCAGCCGAATGGGAAGTTGAGGGGCGGCCGGATCCGCGGGTGCTGGCTACGAACGGCGGCTCAGCGGCGGTGGTGGCCGGCGGCGCCCGGTGAGGCAGGGTGGGGAAGGAGGTGGCAGCGCGCGGAGGAGATGTGATTGGGAGGCAGGGTCGTGCGGGTGGCCGGGCTAGTTTTTTTTTCTCCGCCGTACCGGTTCGGGCTGAGTTATGATGAGGACTGTGGGTTGATTTTCTGTAAACCGAGGGGCTTTTTTGCAAAACAACCACGACGGACGACCAGAAGCAATCGCTGGTTTATTAGTAGGGAAAGATGGAGGATTTGCTAGCTGCTGGTACAAGGTTGCAAGTACACGAATTTTATTCAGTTGAAATTAAAGGAGATGGCGCTGGTTACTACTTTGACATGCCACGCCCACCTGAAGAGATAGAAAGAAATTGCAGGAGGTTTGTGTCGTGGAGAACTCTATCCTTGTGTGCCTTGGGATGGGGTCCACCACAAACGGACCATCAAACAGTCCATGTTAATATAGAGATTAACTTGTCAAACTATAAGACAAGTAATCTAATAGATAATTTTAGAGTCCTAGTTTTAGAAGGTAGCTTTTCTTTATCTATCTATCTTGTACGTGAGATGGATGGTAGGATGTGATGCTTGTTTTCCAAGCTAGTCAGGATGTGTGACTATTATATAAAGTCAATCGAGTCTTTTGTAAAAAGGAGGTTATTTTTATGAAATAAACACGATGTGTTTTTAGGGTAGACACCCGTATCAAGTTTTGGAGGGATCTTTAGAAAACCTCTGTGTTGCGATTTCTCTTCGTGGAAGTTGTTTTGCGCGTGAGTACCTTCGTCAAGATTGGTTTTCTCGTGCTGGGCCGCAAGGTTCAAACCCTCTATTTCGTGTACATCGCGTGCGCGGGCTAGAGGTTGCTATCGGTGGTGGTGGAGTGTCGTGAAAGATCGGGCCGCAACAACAGATCGGATCTCGCCATCGAGGTTCGGTCTACATCAACTAATGAAGCATTACACAAATGGTAACCCTGCTAGTGAAACAAAGCTAATAAGGAAACATTATCATATTATCCAGCATACCATGCATGTAATTCACCCTGGGCATAAAAACCGAAGACCGAAAACCGAACCCGAAAAGACCGAGACCGAACCCGAAAAGACCGAACTAAAAAAGACCGAATATAAAACGGTCGGCATAGATAGAAGACCGAAATACTTACGGTCTGTTCGGTCCTGCTATGTTCCAGACCGAATTGCCCGTATAGACCGAATTAATAATAAAAGCCCACATGAAGAATTTAGCAAAGGCCCATCCGGCCAGCCCAAGTCACGAGCGAGACGCACGTCCTCAGCCTCACCTCACTTCACGATTCACAGCAACCAGCAGCCGCTCCTCTTTTCTCTCCCACGCGACGAACCCTAGCCGCCGCCCACCGCTGAGGCCCGATGCCTCAACCCCGCGAGCCATCAGCCCGTGACCGCCGCACCGAGGCGTGTCGCGCGCCCCTGCCGGCGCCTGGAGCCGCGCCTAGGACCGGTGAGGCGCTGACGACCAGCATCAAGCCGCCAACCGTCGTGCCCCATCCGTCGCGCCGCGCTGCCAACCTCGACCCTCCCCCATCGCTTCACCGCTCTTGCGGCGGCCATCCATGTCGTGCTCCGCCTCGCAATTCGTCACCACCATCTAATCTGCAGTTTCTCACCACCTCGTCCTCTTCCACGTTGGTCGCCGGCTCGGTGCCTACTGTCCTCTTCCCATGCTCCACCTCACAACTGAAGGTAAGCCAGCTTCATCTCTGATCTCTCTATGTGCATCAAATTAATGATGAAAAGTTTGGTCAGAGAAGACAAAGAAGAAAGATAGAACAACGAGGATAGTGATGGTCAAGTTGTATAAGTGGCGTCATTGGGATTAAAATTCTGGAAAGAGGATGTTAAGTGTGCGGTCAGAAATCTGTATATATTGTATGGCTTGGTCATGGTTAACCTCATTTGTGATGTGTCATGTTCTGTGATGTCCAGATTTTGTTCAGATGTTCATTTCTGTGATGTACAAATTTTGTGATGTTCTGTGATGTCCAGATTTTGTAATGTTCATGTTCTGTGATGTACAAATTTTGTGATGTTCCTGTTCTGTGATGTCCAGATTACAAACAACTATTACTTGTCTGAATTTTTCTTATACACACGTGCACCTCTATATACACTTCTGTTGTCTTTGTACACATGCACCTCTATATATGCATACATCTCGGTAGTACATGCAGTTTGCATATGATACTTGAAGTAACATAAATCTAAGTTGTAGAAATTAATTTGGTCTGTTTGGTCGGGACCGAAGACAGAATATTAAAGACCGAAGACCGAATAGTGATAAACCGAAAAGACCGAAATTATTTCGGTCTTCAATTATGGAAGACCGAATTTTTGAAAGACCGAAAAGACCGGACCGAACAAACCGAATAGACCGAACGCCCGGGCTGACATGTAATCAGAAGCCTAATATTGACAAAGGGAATCCTAGAAAAAAGAAGAAAATAACAGTAGTCTGTACTGCAATGAAACATCACTCTTAGTTGGGTAAAATCAAGCCCATGCCTAGAAAAAAAAACAATAGTAATCTGTACTGCAATGAAACAACACTCTCAGTTGGGTAAAATCAAGCCCATGCCTAGAAAAAACAAAATAAAAGAAGCACATCCCAGTCTATGCTGCAATGAAGCACCACTCCCAGTCTGAAAAACAACATTCGATGCTATGAAGCCCCAGATCACACCCATCTCAGATCGGATTTGCTCTCATTGTGGATTTGCTGCACTCAAACGAAGAAAATCCGCCACACACGCGTGATCTCTAGGC